>NC_134788.1:61223886-61548886 GCF_046742065.1 Oratosquilla oratoria
ACAATCAAATTTGCTGCATAATGCCTAAGCATTGCCTTCGACATACTTTTTTTTTGTCTCAGTGAATAATTGCTGAGAAAACAATGAAAAATATACAATGGAATGATTTATATCTTTTTTAAATGGCCATTGGAAACACCGCGACTAAATGAGGATAACAGTTATCCTTTATATTACAACTAGGTTAATAGATATACAAGATCATTTTGAAACACGCTGTTTTATATCAAAAATCGTTTATTTTTTTGTTTTTTGTTTTATTTGTAAACTACAGAGTTGTTTAATTTGTCAATACTTTTATAAAGAAATCGAATTAGTTGCTAATGTTATGGTCACGCCCAAGGCTCGGAAAAATATCACAATGCTGCAAGCCGTTACTATCTCCCAAGAAATGGATATATGATTTGAAACAGCCATTTTGATAAGTGCATATGTTTGCCTGCATGAGATGATTTCATATTTAATGTGTGTACGCTTTTTATATAAATGGAATTTTCCGTGTTTCGGCGTGTTTATGTATATTTTGTATTTTTCATTATACATACATACATACACACACACACACACACACACACACACACACACACACACACACATATATATATATATATATATATATATATATATATATATATCTAGAGTCTTATTAATTAGAAATGCAGCTAAGTCAAGTCAGTAATTTGAATATTATATATTTATTTTTATATACAGGTGGGAGTGGGTACTTGCCTTTTGATTTGGCAACCTCCCATATAAGGGGGGAAAAAGCCTTATGCATATATATAGACTTGTTATTGGTATATGTGAAAGTTTATATTTACTGCGCTGAATTGAGGTTGGTACCCCTGACAGTGTGATGACGTATGTTTAACTTGAATATTTTCCCGCCAAAAGTAGATGAACAAATAAAGGAATAGATAAGTAAAAATATAAATACATTAAACAGATAGATTAGGTATTAAATATATAAGCAGAATAAAGAGGTAAGGTAGGTAAATAGATAAATAATCATTTTCTTTCGGAAATTTTCCAACGTCTTGTTGAAATCATCATCTATCTCGCTACTCATTTCATTATCATTGGTTTTCATAATTCCTTTGATTAGTATGGAACTAGTATTTGATAAAAATAATTAAGTATAATCGTGTGTATGTTTATATACGCATGTGTTTAAGTATGTATTCGTGTGTTTGTATGCCGTATCTTACACCTTAAAGTTGGTAAGCCTGTCTCTGTGTAGACACCAAGAAAGACATAACTATACATACATATATGTAGTATGTACATGTATGTACATGTATGTATATATATATATATATATATATTATATATATATATATATATATATGTATGTATGTATGTATGTACAGATATATATGTATATATATATATATATATATATATATATATATGTACATATATATATATACAGTATATATAATGTTTCAGTATTTCTATTCTTCATAGAACATGTTGATTGGCTCGTAGTACTATATCTGTGAAATATGGACCTCATCTGGAATATGGACTCCCCGTGGAAAATGGACCCCATTGACGTAATTGTTAACGTATCTTAATCTAGCTTAACCTAACCTAATCGTCAGGGGGTCTATTTGTCACGCAGAGTTCACATTTCACAACGAATGTAGTGGAGGTATATATTTTACGAAAGGGTATTTATTTTACAAAGAAGGCATGTATTTCACAAAGGGGGTATATTTATCACGAAGATGGGGTACTTATTCTACAAAAGGTGTATGTATTCTACAAAGGGGTATGTATTTTGTTAAGGGGTTGTGTATTATACAAATGGGTATTTATTTTACAACGGCGGTATTTCAAAAGGGGGTATGTATTTTACAAAGGAAATTTGTATGTATATATATATATACATATATCATTGAATGAAATGGCAAGCTTGTTGTGACAAAGCTTTTTGTCAATCTTCTCTCTGTTTCGTAAGTCGACTTTGCCTTCCATAGGCAGCAGGACCGGAGTCCGAGTACCTACTTCGCGCCCGTATGCCATGAGATAGAAATAGGAGGCGGCCTCCTCGTCGTCGAGAACCAAAAGGCGTTTTCGCACCTCCTGGTGCTTCTTCAGTGGATATTGAAGTAATGGAATTTTTTTTTTCTTTTTTTTTTTTTTTTTAGAGGGGGGCAGGATAGATAAGAGGGGAGAGAGGGAGGGAGGGAGGGGGGATGTGTGGGTTAGTGGAAGGAGAGAATGAAATGGAAGGAGGGAAGGTAAAGATGTGTAACAGTGGGGCAGACGACCCACTTGCTTGCAGCAGCTCGGTTGGTTATTCATTTATAGCCACGTGGACTGTTGGACACTCCGTAGACTCTGATCAGCAACTTTTATATCCGGAAGGTGGATATCAGTGATTGGCTGGATTGCTGCTGCGGGTCCTATAGGTACGGTCTCTTCTCCCCCCATCGGCTGAGCGGTGCGTGACGTCATCAGTATCATTAATGATATTTTTTAGTGTTTGGTCATCTTCCTTTTTTAGGTACTACGTGTCCATTGCCTTCCAAGTTATTCTTTCAATGTTGGCAAATCCGTTGTTGATGAGGACTTGCGTGGCCCTTCCTTTCCAACTCTGAGTGCACGGCACTCCAGTTGCTGCAGCGTGTTGTGTGGGTAGGGGCTCTTCTACTAATGAAGGCACCTTTTGTCGAATCCTTGTACGTACCTGTGAGGGCACTCACTCGCTTGATCCATTTAGGCAATGTCGTCCTTGATTGGTGGATTTAACATAAACCGAGGTGTTGAAAGTGTCTTCTCCCTGTTTCACCAGAACATCAAGAAATGGGAGATAGACCCCCATAACCATATATATATATATTCTGATACCTTATCCCTCCAGGTACTTGGATAACTATATCTAATTTAAAATATATATATACATTTTGGTTAGGGTTAAGGGTTAAGGTGGGGTATAGTTAGGTTAAGGACTATTCATGAACTCGCGACAACGCGCGGGTAATTTGGCTAGTATGTATATATATATATGTGTGTGTGTGTGTGTGTGTGTGTGTGTGTGTGTGTTCGTAATAAAAAAATTATTCAAACATGTTTCTATTATAAAAGAAAATTAGATATTTCATAAAGTGATAAAAACGAAATGAGATTTTTGTACTGCGAGAGCGACATGACGACATGACGCACAAAAGGTTACTTTGTGTGGGTTTGTGTTAATCTCTTTAGTTTTCATTTTGTAATTTATTAAGATATATTTCTTTTATATAAAAAACGTGAAATATAATTTCATAAAGTGATAAACACGAAATATAACAGTTTATGAGATTTTTGGACTGCTGGTTCGACATGACGTCATAACGTGCGGAAGGTTACTTTGCGTGGGTTTGTGTTCATCTATTTAGTTTTCGTTCTGTAATTTATTCAAATATATTTCTTTTATATAAAAAATATGAAATATAATTTCATAAAATGATAAACACAAAATATAACAGTTTATGAGATTTTTGGACTGCGAGAGCGATATGACGTCATAACGCGCGAAAAGTTACTTTTCCCTGGGTTTGTGTTAATCTAGTTTCTATTTTGTAATTTATCCAAATAGATTTCTTCTATATAAAAAACGTGAAATAATTTCATAAAGTGATAAGCACGAAATATAACAGATTATGAGATTTTTGTACTGCGAGAGCAACATGACGTCATAACACGCGACAGGTTACTACGAGTATTTGTGGGTTTGAAATGATCTATCTAATTTTCATTTTTTTTTAAGTCAAACATATTTCTATTATATAAAAATGTGAAAAATAATTTCGTAAAGTGATAAACACGAGATATAACAGTTTATAAGATTTTTGTACTGCGAGAGGGACATGACGTCATAACGCGCGAAAGGTTACTTTGCGTGGGTTTGTGTTAATCTACTCGTATTTAGTTTCCATGTTGTAATTTATTCAAATATATTTTTGCTTTATATAAAAATGTGAAATATAATTTCATAAAGTGATAAACACGAGATATAACAGTTTATCAGATTTTTGTACTGCGTGAGCGACATGACGTCATAACGAGCGAAAGGTTACATTGTATGGGTTTGTGTTAATCTATTTAGCTTTCATTTTGTTGTTTATTCGAATATATTCCTTTTATAAAAATAACGTCAAATAAAATTTCATAAAGTGATAAACACAAAATACAACAGTTTATAAAAAAAAATTGTACTTCGAGAGCGACATGACGTCATAACGCGCAAAAGATTACTTTGCGTGGGTTTGTGCTAATCTCTTTAGTTTTCATTTTCGAATTTATTCATATATATTTCTTTTGTATAAAAACGTGAAATACAATTTCATAAAGTGATAAACACAAAATATAGCAGTTTATAAGATTTTTGTAATACGAGAGCGACATGACGTCATAACGAGCGAAAGGTTACTTTGCGTGGGTTTGTATTAATCTATTTAGTTTTCATTTTGTAGTTTATTAGAATATATTTCTTTTATGTAAAAACATGAAAAATAATTTCATAAAGTGATAAACACGAAATATAACAGATTATAAGATTTTTGTACTGCGTGAGCGACATGACGTCATAACGAGCGAAAGGTTACTTTGCGTGGGTTTGTGTTAATCTAGTTTTCATTTTGTAATTTATTCATATATGTATTTCTATTATATAAAAAACGCAAAAAACAATTTCATAATGTGATAAACACGAAATATAACAGTTTATAACATTTTTGTACTGCGAGAGCGACATGACGTAATAACGTGCAAAAGGTTACTTTACGTGGGTTTGTATTAATCGTTTTAATTTTAATTTTGTAATTCATTCAAGTATATTTCTTTTATAGAAAAAACGTGATATATAATTTAATAAACTGATAAACACGAAATATAACAGTTTATGAGATTTTTGTACTCCGAGAGCGACATGACGTCATAGCGCGCGAAAGGTTACTTTGCTTGGATTTGTGTTAATCTATTTAGTTTTCATTTTGTAATTTATTCAAATATATTTCTTTTATATAAAAAACGTGAAAAATAATTTCATAAAGTGATAAACACGAAATATAACAATCTATGAAATTTTTGTACTGCGAGAGCGACATGACGTCATAACGAGCGAAAGGTTACTTTGCTTGGATTTGTGTTAATCTATTCAGTTTTCATTTTGTAATTTATTCCAATATATTTCTTTTATAGAAAAACGTGAAAAATAATTTCATAAAGTGATAAACACGAAATATAACAGTTTATGAGATATTTGTACTGCGAGAGCGACATGACGTCATAACGCGCGAAAGGTTACTCTGCCTGAGTTTGTGTTAATCTATTTAGTTTTCATTTTGTAATTTATTCAAATATATTTCTTTTATAGAAAAAACGTGATATATGATTTCAAAAAGTGATAAACACGAAATATAACAGTTTATGAGATTTTTGTACTGCGAGAGGGACATGACGTCATAACGATCGAAAGGTTACTTTGCGTGGGTTTTTGTTAATCTATTTAGGTTTCTTTATGTAGTTTATTCGAATATATTTCTTTTATATAAATAATGTGAAATATAATTTCATAAATTGATAACCACAAAATATAACAGTTTATATATTTTTTGTACTGCGGGAGCGACATGACGTCATAACGCGCGAAAGGTTACTTTGCGTAGGTTTGTGTTAATCTGTTTAGTTTTCGTTTTGTACTGCGAGAGCGACATGACGTCATAACGAGCGAAAGAGTACTTTTGTATGGAATTGTGAAAATGTATTTAGTTTTAATTTTGTAATTTATTCAAACATATTTCTTTTATACGAAAAAACGTGAAATATAATTTAATAATATGATAAACATAAAATATAACAGTTTATGCGATTTTTGAACTGCGAGAGCGACATGACGTCATAACGCGCGTAAGGTTATTTTGCGTGGGTTTGTGTTAATCTATTTAGTTTTTATTTTCTAGGTCAAAACATATTTATTTCATATAGAAAAACGTGAAACATAATTTCATAAAGTGATAAACACGAGATATAACAGTTTATGAGATTTTTGTACTGCGAGAGCGGCATGACGTCATAACGCGCGAAAGATTTCTTTGCCTAGGTTTGTGTTAATCTATTTAGTTTTCATTTTATGATTTATTCAGATATATTCATTTTATATATAAACGTGAAATATAATTTCATAAAGTGATAAACAGGGGATTTATTAGATTTTTGTACGGCAAGAGCGACATGACGTCATAACGAGCAAAAGGTTACTTTGCGTGGGTTTATGTTAATCTATTTAGTTTTCGTTTTATATAGAAAACGAGAAATATGATTTCATAAAGTGATAAACACAATATAAAACAGTTTATAAGATTTTAGTAGTGCGAGAGCGACATTACGTCATAAAGAGTGAAAGGTTACTTTGCGTGGGTTTTTGTTAATCTATATAGTTTTCATTTTGTAGTTAATTCAAATATATTTCTTTCATGCAAAATGCGTGAAATATAATTTCATAAAGTGATAAACATAAATATACTAGTTGATAAGATTTTTGTACTGCGAGAGTGACATGACGTCATAAAGAGCGAAAGGTTATTTTGCATGGGTCTGTGTTAATTTACTTAGTTTTCATTTTGTAGTTTATTCGAATATATTTCTTTTGTGTAAAACGTAAAATATAATACCGTAACGTGATAAACACAATATACATTAGTTTGTAAGATTTTTGTACTGCGAGAGCGACATGACATCATCAGGCGCGAAAGGTTACTTTGCTAGGGTTTGTGTTAATCTATTTAGTTTTCATTTTGTAATATATTCAAAATATTTCTTTTATATGAAAAACTCCGTGAAATATAATTTCATAAAGTTATAAATACGAAATATAACGGTTTACAAGATTTTTGTACTGCGAGAGCGACATGACGTCATAACGTGCGAAAGGTTACTTTGCGTGAGTTTGTGTTAATCTTTTTTGACTTGATTTTATAATTTATTCAAATATAGATCTTTCATTAGGAAAAATGGAAATATGATTTCATAAAGTGATAAACACGAAATATAACAGTTTATGAGGGTTTTGTACTGCGAGAGCGACATGATGTCATATGGTGCACGACACAATGTCGAAAGACAGAACGTCGAAACAATAGGATGCCGAAACGACAGAATGTCGACTGCGACAAAATGTCGAAATTTCAGATATCGACGTGATTGTGTACATAAAATCATCGAAAAATGCAAGCCTGTGTTCACGCTCAACAGCAATAACTGAAATATCCACCAAAAACTTGGTACTATCCCTAATCAACTTTCTTGACTGTACATAAAGTGAATATTCTAATTTCAAAATCAATTCTTGAACTACATTCATTCGAATACAATACAAAGAAAACATGGCAGAATTCTTCGTTGCTCAAAAAGGAGGAAAAAACTTCCATACTCAGGTTTCCTTTACACCAAAAACAAATGTGTTAAGGAAAAAATATACTGGCGCTGCGAGGACCATGCCTCTTCAGGAAAAGCTGCTACTGTCGATGGTGTGATAGTAACCACAAAAGTCACAATATATGTACATGGACTAAATCGTGCAAGGGATAAGGTCCAGCAATCGATGTCCAGGATTAGGCGCATCGCCGCCAAAGAAATTTTGGAAGGGACGACGTCGCGAATGATATGCCAAGAAGAACTCTGCAGCCGCCATCTTCCAGAAGAGGTTCGTGGATATCTTCCGGAGGAGGAACCGAGCATCAAAAGGCTGATTCAGAGGCTGGCGGCGTCGTAAAAGCCAGCCGGGCTTACCTCCCTCGTAGTGCTACAGACCTTACCTACCTGATCCTCACATCAAGACAAAACAAGGAGGGAACCCTTGGGTTATGGCTGATATCAGTTTTGGCGACAATGAGCGGATCATAGTGTTTTGTTTAAAAACATCCTGAGAAATTGATGATCAAATTTTTCGGTGTGGTACGGTGATGGCACCGTTGACGTCTCCCCGGGATTGTTTGATCAACTCTACTCCACCCTGCTGCATGCACCAGTGATGGGGCAGCACATGCTGCCTCTCCTTTTCGTGTTGACAACCAAGAACACCAAAGACGCTCATTGTCGTATCTTCTCAGCCAGCCATCCAAGAAGCTGCATCATCACAGCGCGGTCTGGATCTCAGAGTCAATGTTTGCAGAAGTGACTTTGAACGTGCTACGATGGAAGCTGCAAAGGATATCATCCTGTTTGTGTAAGGAGGTTCGAAGCCTGTTTCTTCTTTCACTTTGCTCAAGCGCCGCACTGGAGCAAGGTAGTGTGGACGTGGGTTTGCGTGAAATGTACGTGGACGAACGACAGCGGTTTTGCACAGACTTAAACAGCAGCAGCTCACTGCTTTGGCAGTCCCCCTTCATCCGACATCTCAAGAGCCTTCCATGATGGGTAGAGTAATTTGGGAAATATATATCCGTCTTTATTGCCGAGTAAGATTTTCTTTAAAACAATATCCAACTTCAAACAACCTCTTTTAGTCATGATTACTCAAGTGCCACTAATATAAAAGGCACACATGACCGAATGATCAGTGAAATGCATATTTCGACATTATGTCGCATTCGACCATATGTCGTGTCAACATTTTGACCATTCGACATTCTGTCTTTCGACGTTCTGTCGTAGACACGGTTGGCTGCAGCCCCTTGCGGGCGGGTCGTCAGTGTTTATCCAGTCCCAGACTACCCTCAGTGTTTGTTACCCGTTGTTAAGCATGCGATGCTCCTGAACTTGGTAAGTACTTGAAAGGGTTGATTAGTTAGAGTGGCTTGTTAGGCTTGTAATGAAGTTGATTAGCCTCCTTCAGGAACTTTTACATGAGTGAGTGAATCAATCTTTTGGAGCCACCGGAGGATTCTTTCAACAAAATTTATAATTCGATGCGTTTCTCTGTTTACTTCTCCTGTGATGCACAGTATCTGGAAGATCTCTTTTGTCATTCTGAGCGTTTCTTGTTAGGTAGAAACAATTTTTTTTAGATTAGAATGTATGAGAAGCACCATTAAGGTATACTTGGCAGCCGGATGTGTATGGATGTTTAGTAATATATATATATAATACCACCGCAACACCAGTGCACTCGTGAACCACATAGACG
Source organism: Oratosquilla oratoria (assembly GCF_046742065.1). NCBI lineage: Eukaryota > Metazoa > Arthropoda > Malacostraca > Stomatopoda > Squillidae > Oratosquilla > Oratosquilla oratoria. The sequence continues at coordinate 61,233,002 of NC_134788.1, forward strand.
AAGAAGGACATCAACCTAAATGGGATCAAGCGAGTATTCTGCATAATAATCTCAGCAAAAGGCAAAGGGAAATCGTAGAAGCTTTATACATAGCCACCAACAAATGTACGAACAATAGAGTGGGTGATATAGAATTATCGGAGACAATAGCACGACACTCGCAGCAAAAGAGTGGAAGAAAACGAGACGATGGATCACCAGAGGCATCCCACGGAGTGTCAGTACGATCAACGCACGAGAGTTAGAGCCTCCTTGAACTCAGACCTATCCTAGTTCATTACCCACATATTTTCTGTATTTATTGCCAGTATTTTCTGTTGTATAATATTCTTTCTGAAGAAGCACCATAGATAGTGCGAAACTAGTAAAATAATAAACTCTCGTTCTATTTGTGTCTTTTCCCCTCTGCCTCTCTCACAACCTGTCAAGATGTCGTCATATATACAGTATATATATATATATATATATATATATATATATATATATATATATATACACATATATGGTTTGCATGAATACATGCAATATGCATAAGCTTACCTGCGAGCCATGTATGTCTCAAAAATAATGAAAGTACCACAGAGCAAAGCCTCGTTAAGCTGACCAGACTGACAAAACCGCAGAAGATCTCTTTGTGTCTGTTGACATTCCAAGACAAAGGCACAGCCGCCAGGGAGGGGAGGGGAGAGGAGTGGGCACTGCCGAGGAACAGGATATAGAAAGAGATAGGAACGGGCAAGTGGTAGTGCGCCGTCTGAAGCCAAAAGTCAGGTGAACCCCCTTTGTATGGAAACACTTGCAATGAATGAACAACGCCACTCACACTCAGTCATGGCCGTCTCCTCCTCCTCCTCCTCCTCCTCTTCCACCTCCTGTGGAAGGAAGCCCCTGAGGAGTCCAGCAGCAGCCCTCCCCCCCTGCTCGCTCGCTCCTCCTCATCCTCCTCCTCCACCTACTCGTCCACCTCTCTCCGGCTCCCCCAAAGTCGATGATGACCTCCGACCTTTGACCTCCTCTTGCACTGACCCCCCTGTCATTGTTAATGACCCTTCCCCCCCCCCTGTTAACACTCTCGTCACCGTCCAACAACAGTGAAACTTTCATTACATCGTTGTCATCTAATTATTCTCTCTCTCCCTCCCCGCCCTCTCTCTCTCTCTCTCTCTGTCACGTATCTCGTAGCTGTGGACCAAGTTTGACACACGCAGTAGGTCAAGCAATGGTCAGACCAAGGGCATCAGGCCAAGTAGCCGTGGCCGTTACTAAGCATGGGGGGGGGGCGTAATATTGCCAAGTTGTATGATTTTTTTTTTTTTATCTTATTGTGGTATGTTTCTTTCTTTTTGTCGTTTAAGATTTGGATTGAATGTAGCCAGCATTCCATCAACTTATATACAACCAATTATCAAACTAATTCATGGTTGAAATTTTCTTATTGTTAATAAAAATTAACAGAAGAAATATAGTTGGCGTGTTCTCTTATAATATTCAAAGAAAATGTATTACTTTTAAAACCAATAATTGTCGTGCCTCTGGTATAATCGGTCAGTGACTGCAACCGAGTAGAGGGCAGAGTCGTACGTGCTGATCATCCTTTGTGTTACATCTCTCCCTTTTTTACTGACCGGTCTATTCCTTCTCCCTTTCTCTTTATACAAGTCTCTTTTTGCAGATACAGGCAAAGTATACTGACCAATATTTGTCTAAAAAATAACCGTTAAAGAATGATCAATGGAATTCTTCAATTGTTTCTCGTGGAAACTCGGGTTTGTTTAAAGGAAATTGTATAATAAAAAGTAATCAGCTCTCTAATGTAACAAGAGAAGTGTGACAAAAAAATTATGTAACAATTAGAACATCCACTGAAGACCTACAGCCAGTATACATACCCTACATGCGTTTACGTAACATCGGGCGACTTGATTCAAATCTGAGAGATCAGGTTGCTATAATGTCGACATTTACAAGAAACATCTATTGCTCCAAGGGACGAGTGAATGGATAGCGATGGTCAAGATGGAAGGGAAATATAAAAAGTGTAAATTGCATTCTACGAATGATCAAGTGGAGGAGGATTAAGAAAATGGCAAAAGTCAATGGAAGACCGAAGAGAAGGGTTGACAAAAAGTTGTGGAATTAGACGAAGCATTAAGGTAATAAGGGAGTGGGAAGAGAGGACGTGGCGAAAGTAAACGAAGTAATATGGGAAATTTGATGAGATATGGGAAGTTGAGTCGAAGCGGAATGGATAATTACTGATCTATAAGACGACTGGTGAATTAGAAGAGGAGATATATAGGGAAAAGGAAATAACGGAAATTATCAGAATAGATATTAAACACTAAATGAATAGATCATGTCCTTAGGTTAAGCTAACGATTCATTTCTATTTTCCACGTGACAACTGAGCAAATAATCTAATAGATTATAAGTTGCATTAAAAGTATAGTTCCGTTCAATAAAGCCATATAACTAAGATTTCAATGTATGTGTGCAGTGGAAAGACATAATATAGTCTTTAGAATGTCAAGAATATAGAAATATTTAATGATACTTTTAAAAATGTCAGTTTTCCAAATTGACATCTACTGTGGAACGAATAGATTACATGAACTGAACAATGAAATGTAAGGAAGCTATGCTCACTCTAATTTTTTAATTTGAGAAAAACAAAAAATAAAAAATGTATGAATAAAAGAATAGAATATTAGCGACCTATGCATGTTTAAAAATTTCAATAAAAAAATATATAAAAAAAATTCCGAAATTTGCCCCAATTTTTTTTTTAATCAATTTGTTGTTCTTTAGTAATGTACGAAAATTGTATTCCCCATATGTAGAAATGGAAGCAATTGTTTGTCTGATTTCCTGTGATTTATAATGAAGTAAATACTCATTATTCTTTGTAGGTGTTCATCAAAATACTAAAAATAAGCTCAGTATTGACGTCGATGTGCCTTTCTTCCACGGAACTGAACGCAAAGAAAACGAATATAAAAACGTTAGGATTTGGATCTCGTTTCGCAAATTTATTAAAAAATAACAGATTGTCAAATAATAAATTGATAAACTAAAATGTAAGTAGTAAGGGAGAACATTATTTCAACATTTGTTAGTTAAGCATTGGTGCATAACTTTTTGTGATTTTCTGTTAGCTAGCAGAGATTGTTAAGCCTAAATAAAAAAGTTTTGTGTATACAGCCCCTGGAGATTATCTGCACAGGGTTACTGTCTCAGCCAATCTCTTCACTTCTGTTTTAGCCTTGCCTTGCCTACTTTCACTGTTGAATCGTGCGATAGTTACATGGTTGTGTTCTCCAGTGTCTCTTGGTTGATTCAACTCTAAATCTGTCACCACCACGGACGCACCCTTGGCATTTCTCTCTTCTTCGGTTCTTTGCACAGCACCATCTTATCTGGGAATTTCTTACAAAGGATTACAAAGGCGGAGCATGATGCTGACAGGAGACCTTTTGGTCCATAACTAGGTCGGATGCGAAAAATATAATAATAATAAAAAAATGTGATAATATAAATAGCGATAAATATGATCAAACAAAAACTGTAATAACGACAAATAGAATAAAGAAATGCATAAGTATAGTCAAATAATAAAGATACAAGTAAATAGTAAATAACAAATTGGCAGAGAAACAATGATAAATGAAAAAAAAGCAAATGATAACAAACATATAATCAAATAATATAAAATAAATGGTAGTCATTACAGGATCTTGCTTAGATGTTTGTCTAAACGAATCTGAAAGCTTCGAACTGAACTACATTGCACTGCCTCTGCAGGAAGTTTATTCCGTTCATTAACTACATGGTTGGCCAAGTTGTTTCTACCCACTTCCAAATCAAATCTATTTCCTGACAGTTTGAGACGACTATTTCTTGTCGGATTCTCAATGTAAGAATTTTGTCACTTTTGATGTCAATCCCCTTTATAATCTTAAATACCTGTATCAAGTCACCTCTGAGTCTACGCTTTTTTTGAGGGGGGGGGACAGATTAATTTTAGTCGATTTTCGTATGATTTATTTTTGATATTTGGAATCCGTTTTGTGGCTCGCCGTTGTACTTGTTCCAATCTGTCAATGTCTTTAATGAGATTCGATGACCATTCGGAAACGGCATATTCTAAATGTGGACGAACTAACGATTTATATAGCTTGTTAATGAGAGATGGACTTTTGAAGCCAAAAGATCGTGCAATCAGCCCTAGAATCTTATTTGTTTTCTCAAAGTCTGAAATACACTGCTTAGATGATTTGAGATCGTTACTGATAATTACGCCGAGATCCCTCTCACTATCCACTTTTGTTAACGAATTTCTAAATAACTTGCAATCGTGCTTACTGTTATTTTTATCTCTGTGCATAACTTTGCATTTACTTGTCTTAAATTCCATTAGCCACTTTTTCAGATTATTGCTGTAATTTATCTAAATTTGCTTGAATATCTAATTGATTTAAGTGATCCTTTGCAATTCCGCACAATTTTGTATCATCGGCAAATTTGGAGACAGCGATCTTAGTCCGTGGTCTATATCATTTGTATACACTATGAATAGAAGTGGCCCAAAAACGGAACCTGAGGAACTCCACTAGTAACAATTTTTCATCTAGCAGTTTTGCCATTTAAAACCACTCTGTTTTCGATATTTCAACCAATTTCTAGTCCAACTTATCAGGCTACACTTGTCTGTGTGAAGCTAATTCAGTAAGTAGTCTTTCGTGGGGGACGGTATCAAAAGCTTTTACAAAGTTTAAATGTATTAAATCTATATTGTTTCTTTTCTCATAAATTGAGATGACTGTTAGTCTCGTAAGAACGTTTCCGTCTGAACCCATGCGTGTGGCTATCATTTATCAGTTACTTTTTTATATGCCTGTACTTATTTGGTTTCTAATTGTCACTTTTTTTTTTTTTTTTTTTTTTAATATTGGAAAATGATAGCTAGCTTCCATTCTCTTTGGACATCTCCGGATATGATGGATTTTTTTTTTTTTTTAATATAATTTCTAATGGAACAATATTCTCATTTTTCGTTTCCTTTAAGATTTTTGGTGTTTTATAAATTTTGAGTTTCTCTATACACCTTTTATTTTTTTCTTTTATATTGACCGTAGTAAGTTTACCCAGTTTGGAGTTCACTTTGAGGTGTTTAGTTTACGAATACTGAGCTACAATTCGTTTAAAATATCACACATTACTTTGTTTGAATGCTCAAGTTGACCGTCAGCAGATAATAGTGGGCCAATGTGATTCCTAATGACCTATTTATCTCTAATGTAACTATAGAATTTTTTGGGGATTCTCTTTGGGTCTATCAGCGATATTCATTTCGTATTGTCGTTTTCGTTTTTTATTGCCTTTTTTAAATCTCTCTGTATTTTGACAAGTACTAAACCCATCCAAGTATAACTTCAGGCCACCTCTTGATATGACTCTTTTTTTTATGAGTACATCATACATACAAACTATCACATTTTTTTATTCTATCAAATTATTCAATAGACCTATTCATATATTTACTGATACAGGATCAGTAGTAAGTTTTACAACCAGTAAAGTGCTTAAGGTTGAAACCAGGAATGAAGTTATTGGAACTTAATAAAATACAAAAACTGTGAATCAAATTAATATAGTCGCTATGCCGTAATAATCTGCCGATTGTTGTCGAAGCAGGACATTCAATCTAGTCCCAGTGCATGCGATAATCTATTAGGGGTAAGAATCTTTTTATGTCACATTTTTTTTTTATATAAAATTATTTCATATAGTACATGCAAAATTTCACATTTTTTGTTTTATCAATATTTATATAGAACATACATATATGGACACCTGGACTGCCTGCATGGGTGGAATTCTCGAGATTATTCCAAACAATAATGCCGTAAAGACTGGTGAAAGGGTGGAGGAGAAAGATCGTTGGACCACGTATGTAAGATCACGCCCTTTGGTGAGGACCTTAAACAACTGAACCCAGGAAGTCACCACGTCACTGCAAAGCTCGCGTAAGATCTTGTATATATCATCTCGGGGGGATTCCTGGACAGGAGGTTATAACTAATAGAAGTGAGTCGCCATATCCATACGAGAGGATTACAAGGGCGGCGACAGTTACATCTATATTTTCATCTATTTTCAACCACATTCACTTATTACTTTTAATTCCATGTCATCACGAGCGAGACTGACAATGCGATCAACGGAGACATATGCGGAAACTGATACGCAGTGAGGCCAAGGACTCGAACCCAGCTCAGACATACCAAAGTGAACAGTGACTAACCACTGCGCCATCAAGAGAGATATAAGTTGAGCACAATTTCTTCTATTTGTATGCTCGAGTTACATACATATACAGCACGAATCTTATGCTCAACCCATCCCCGCTATGATGGTGCAATGGTAGTACGTGCGCGTGGGCAAGTGTTATACACACACACACTGAATGGTCCCCAGTGCAGATATTAATCCATTTTCAACCACATTAATTTTTCATGTCTTCGTTGAGCGCATTGTCAGTCTCGATTGTGATGACATGGAATTGAAAGTGAAATGTTAATGTGGTTGAAAATAGATTAATATTTGCACTGGGGATCATTGAGTGTGTATGTATATCTTCATGTATGATACTCTACCTGCATGAATGAAATTCCCAACATAGTCTGGATACCGCTTCCTATAATTGATCGCCATCCCATGACTCAACCTTGACAACGGCTTCGTCCATCCCTTGCAGGTCGTCACCCATCCTAATTGAATTACTCACATCGGGCATTCCTAATTATCTATATTTCCGATGTTATGGGATTATTCAAACTCTCCCAGTTTCTCCTTTAATAGAAATGCTGACTCCGTTGGTATGTGAACGGCACATACCAAATAGGTAGAAATGACAAGGGGAGGGGAGTATACTTTACCACCTACGTCTGATTATATCTACGATTGCCTTCATTCCTGACATGTTCCCGAGAACCCTTAAACATAGATAATGGAATCAGGAGTGCCAGTATTACCCTATGAACTTCAAGTTCTTATCTCGTGTGAGTTACCATGTGATATTTGAAAGCATCTCTCGCGAGAAAGCTGCATCGCACAAGTCAGACAATCAAGTCTTCTCGTCACCTGTGTTGATTACCATATGCTGTTAGATACTTACTGCTCCTTCAAGCTGTTGGAAAGGCCTTTTTTGTTCCGGAGTGGGTCATCAAGTGACATTTCAAATCGTCCTTATTATATCAGAAAGCTTCATTTCACAAGTCACACCGTAAAAGGCTCAATCATGCGTGGATCACCGTGTGACATTTGAGAAAAAAAAAAAAAAATCGGGGAAAATGTTTATGGCGCAGGTTGTTACACTGACTGCAATGGGTTCTTTCCTGTATGGGTAATCATGTGACGTGACGTTTGAAAAGACCCTTACGTAAAAAAAAAAAAAAAAAAAAAATTATTGCACAGGTCACACACTGCAATGACTTCTTTTCAGCGTGGGTAATAATGTGACATTTAAGATCGCTCTTTAATGTCACACTGAAAAGAGCGACTCTAGTGTGGATCATCGGGGTTCGGAAAAAAATGCCCCAACAGAAAAAAGTCCCATAAATTCCTAGGGAAAAAGCCCCACTTAAGAAATTCCCTGGCGGAAAAAAGCCCCACCTTGAAAATACCCAGGCGGAAAAAAGCTCCAAATTCTAGAAAAGACCCAATTTAGGAAAACAAGGTCACAATTTAAGAATAAAACTATGTGTCTATTGCTTAAAAGATAAGTTTACTTGACACTATATGAAAATAATACAATATACTAAATATTAATAAAACAATCGGAAATTACTTCAATCCAACACAAATAATACATGACAATAGAAAATCAATAGTATAATTGAGGCTAGCTATGCAGTATAAAGTATAAAAGTCTCAAGTATAAAATAATACAGTCAGCACCAGTTTACATGATATTATATGAAAATACTACAATATACTAAATATTATGAATAGCAGATCTTTATAGACAAATACAAAGTCAGCACTAAGTTATGAAATAGTACATTTGAAAGTTATCACTACTTTAAGTAAATCTAAATCGAATTAAAAGCGGATGCAGTGGGCACAGCCTTTAAGAAACGCTTCAATGTCTTTCTGGCCTGCTTCGAAGTCTTTGCAGAGAGTGGGAAGCCTTTTCTGAAGGTCTTTTGTATGTCTCCCCTGCCCTGGTCTTTTCATAGAGCCTCGATCGCGATCCACACGGAAGGATGGTCGGTCGGTCGTGGCCGATCATCTGTGTGAAGGCTTGATTCCACGCCCGCCACACAATGCTTGTTCGTACGATGCCCGCCCGCCAGACAAGGTTACTTGGTGTACGTTCCAAAGTTCGGGTGGAAAAAGGGGTGGCGTTGGGCGCATACGAAGCGGCGGTCGGTAGCACATCACCTGGGCGGCGTTCGGCAGGCATCTGGATACGACGATATCCTCCACACACGTAGGTCGCATCGAAATAATCTACCAGACAACTGAGTTGCTCCGGAATAACAGTTCCTAAAAATTCCATCCCCTCCGAAACTCTGTCACATGGCAGAAAAGCCAAGGCATCTAACATAGAACAAAATAATCTACTTTCTTCGTCTGTCTTGCACAGTGTCACAAGGCCTAATTCCTGTATCTTCCTCCAGGTGTTCTGCGTTAAGTGGAAAAAACAACAACCGTGGCACTGAACGTGATCCCCGAATACAGTCCGGATAGCATTCACAGTCGCGAGTTCGAAATCGGTTGTGATTGTCGTAGGATCAAGGTTGAATCCTAGTGTGGCACACTGTTCAACAATGGCTTGGGACACTTCTTCATAAATGCTCTGAGTTTTGCCAGAAAGAATGGCGTAGACACATGTTATCTTCGACTCGCCTAAAGGGCAACGAATTAAATTGAGTTGATGAACGAGTTTCGCAGCAGTCCGGAATGTGCCATCCATAAACCATTGAGTGGAACGAGCAGGATAACGCAATCCCTCTTCAGTTGTAAAGACAATAACCCGTCTACTGCTATCAGCACCACTATCATAGAACATGAACTCCTGACCATCAAACATAGTCCATGAATCGTCCATTTTTAAATCTTGCAGACAAGCGGGATCTTTCGGAGGAGCGTGGCGCTTATGGTTGCGAATCGTGCGATTCACAGACTCTGAGTTTCCAATCTCAGCATGCGCTGCGACAGGAAGATTAACAACAGTATCGGCAATAATCTGACTTGGCTTTCCTCTGGTGGCAGAAGCGTGCTCATTCAGTTGAACTCTGGCCTTCGTGGCATCTACTTTAGCAGTATTAGAATTATGACTATGTTTTTGTACCTTTGATTTCAATAGATATATCCAAGTCCATGTACAGTGTTGCACTGCATTTCATAGCTTTTCTCCTTGAACACTCCCATCGTATAGACGTTTTGTTCACACTCTTCTTCGTGTACATATAACCATCGTAACAAAGTTTCTGTCCACCTTTGTTGTTTTTGATAATTTCCATGTTGAAATGTATATATCCACACAGATGAGTACACACTATTGATATGAATGATACTGTAATGAATGTGGGACTTACCTGTATATACCCACATCATTAGGGAAGTCTACTTCACACCTTTAATGCAATTAAACACCTTAACCTCACGGAATGTGAAACCAACTCACCGGGCCCTTTGAACTAGGTTTTATTTAAAACAAGTATTACTGTTTTTAATAATAAGTATTATTATCTATAAATTGGGGGCTTTTTTCCGGTGGGGCTTCTTTCCGTCCAGGGATCTTCCTATGTGGGGCTTTTTCCGCTGGGTCTTTTTTTCCGGGATTCGTGGATCATCATGTGACATTTGAGGTGACCCTTTTGTGAAAAAAGTGGAATCGCATAGGTCACACCGAAATAGCTTCTCTCATGTGTGAGTCACCATGTGACGTTTGAGACCACCCTTTTGTGAGAAAGCAGAATCACACAAGTTACACTGGAAAGGCTTCTCTCCTGTGTGGGTCATCATGTGATATTTGAGACTACCCTTTTGTGAGAAAACAGAATCACACAAGTTACACTGGAATGGCTTCTCTCCTTTGTGGGTCATCATGTGATGTTTGAGATTACTCTTTTGTGAGAAAGCAGAATCACACAAGTCACACTGGAAAGGTTTCTCTCCTGTGTGGGTCATCATGTGATCTTTGAGATGACCCTTTTGTGAGAAAGCAGAATCACACAAGTCACACTGGAAAGGCTTCTCTCCTGTGTGGGTCATCATGTGATCTTTGAGACTACCCTTACGTGAGAAAGCAGAATCACACAAGTTACACTGGAATGGCTTCTCTCCTGTGTGGGTCACCATGTGATCTTTGAGACCACCCTTTTGTGAGAAAGCAGAATCACACAATTCACACTGGAAAGGCTTCTCTCCTGTGTGGGTCATCATGTGAAGTTTGAGATTACCCTTACGTGAGAAAGCAGAATCACACAAGTCACACTGGAAAGGCTTCTCTCCTGTGTGGGTCATCATGTGATATTTGAGATGACCCTTACGTGAGAAAGCAGAATCACACAAGTCACACTGGAAAGGCTTCTCTCCTGTGTGGGTCATCATGTGATATTTGAGACTACCCTTTTGTGAGAAAGCAGAATCACACAAGTCACACTGGAAAGGCTTCTCTCCTGTGTGGGTCACCATGTGATATTTGAGATTAACCTTTTGTGAGAAAGCAGAATCACACAAGTCACACTGGAAAGGCTTCTCTCCTGTGTGGGTCATCATGTGATGTTTCAGATCACCCTTTTGCGAGAAAGCAGAATCACACAAGTCACACTGGAAATACCTCTCTCCTGTGTGGGTCATCATGTGATCTTTGAGACCACCCTTTTGCGAGAAGGCAGAATCACACAAGTCACACTGGAAAGACCTCTCTACTATGTCATCATGTGATATATGTGGTAATATTTTGGTGAGAAAACTGCATAAAATAGGTCGCACTAGAAATGTTTCTCCCCATGAGATAGCTGAGGTATTGATGCTACATCGGGTTTTCTTTGTTGCATGACAAATACATGGAATCTATGGATAACTTTCCCACAGAAATGTTGATGGTTACCTTTCTGGAAAAAATGTAATCATAAGATTGACATTAACTTTATGAGATTTGTAATAGTAGGATTGTGGGTATTTTGTACCCAAACCATTTCATACATCCCATCCCCTATTATAAGAATATTTTACTGAAAAGCACACAGTAGAATCGATTATTAAAATCACTCATGAAAATGGGATGTGTTTACATAACATCCACACCAATTACATTGTCCTAGCCCTCGAATAGGTGCCCACCTACCCGGGCACACAACTCGCCAACAACCGCCACCACCACTGTTAACATTAGTCATTGTTTGCTTAGTGTAAACAAACACACAGTTGCCACTGTCCAATCCGTGTAGCAGTTGCAACTGCTGACAATATTACAAACCAACAGACCCTTTCCTCCCATAAAGGGGATGGCAGAGCCTTTCGCCTAGTTGTGGGTTGAAATTCCATACTTATCTCCTATTCCTACATAGGGGGGGGGGTGTTAGGTTAGACTCCACCCTGCCCCTCAATCAACCAGTACTAAAACAAACTTTTGAGATTATCTTATCGAGTAACGGATTCACCGTTGCAACGGTCACTACAAATGAGTTGCAATTAAATTTGTGAAAAATCTAAGTCCATTGTTTATTCTACTCATAAATCAGAATGACAACACAATTTTCTCCAGATTCAATTACGGTGTTCACTAAGTTGTTTATACCTATAGTAATTGTATGTCTGGCATTAGAGACTGTAAACACTGAACACGTTTAATACGTCGCCTTCTTTCTATCTACAAATTTGGCAGCGGCGATCAGAACCAATGAAGAACTAGGCCAATTAAAGCAACCTTTAACGTAGAGGCACACTACTTGCTTTGCTGTCAAAATCTTGCGTACGTCACGTAGGGAGTGTTTTGCAGATGACTTTTTGGGCTAACAGCAAACAAAAATGAAGACAAAGCATCCCGCCAAGCTTTTACCTATGTTAACAAAGTGGGATGTTTAATGCCCACGCTTCGGTCCTAGGACCGTCTTCAGGGGCGTAATGAGATACAGTGGACAAAAAGCTTAATATATTGGCCGTGGTTGGAACTGGGAGAGGTATTCCGTGATACCGAAGCTGTCCGGGTCCCCTCCTCCTCCAGTCGTTACGGGAACCGGATAACTGGTCACAACCTTACATACCCAATTATACATAATGGATCATATACATTTTTATTTACAAAGAATAAATACAATAGAATAAAATGCAACTTATACAACAAGTGAAAAAAGTGGACTACACACTCGCACGAAAAAGGAATTAAATTAAATCATGTTCATACACACTGTGACCTTTGTTCACCCTGTACTCTCTCACTTTATGTTGAGTCTGTCATTGTGTTCTAGTGCCCAGGTATATTGGATCTAAGTCTATGCACCTATTTACGCTAACTTCTTTTGTCGTCCACGCTTCTACAAATATTCTCCTTTTCTTTGAGCTGTCTCTGTGTACCACTCTGGCTCCTTCCCAGTCAATGTTGTGCTGTAGCTCGTTCATGTGTTTATATATAAAGTGCTGAGGCTGCATCTTTCCGTTTAATTGCCTGTTTATACTCTTTAATTCTAGTGGCGAGTTTCTTCTGTCTTTCTCCTATGTAATCTGCATCACAATCCAAACAGCCAATGCGGTACACTACACCCGACTACTGAGTGGGTGCTTCCATGTCCTTGACCCTGGTGAGGTTGTGATGCAGAGTGTTGCGTGGTTTATGTGCTACCTGTATGTTCTTGTCCCGGAGTATCCTGGCCGTCACCTCTGATGCACCTTTAATGTACAGAATTGTGACCCTGTGTCCTGTGTGAGGGGATGGTGTCTCGGTACGTTGCGGCGTCCTCGTCCATTTCCATACGGTCTGACTCGGATAACCGTTGGTTCGGAAAACATCACGTCGGTGCCTTCTTTAGCACACCTTCTCAAACTCAGACACTAACCTCCTTAACTCCTCAAAATTTCTTCATTTTCTTTAACCTTCTCTAATCCCCGGCCCATTGCCATTGCACTTTCCTCTCGCACCACCCCATCCATTTACACATTGAACAGCCACGGCGACACAACACATCCCTGGCGAAGTCCCACCCATACATCAAACCACTCGCTCTCTCCATTTCAAATTCAAAGGATTTCAAAGGAGAAGCATGCCGACAGGAGACCTTTTGGTCCATAACTTGGTCGGATGCGAAAAAACTATAATGATGATAGATAAATTAATACAAAAAAAAAAAATAATGACGAATAAGAATAAATAGATAAATAGGTAAAGTTAAATGATAAACAATCAGGTAAATAGTAAATAATAATAATAAATGGACAGATAATAATAAACAAATTGAGAAATAATAACAGTGTGAAAATTTTGTCACTTTTAATGTTGTCGATTCCCTTTAAAAAACTTAGACATGTATCAAGTCACCTGAGTCTAGTTTTTTTTTTTTTTTTTTGGGGGGGGGGGATAGATTCATATGTTTTAATTGATTTTCATATCTTTTATTTTTGATATTTGGAATCAGTCTTGTGGCTCGCTTTTGTACTTTTTCCAATCTGTTGGTGACCATAAGGGAACGGCATATTCCAACTGTGGTTGAAGTCATAAGACCACGCAATCAGTCCTAGAAACTTATTTGCTTTCTCAGAGGCTGAAATACATTGTTTAGATGTTTTGCGATCATTACTGATAATCAACCCGAGATCCTTTTCACTATCCACTTTTGTTAACGAATTTCTAAATAACTTGTAATTGTACTTACTGTTATTTCTACCTATGTGCATAACGTTAGCCAATTTACAGACCATTAGTTTAAGTGATCGTTTGCCATTCCATGCAGTTTTGTATCATCAGCAAATTTGGAGACAATAGATTTCAGTCCGTGGTCTATATCACTAATATATACTATGAAGAGAAGTGGCCAAAGAACGGAACCCTGAGGAACTTCACTTTGTAAGAACATCTTTGCCTCTGTGAGTTTGGTGGATTCCATCAAAAACATATAAGTCATGATGCCTAGAAATGAGAAACCAAGTATCAAGAAAGTGGTATCCCAGTTGCGTGAACAACTGCGATATCCTCTCATTGATTAAGGCCTTATGGCTTTAGCACTGGTTGTACTACTCTTGGAAAAAAAAATCTTGACTGCTATAAACAGCTTTCCTCCTATCCCATATATCTGTAAAACCTCCCACAATGCCTTTCCATCTACCCTGTTAAAACCCTTCTCCAAATACTCGAAGGCCCAAAAACTTCTTAACCCTCTGCTAAATCTTTCTCACATATCTGCCTTACCACAAAAATTGACTTTGCACATCATGTAAATGCTCTCTCAATGAGCAGACGCTGAGTCATCGACTTGAGCCCAAGTTGCTGGTTCCTTCTGAGTTTTGATTCCTAATAACCAAAGAATAATTTTACCAAAGATGCTCCCCAAGTAAATTGAATTTGTACTTAATCGCACATTTCTTTATTAGTTAACTTTATCTATCCACTATTTATATTACTATCATTTGTATTTATTTGTTTACTTATAGTTATATCTTTTTGCATCCGACCTAGTTATGGACCAAAAGGTCTCCTATTGGCATGCTCCTCCTTTGTAAATAGAATTGGTTACCCTCATAAACATGTAATGTATGCACATCATACCCACACCATTTACAGTGTCCAAGCCCTGTATCTATTGGAAAAGGATCTGTTTTCCTCATCCAAATAAATAATTTCTTACTATAGTTAGACTAATTCAAAATGAGAAAGTTCAATCTTAACTTCTTATTGATATTTAGATGTAATTTATTGAAAAGGCGAAGAATTTTCGAGAGACTGGTTTTAACTCGGCCGAGTGTGTACTTACTCTCTTTCGCCTTATTGAATTTATCCAACTGTTGTTTTAAATTGTGATGTAATCCTCTTTTGTTTTTAAAGAGAGGTTTCTCTTTACAGTTGGAAGTAAATGTTCCTCCAAAATTGATTTACAGTAAACTTATACTATTTACTTTTAGTTTACACAAATTCTCAGCGTCTTAATTTTCACAGAATCAAAGAAATTTTTAAACAAAGCCAGCAACTAGCAGTAAGCAATATCTATATATAACTCGATCATTGTTTACTTTTTCACCACCCAGAGTTTTCGGTATTTATTTCAAATATTTAAATTTTTCAATACACTACAAATTATCAGTAGCAATTGATCATTAAAATTATTAATTATTCAGATTTTATCCAATAATTTAAATATACATAATTTATTACTTTAATGATATTAAACCTCCAGAGTTCAATACAACGTCACCTTTTACGTAATTTCTAATATACTCCAAACAAGAGATTGCATTTGTAACAAATGCAATGCAATGCAACCTTGTGTCCAAATCAATATAAATACAAATATAATAAATCAATAAGATTTTAATGCCTCTAATCAAACTTTGATAAAACATTTTATTCTCACCCTTAGATTAAGGGTGCAGTATCTAAACCACCACCTAAACACATGTATCCTCACCCCTGAACCAGGGTGTAGCACTTTACCCAACACCTTATACCCAATTTATAAATAATCAAGTTTATTTTTCATAAGTTCACGCTGCTTTAACGCAGCCTTTCTTTTTGGTTTGAGATCTCTATTATTTGCAGATGGAGCTTGAGGATTTCTTTGATTTGAGTCGTTTCCAGTATCTACCTCTGAAGGTTGTGATGGGTTTTGACTTCCATGAGTGATATCTAATTCCATGGGATACAAATTCTTTATTGTATGGAAGGCAATTTCTCCATTATTTTGTTTCACTTTAACAATCCTAACCTTATTGTCATGCCCAATAATTATCTCTAATATTATTCCCATTAACCAAAAGGGTCTGGGTTTATTTGGATGTTTAATCAAAACTACATCTCCTTTCTTTATCTTGTCAGACCATTCTTTCTGGTAAAGATTTTTTGCATGATCCCTTACACTCAGAAGATATTCTTCATACCACAACCTTCTAAATCCCTCAAACATCTCATTCTGCTTGCAAAGTGCATTTTCAAGATTTCCCTGATTTTCATCATTAACCCAAATATCAGTTTCATCTTTGAACATCAATGAACCAATGTTGTTAAGTTTGAGGAATGAATTTGGAGTTATAAATTCAAATTCTTCTGAACTGGCTCTATAAGTGAGAGGTCTAGAATTAATGGCATTTTTTTATGTTTGAAAGGGCAGTGAGAAACTCAAAATATGTTGATTTAGATCTTCCAATTGCCTTATACTGACAATTTTTTACTGTTCTGGTAAGACATTCCTATGCTGCCCCAACCCATGCTGAATATACTGGGATTCTTACATGTTTGATTTTGTTTTTTGAGAGTTCATCCAAAAATTCATTCGACTCGAGAGTTTTCTCTGATATGTCTCCCCCTTTCACAAATGATCAGGCATTATCACTGTACAAGTAAGTTGGAATAGTATACTGATTACAAAATCTTTGAAAGGCCAGAATGAAATTCTTAGTTGACATGTCAGGCAACAACTCAAAATGGACAGCCCTGATATTAAGACAAGTGAAAACCAATATAAAATATTTACTCAGAGCATTAGTATTATGTTTTCTCAAAAATACATGACCTGTATAATCAACTCCCACATGATTGAAAGGTCAGATCAGATTCATGTGCTGCTTAGGCATACTGGTTACTCTAGGGTAATCATAGGCAAGTGCATTATACTTCTGGCAAATTTTGTAGTCCTTAATTGAAGCTTTAACAGAAGATCTACCCTTTGGGATCCAGAATCCTTGGGACCTTAGGAAATTGAAGGTAGTACTGACTCCCATGTGTTGTACCTGAGCATGACATAATCTGGTAAAAAGTACAGTGAAATGGTGATCTTTTCCCAAAAGTACAGGATTGTGCACATTATAATCAAATTAAGTGATTTGGAAATCCTTCCTCATGATCTCAGGATGCCCTTTTCATCAAGAAACAAGTTTAAATTCAGTACTAAGGAAGGCACTTCTGAATCTTTAAAGTTACTTGACTTGAGTGTATCCACTTCTTTAAGGAAGCTAATTTCTTTAGCAAAACCGACTGACTGATTTATCATGATCCAATAATCCAATGCCTTCTCATGAGAGTTTTCACCACTCTTCATACAAATCCACTTGAGGAGATACTCAGTGATTTTCATAACTTTATTATAGTTTGAAAACTTATTAATGTCAAAAATAGGTTTGATTTCAACTTCCTTTCCTTGCATGGTATTGTGAGTATTGATATTTTGATTTATCAGAATTAAAACCCACACTCAACAATGGGTATTTAGGCCAGGTATTTAATTCATATTTCATCCAATCTGGTCCCTTGAGCCAAAATTCAAAATTATTGATGAATTTGTTGTAGGTTAATCCTCTAGTTAAGAGATAAGCAGGATTATTTTCAGTTTTGACATAATTAAAACTAATGGGAATGTTATAATCCCTTTCAAGCTGTTGTAGTTTATCATCCATCTCACCTATTCTATTTTTGACAAACTTAGATTTTAGTTTAGTCTGTCTGGTTATTAACCAGTTGAGCACAACTTGTGGATCAACAGCAATATTAATATAGTTGAATCTTATATTGGAATAGGCATTCAAAATAGTGGAGATGCACTTTAAAGCAAGAATCACTCCAAGTAGCTCCAAGACTGGGATACTATGTTCTTTTTCCTTGTTAGCAGGAGCCACTTTTGCTTTAGCAAATAAGAGGGAACTACTTTCCTTACTGGTACCATAAGCAACAAACCCAAAGCAATTTTGTGAGCTGTCACTAAAAATATTAAGTCCATACTCTTCATTCTCATTTAATGCCTGCCTAATAAAGGAGACCTGATTAGCTTTCTCAAAGTCTGGTTTGATATTATCCCACTCATTTATTATGTCCTCAGGCAATTTTTCATCCCATCCTAATTTGTGTAGCCACACCTTCCTCATCAATAACTTTCCTTTGATACTAATGGGTAAGACTAACCCCAGTGGATCGAATAAACTTGAAGTCTCGGATAACAATTGTCTTTTAGTACTGACAGAGTGAAATTCAACAGGCACAAGCTGCATCTCATCTATATTAGGATTAAATCTGTAACCTAGAATTTTCTCTGTCTCATTTGAGTGTTCAACCAATTTGCCATCCCTTTCTATCAGTTGTCTCAGTTCAAGTGAATTTGAATTCCAAGATCTTGAAATAAAACCACCAAGAGCCATTCTTTCATAGCAAAGCCGATAAAGGTCAGTCATTTCCTTAAAATTATTACCTGTGAATATTAAATTATCAACATAGGATTGACTGGAAAGAATGTTAGTGCATTTGTCAAGAGGAAATTTACTGGCATGTTTCTTCATTACATAATGTAGAATGAAGGGTGATGATGTAAATCCAAATACTAGAGTTCTATATCTATAAGCAGTCAATTTATCCCTTTCCCAAAGGAAACAAAAACGGTTCTTGTCAAACTCTTGGCTGAGCCTAATTGACATGAAGGCCTGCTTGATGTCACTCAGCAAGATTATATCATTAGTTCTAAAGCAAAATAACAGTTTAAGCAAGGACTCCATTAGATCAACTCCAGTATATGCAGCCTCATTCAAAGAAGGTAGATTCTTATCAGTTTTTAGTGAACAATTGAAAACTGGTCTAATCTTAGTTGAGACCTGCTCTTCCATCTTAATGACTGGCCTATGTGGAATCCAAGTGTGATTATTCACCTTTTCAACAGAAAAGTCTATTTCAATCTGCTCTATGATTCCATCCTGAAGCTACTTATCAAAGACCTCTTCATACTTTTCATAAAGATTTGACTTTTTAAGAGTTTTTGAGACTCTCCCTAAAACTTTTCTGGCAACCTGAAAATTAGAAGGGACCAGTTCTATTTTTTCCGAATGCCAAGGGAGCTAACCTGGTAATGGCCATCTTTAAACTGAATAGCTTCATTAAATCTAGCAATTTGTTCTTGATCCTCTGAACTATAAATTTCATTCTTACTAATTCCAATAGATTCCAAGCTAAAGAGATATTCTATCCCATTTTCAATATCTAAATCACTTAGAATTTTTTCTAGAGGATTAAAATAAGATTTAATTGGATTAAGTATCAGATTAACTAAGGTGTCATGAACTTTAGAAGACTTCTGACATTGATAGTTTTGAACTTCATTACTTGCCGTTTTCTTTACTAATTTGAGAAGCCTGTTTCCTAGTCAAGAAATGATTGACATTACCAATAGGAATTACTTTATTTCCAATTACCATGCAGCTCCCTTGCAAGCACGGGGCAAATGAACATTCTGGAAGGAATTGAAGCAAGTCTACACCTATCAATGCATCCACCTCTATTAATTCATTATCCTGATTTAATCCAAAGGCTTCATCAGCCAATTCAAAACCTTGATCTTTTATATTTTTTAGGGCTTCATTCATACCCGGTACAACAAAACTTATGCTGAGTGAAGGGTCATTAAGAAATGGCATTTGAATTATCTTATTCATTTTAACACCTATTAAGGTTTGCTTAAAGCTCTTAACTTCAGCTCCAATGAATGTTTTTATATTGAAGTCTATCATATTCAATGAGTCTAAATCCGTACACAGCTCTTTTGCAACTCTTGCTGACATGTAGGATTGCTGACTCCCTGTATCGATTAGACATCTGATCTTCTTACTCTGTTTACCACAAATAAATTCCAAAGTTACAGTAGGGGAAATGTAATCATTTTCAGATTTTTGTTGAGATGTTAAACAAAGATGATTACTACTAGTATTAGGCCCTTTAAATTCAGGACAAAGGGGTGCTATATGGCCATGAGAATTACAGTGTTTACAACCATATTTTAATTTATTTTGCTTGCCAAAGCATTCATCTTCATGACCAGATCCAGCACAACATGCACAGAGACCTAACTCCTGTACTCTCTCTGTCTTATCCTTAAGAGTTGAATATTTTTCACACTGTCCCAAAGAGTGACCTGATGCGCTGCACAATTTACAAATAAGGTTTTTAGAGGGAACAACCTTATTTTGACTGGTCTTCAAATTTTGAAGAGAACTTTTATTTTCTTTGGGTGCATTTTTTTTATTATTTTTCTTTGGCCTTATTGATTTTATCAGATTTAGGCAAAGTAGTTTTACAGGTCTTAATTAGAGTCTTAATAATGTCATTATATGACTCAAAGATTTCAGTCAAGGTAGGATAGTTGGTATTATATTTAGGAACCAGTTCCCTTTTGAATGCTGAAGGCAACTTATCAAAGAGAATATGACTCAATAGTAAATTTCCAGGAGAATCTTTCACTGTGAAATCATAACCATTATTACACTTTAATTCAAAAATGTATGCTCTTATTTCAGTGATGAATGACTTTAATGTAAAAAACTCCTTGTCATATCACTGTTGTGCTTAGAATCCTTCTGAATGTTTCATCCACTATAAAGGGTACATCCAGAAATTCATCCTTCAATAATTTTAGTGCAGTATCATAATTTTCATTTATGATAGACAAATGGCTAATGATTTTCAAAGCATAACCCCTAAGATAACTATGTAAATAACTAAGCTTCACTGCCTGGGACATACTCTCCTTATTACATATGACATTATTAAACTGATTGAGGAAAGAAGAAAAGGCAAATTTATACTTTTCTGTTCCATCAAAAACGCCGCATGATAAGGGAGGCGGTTTAGTGTCAAAATGGTCTAGCCTATTGAGTGTTTCAACAAAATCTATCAGCATCTGTAGAGCTTGCAGAGTGATTATTGGATTTATTCCCTGCCATTTTAAAATCCTGAAATTCTGATAGACTTCATCTATTTCCATATGATAGCCTACTTGCTTATCTACTTCACTAGTAAATGTGTCAAATTTCTAAACATCTACTTCATTTTCCTTTAAAAGATCTAAAATTTGTTCATCTTTAACTTTAATTTCACTTATAACTTGGTCAATAACATCTAATTGTTTACTACAGAAACGAATGTTTAATGTCTTTTTATTGAGTGAATCCTTTAATTGATTAAGAATCAGAGTAACTTTTCTTTTAAGTATAATCCTTTCTCATTTCAATTTAGCCATTGCAGTCTCAAATCCAGCTTCATCAAGATTATCATTATCCTCATTATCACTAGTCATGATTAGACTGTATTTATACAAAGTACAAAAAAATATTCAGGTTGTACTAGCCTATGAATAAATTAAAACAATTCAATTTCACTAAAAATAGGCCATAATTCAAATGAACAAACTTCAACCTGGACACAAGGTTTCAACTAGGAACAAATAGGCCCTAGTATATACTAGGTGAACTTCACCAACTCATTTAATTGAACTCCTGAAGCTATTATATAAAACAACTTAATTTACTCACGAATATGTTAAGCCTTTTAATAATAATCGGCTAAGTAAATCAACAATTACTTTTTTACTATAAACAAATAGGCCCACTTTCAGGCTCGAATACTGAATCAATTCACGGAGGCAAACTATTAGCTGTGGCGAATTAGATAGATTATGCCGAGTCTTGATGTTAATAAACCTCTTTTTAAATCACATAGCAAAATACTGCTTAACATGCCTAACCTTGAGGAGGTGCCCATTTATGTATCCATGCTACTCGCCAACAACCACCACTTGACTGCTGTTAATGTTGGTCACTGATTACTTAGTTGGTCATATCAATACACATTCATATGAACTTCATATAGTGGACTCTGCCAACATATGGTAAACTGGCATTTGCTACTACCCTTTTCTATTCTTTCACTACAATGTAAACAAACACATAGTTGCCAGATCAACTCCGACATGAGCCACTGTCCAATCTGTGTACCAGCTATAACTGCTGGCAATATTACAAACCAATACCGAATGCCTGGACTCACTTGAGGAAACATATTAAATAAAAACATAGTCAAAAGTACATTCTATACAGAACTGTCGGAGACACTAGAGTTCATGGAGGAGTCATCCAACTCAAATCATCTAACACAAAAGTTCTCACGACTCATTCAGATCATCAGGTGGAAATTATTGCCCTCCATCAAATGCCCGTATATGAATTAATCATAAACTATCATCCGTCACAGAAAATGATCTTGTAAATTTCAAGATAACAACAAATTCAACAGAACAAGAGAAGACATCACAACTCGGCAAGGATATATTGACAGCCTTTTTATTGAAATTGAACCAATAAAGAAATTCCATCACTAGAGGAACTACTTAATTTAGGGTTCAACTGCCTTAATATGTCTAAGCTAAAAAAAAAAAAAAAGTTCCAAAAAATGAACAGAATGTGATGTTCTGATTGATGACGCAAAGAAATTAAGTAAAACAGGTGAAGTGTATAAATTTACAATAACAATTGGAAAGACTTCTGTACTAGGGCTCCTCTCTCTAGGTAAAGTATTTAATAGACCTAATCAAATATTCATCAATACAGGATCTGCAGTAAATGTTATAATCAGTAAAGTGCTTAAAAAGGATGAAACCGGAAGTAAACTCTTGGAACCAATCCATTACTCATTGCTAGGAGTAACAGGGAGTCAGTTAGAGGCATTAGGTAAGACTGACTTGGATGTTATTTTGTATAAAAATGAGCACTTGCACATTCTGGGGATAGTTGTAGAAGAATCTGTCTTCCTAGGAGATTTAGTGATAGGATTTGAAACAATGAGAAAAGAGGGCATGGTCATATGTCTAGCTGAGTTAGGGATCTTAGCAAAATCACAGTTAATCCTATTTTTAAATCAACTAGATTTAGAGCCAGTATTTGAGATAAGAGAACCTATTGAGATTGATGGGGAAAGATAGCAATGCTAGATTGGATAGTAGCGGGTCAGAGTGGTCTATTCAAGAACAGAGAACACATGAGGAAGAAGACACACATAGTGGACACAGCTCAAATGTTCAAGAAATCCCAGAAATTAATCAGAATTCATCAACTCCAAATGAAGTTTTGCTAATTGTGGAAGGTGGCACAATAAAGTCGACATTATTGCACTCCAGAGCAATTAACAGACTACAAGTGCAGTTCAAAGGCATCACTGTAGTCTTCAAAATTTTAACCATCCCAGAATCAATTAGGATAAAAGGTTTGAAATTGGACTTTGGGATTTATAAGACACACAAGAACAAGGCAGAAATATTAGTGATTAGTACTCTGAATAAAGACATGGTCTAAAGACAAGGTTCACAAATAGGATCTTTTCAAGTCTATCAAAAATCCATTAAGATTTTAAACAAGAGTCCTGAAGAGGTGGAATCACCGCTTCCAATTCAAGAAGAAACAGATTTGGAGGAGATATATAAGAGTCAACTAGGGCCTACTTGTCCTGAATTAGAATCATGGTTAATCCCATTGCTAGTGAAGCACAATAAAGCAATTGCTTTGCCTGGGGCCACCTTGGACAAAACAGCTGTTTTAAAACATCAGATCAAATTAAAACGAGTTTTCAACCTGTTTATATACCTGCCTACAGATTACCACATTCCAAGCTAGATTGTAGATAACTTGATCACTGAAATGTTATCAAAGGATGTCACAGAACCCAGTCAAAGTGAATAGAACTTCCCATTGATTCTGATGCCAAATTCAGATGGTACCATGTGTCCAGTTATTGATTATAGGGAATTGAATAAACAGACAATACCTGATTGACTACCATTATTGGTGATAGCAGATATATTTTGTAGCTTGGGAACTGAGAATCAGTATTTTAGCACTACTGATTTCAAATTAGCTTTCTGGCAGATAAAGATGCACAAAGATTCTTAAGATTATACAGCATTTTCTACAACAACAAGGCATTATGCATTCAAGCAAATGCCATTTTAGATATTAAATTAGGTATTCTCAAGACTAGTTGAAACAGGGTTGAAAGTGAAACTTTGCAAGTGTCATTTATTTGGAACATAAGATAAATAGACATGGACTTACTACAGAGAACTCAAAGGTAGAGACAGTGAAAAAATCAGTTGAATCAGGCTTAAAGGGAAATTGGAAAAATTAAAGTTTTTACAAGATAGTGTCATTTATTTGAGATATATGTTAAAAGGCATGGACTCAGTACAGTGAACTCTAAGGTAGAGGCAGTACAGAACTATCCAGTACCAAACAACGTAGAGAAAGAAGTTTCATTAAAGACATTGACAAAACTGATTCCAAATATAAAGAAGTAAATCATACGAAAATCGACTAAAACATATGAATCTGTTTTCCCTAAAAAAGCGTAGACTCAGAGGTGACTTGATAAAGTGACAAAATTCTTACAGTGCATGAATCTGACAAGAAATAATGGTCTCAAACTGTCAGGAAATAGATTTAATTTGGAAGTGGGTAGAAACAACTTCACCAACCTTGTAGTTAATAAATGGAATAAACTTCCTGCAGAGGCAGTGCAATGTAGTTCAGTTCGAAGCTGTGATGATTATAATTCATTTTATATTATTTGATTATTTGTTTGTTATTATTTGTCTATCTATTATTCGCTTGATTTCCATTTATTATTATTTACTATTTACTTATTTTATTTATTATCATTTATATTATCATAATTTATATTATATTCTTTTTTATCATTTATGTATATTTTTTCTGCATCCGGCCTAGTTATGGACCAAAAGGTCTCCTGTCGGCATGCTCCACCTTTGTAATCCTTTGACAGGGTATTATAGGAAGTTTAATAAGGAATATGCAGACACATCTAATCTATTAAATTCTTTGTGAAGGAGAGATTCCAAGTTCATTTGGGGACCTGAACAACAACAAACTTTTGACAAGTTGAAAGTTAAATTTACTAGTTTTCCAGTTCTCATTTTTCCTAATTATGATAAAGAGCTCATTCTTTGCAAAATTGCAACAGATAGCTTTCACATTGAGATTTTGTAACAATTCACTACAATAAGGGAAACATTAGCAGTGATATATTCACAAAAGAGTTTTAGAGATAAGATACTGGGATATCCGAGCAGAGTGTGGACTGATCATACAGCTATTCAGAATTTATTCAAACATAAGAATCTTAGAGGCAGATTAGCCAATTGGTTTACTACACTTCCATGTTATGAGGTTAAGTTTGAATACATTCCAGGTAGGGAGAACATTGCAGCAGATGCACTACATAGGAATATTAGCCAACCAATGACAGGGTTGATCAATATTATTTGCAGTATTAAGGAACTAGTACCATTAGATGAACTGATAATAAGGGTACAAAGAAAAAGACTTGGAAAACTGTAGCCCAGAACTTGATGAACCTTTGAGGTATTCCTCCAAAATAATCAAAGGGGTATAAGATAGAAGAATTTCGTTTAAGCAATGAGAGGGAGTGAAGGATAGAGTAGAACTAGGAGTGGAGGAGGAATGGGGATGATTCAAGGAGGGAGCAACAAGGTATGCAAGTTGGTGTGTGGAACAAGGAGGATGGGATGAAATAGAAGGAAGAGCAAGTGGTGGGATGAAGAAGCAAAGAAAGTTGCAGAGGAAGCAAGCATTCATAGACTGTTTACAAAACAGGATGAGAGAATCATATGAGAGGTACAAAGAAAAGAGAAAAGAAGCAAAGCATAAGATAAAGGAAGCAAAGAGGGAGATGTGAAATGGGGTAAGAGTATAACAGAAAGTTTTGAAAGTAATAAAAAGGTGTTTTGGAAAGAAATAAAGCAGAGAAGAAAAGGTAAAAGGTAAAGATGGAGAGATGATAATGGAAGAAACGGTGGTAAGAGGAAGATGGGCAGAGTATTTCAGGAAGTTGCTAAATGTGAAGGAGGATAAGGAAGGAAAGGTAAATGCAGTGGGAAGCTCTAAGAAAATGACAGTGATGGTGGACTGGCTGGTGAGGTTGTTTATTGTTTGTTTAAAAGAAGGTAGTGTCGGGGAACTGGTGGAGTACCTGTATAGTTCCACTTTACAAGGGAAAAAGGAACAAGTGTGAATGTTCAGTGTAGTTGGGAAGGGTTATGAGAAGGGTTTTGTTTGAGAGGAGTAGGAGAGGAACAGAGGGAGTAATTGGTGAGGATCGGTGTGTGTTTAGGACATGTAGGGGTTGCGTGGATCAGATTTTTGTGGTAAGGCAGATATGTGAGAAAACTTTAGGAATAGGTAAGGATGTTTTTTGGGATACTTATAGATTTGGAAAAGGCTTATAACAGGGTAGACAGGAAGGCATTGTGGAAGGTATTGCAGATACATGGGATAGGAGGGAAGCTGTTGAGAGCAGTCAAGAGTTTTTACAAGAGTAGTAGAGCCTGTGTTGGAATCAGAAATGGTTTGAGGTAAAGGTGGGACTTTGCCAGGGGTGTTTTATGTTGCCTTGGCTGTTCAATTTATACATGGATGGGGTGGTGTGAGAGGTAAATGCAAAGGTAATTGGCCAGGGATTGGAGATGGTTAAAGAAAATGGAAAAATGTAGGAGATAAGCCAGTTGTTGTTTGCTGACAACACTGCGCTTGTGGCAGGATCAGAGGAATTAAGTGAGTTAGTAATGGAGTTTGGGAAGGTGTGCAAAAGAAGGGAGTTGAAGATAAATGTGGGTAAAAGTAAGGTGATGAGATGTACAAGGGAAGAATGTGGTGGCAAATTGGAAGTATTAAGGGCGAGAGATAGTTTTAGATACTTGGGTGCAAATGTGGCGGGTAAGGGATGAGTGGAGGTGGAGGTAGAATGCAGATTGAGAAGAGCAAGTAAATGCCTTGGTGGATTAAAGTGTAATGAGAAACAGACATTTGGGAATGGATGCTAAAAGGAGATTGTATGAAGGACATTGGGAAAGAGAGGAAGAGAGATGACAGAAGATAGGGATGAACGGAGAATGGTCCTGTATGGATGATGCTGTGATGCATGGAAAGGAGTGGGTGGAGGATGGGGGGCTGAGGGAGTATGTGTGTATGATATTATGCAGCCCAAAGGGATTTCTCCCCGTCTTCTCCTTTTCTGCATGAGGGGGGGGGGGTCACCAATAAAAATGAAGCAGCGTTCCTGTGTCTTGCTGACCAAGGGCAGTGGGCGAGATGCAGGAATGACCCGTCATCCATGAGGAGCTAAGATAAGAGGGAGGAAGGGATGAATGAAAGTGGAGTACAGTATGTGGGGATGGAATGGGTGGGAGTGGACTTCATACCTTTGTTTTTTGGCTACTTCCCTTGTCTTGGGAAATAGCCATTGGTATGTATTTAATGTTCATGTTAAAGCCATACAAGAATTAAATGGATGTATAGCATGATAACAAGAATAAATCAAGTTCTTATAGCCCTTAGAATTGTGTGATTACAAATGAAGCCTCAAATCAGAGTATGACCTAAGTAATGTGGAGTCATCACAAAGTATGAAAAATGGAACAACTGTCATTCCTTTATTTTTTCATCTTTTTACCATCATTTCTTATTCTGGTTGGAAATAATCACTCCTCTGTATGGACCCTAATGAATTCCCTAGAAAGGAAGACAATAAAGTGGCCAATAATTGCACAGGATCCAACTGGCCAGCCTCCACAGAAACATCAGAGTTGGGAGTAAAACAACTTTCAAAACTGGAATTCTTAGCAAGTACCAGTTTCAACATTCAATGGAACCCAATCAGCCTGTAGCATCAAGAATCTTAATGTCATCAACTCTATTTTAACATTATATGCACAGTTTTCTTTTTTGTATGGGAAAAATAAAATAGATATGTGCAAAATATGTCATTGTTTGTGTTTTATACATGGATTACCTATATCTTGTGGCATTCTGCCTGGATACCAGTTGGAAGATGTGGTATACCAGGAAGGGATCAGAGTGGAACGAATTGATTAGAAATGTGTGTGGAGCAAGAGATGGTGGTTGGAAAGGAGCCCCTCCAAAATGTTAGGTTAGGTATTTATCAACCCCCAAGCATTTATTGACCCTTTGCATACTCACATTGACTGCCATGGGTCAATATCAACCACTCTGGAGGCCTCTGGTCTTGCCAGTGCCTGACAAGCATGTATTACATGACTGCTGTCAATAGTTTTCCTCTAATGGCATTTAAACTTGAGTTCCTGGTGTCTAGGGAATCCATAAACTTCATCCCGTGACAGAAACATGGACCTTGTTATGAATAGAAGGATCTCCTGGCCCATTTTTTTGCTTTGACACTGCATAAAAAACATATTGTATTATCCAAAGTTATATTGCATTCAGGGATCTAAATCCTGACATTAGCAAAACACCCAACAGGCAATTTTTTTCCCAACAATTTTCCTGTTGATTTCACCAAATCGGGTGTTCTATTTCAATTGGAAATCACTAGTTTGTACTATACCCCCACCCCCATCTGAGGACTGCATTGGGAAATAAGTATTGTGATTTAGAGAAACATGCAAAGGCAGTGATTAGTGCGAGAAATGACAACATTGTTCAAATAAACGATACATCAAGCACAGTATTCTCTTATTCTGACCATATCTAACCTACTCAGTCTCTCTCCCTCATGGAAAATAGATTTTTCAATAGTATTTGTTTAATTTGTTTCTTGTATTCGATACGAGATAATTTTATACAAGATCATTTTCATTCTCTTCCATACATATATATTTTTTACAATAAATGTATAGTAATGATTCTACATAATAATAATTTTAAGTATTCACATATGTTTGCCAGTCTGCAACCCTTTCCTATATCATCTGCTAGCCCATGTTTAAATACAATGAATTCATTTTAACGTCGGCAACACTTTTTAAAACACCAAGATTTGTTAGGTTACAAAATTTAACGTCCCTGCAGACAGCCCTCTCTACAATTTTTGAAACGCTGGGTTTCTTTCAACAGAACAATACCTAATTTGATCTCATTACTAACCTACAGCATTCTTTCTAAAGTACCCAACACCTACACAGCTACAACCATAATGGCCTGCAACTTCCAGGCATCAATCTAAACATGTAGGCTTTGTCTGGCAAACGCCTACAATAATCTTTTCTTTACCTGTGGCTTCCTTCATTGCTTATCATTTTTGTGACACTCTTCAGCGTCTCACAAATGTCTAAACTATTTCAAATATTCTTGCAGTACAAAGGCACTTTTAGTTTTTTTTTCTACATGGTTTATCCCTACTTAGCGAATATATTTGTCACAACAGAGCTAAGAATGCTTAAATCATAAGCTCTATCAAGGGGTAAGCTAACTGATCTGTTTTTGTTTCGTAATCCAGAAATCTACCTCCTTACGATCTGACCTTTCACAAGCTGTGGTTTACTAACAGTCGTTATGTGCAGGAAGTAGTGGTGAGATGATAGCGGTACTGGTGTTTTGTTTTTGTTTTTTCATCCGGGATTGGGCATGTGTAAAATAAAAGTCTTGCTCACAGGCATAATAAGCCGATTAAGAACATCGGTTATGTTTTGAAGATATGTGGGGTTTGATTGCTAATATAGGATTTGTTAGATATTGTTCCTAGCATATATCAATATATTCAAAACTGCTGATTGAAGAACTGTTACGTAGAGATGTTTATGCACCTTTACTTACACTGGAAAAACAAAGATGGCAACGTGATATCATATAATATCAAAATGGGTCAAGATTATCATTTAGCAGGGCAGGACTCATAGTAAATAATGGAACGAAATTGTACAAATCTGACTAGGTTTAAGAAGGAAATAGACAAGACCTGATTTACAACAGTGATCAACAAATGGAATAGACTTTATAACCATCATGTAATGAGCGCTGAAATCTTTGGTGACAATTTACCGAATCACCCAACCATAGAACTTGATATCTGGCTCATGTGTGACAAATGTTGTGATATGAACGACGGTGTACTTAATTTCCTGCGCAATTGAGTAGTTTTTAAGATATTAATTGTTAAAGTAATGCACTTAGGCCTACCTCTCCTCCAGAACAATCTGGGGGGAAATGTGGGAGATCGGGGTTTTTGGGTGGGGAGAATTTACACATGGAGTAATGACTGTTGCAGAAGACGTCTAAAAAATAACGCACAATATCAAATAACAAACACACAGATTCTACCTTCTATGTAGGGATTACGGCGCTGAACTCAGAATCAGCCATATTTGTTATTGTTAATAACCTACGCTTTCAACGAATAGCTACATTAGCAACGAATAGCTACTTTTACCCAGCTAACTTCTTCCAGTTCCTCATGTCTTTCTCCTAAACACTGGGTTCTTGGGATGGGCGATTATTACATCCAGTAACGGTCGTTACCCCAATAACTAGTAATTGGTACAAGATTTTAACATACATAAGCGCGAGCGTATGTTTTGCCCACGCGTTCCCACATAGTGGACCTTTTAATTTTGTTTCTACAATTCCCATTATGTCCGGTTCTTTTTTCTTCAGATAATCATTCACTTCGTTCAAGCCTGTTATTAATCCATCTATATTTGTGTAAGACACTCTTAATTTTCTGCTACTTCCATTGTATTTACTGTTTCCCTTTTGTTTTTCTTTGTTATGATCCATTTCCTCACTTTCATATTCACTACTCTCCAATAGAATTCCTCTTTTTGTGACTCTTGTTCTTCTCTCGTTTTTTTCCTTAGCTTCTTGTCTTTTCGTTTTTTCCTCCTATCTTTCCTCTTTAATTATTTCTCTTTTTATCCATACCTTTTTATATATGATAGCCAGCATGGGTTCAGACGGAAACGTTCTTGTGTGACTTACTCGAATTCTACACTACAATCATCTCGAATTATGACAAAAGAAACAATATAGATTTGATACATCTAGACTTTGCAAAACCTTTTGATACCGTCCCACACGAAAGACTACTTACTAAATTAGCTTAACACGGAATAAGTGGTAGCCTATTAAGTTAGACTAGCAATTGGTTGAAGGATCGAAAACAGAGAGTTGTTTTAAATGGAAAAACTTCTGGATGGAAAAATGTTACGAGTGGAGTTCTTCGGGGTTCCGTTCTTGGGCCACTTTTATCCATAGTATATATAAATGATACAAACCACGGACTAAAATCTACTGTTTCCAAATTTGCTGATAATACAAAAATGTGCGGAATGGCAAATGATCACTCAAACCAATTAGATATTCAAGAAGATTTAGATGAATTACAGCAATGGTCTGAAAAGTGGCTAATGAAATTTAACACAAGTAAATGCAAGGTAATACACATAGGTAAAAATAACAGTACGATTACAAGTTATTTGGAAATTTGTTAACAAAAGAGAACAGTGAAAAGGATCTCGGCGTAATTATCAGTAGCGATCTCAAATCATCAAAGCATTGTATTTCAGCCTCTGAGGAAGCAAATAAGAATCTAGGACTAATTGCGAGATCTTTTGACTTCAATTGTCCATCAGTCATTAACAAGCTATATGAATTGTTAGTTTATCCACATTTGAAACATGCTGTTTCCGTGTGGTCACCTAATCTCATTAAAGGCACTGATAGATTGAAAAAGTACAACGGCGAGACACAAAACTGATTCCAAATATTAAAAACATGATTTCCTTAAAAAAAAAAAAAAAAAAAAAAAGTAGACTTAGAGGTGACTTGATACAGGTATTTAAGATTCTAAAGGGAATTGACAACATCAAAAGTGATAAATTTTTCACACAAAATAAGAATCAGATAAGAAACAATGGTCTTAAACTGTCTGGAAATAGATATAATTTGGAAGTAGGTAGAAACAACTTCGCCAACCTTGTAGTTAATGAATGGAATTGTAGTGACACAGCCACAGGCGGTCACACACTTCCCATAGTTGGCAAGAGGTGAATATGAGCTAGCCAATCAGGAGCCAGCAAATGGTTCTCGAGCGGTTAGCGACCTCTCTTGCCAACTACGCTGAGCCGCGAGCGACCCTTAAATAGGGCAGCGGCGGCCAGTCAGGGCAAAATAGTAATAGCCACGGCAGCAGCAACAGCATCTCGTCCAGTCTTGTAGCAGTCCCATCGAGCCTCGCCGTCATCAGCCGCCACCGCCTGTGACGTTAGGCTCACCGTCCAGCTACGACTGATCAGATCCACTAACCAGTGGCTATTACTTGTGGTTTTACCAAAGAGATTAGAATAAGAGACCAAAGTGAATTTTATTTTTCCTGGCTTGTTCGAACCAAACCACTACAAATTGGTGACCCCGGTGAAGGACAACCAGGATTATGGAAAATTCACAAGTGAAACTTCCCAGTTTCTCCCGTGACTTGGAGAGCTGGCTACTTCACACAGAAGCCTATTTAGCCACTCAAGGTGACGTTCCGGACCACCAAGCCTTCGGCGCGTACATCGCCGCTCTACCAACGGACGTCATCGCCCTTGTCCGTAACGCCGTCTCTTCTCCTCCGGAAGAAGGCAAGTGTGCCGCCCTCAAGACTGCCTTACGGAAGCTATGCGCCAGGCCTGACGACCAGCTCTACCGAGATATCCAGCAG
Source organism: Oratosquilla oratoria (assembly GCF_046742065.1). Lineage (NCBI taxonomy): Eukaryota > Metazoa > Arthropoda > Malacostraca > Stomatopoda > Squillidae > Oratosquilla > Oratosquilla oratoria. The sequence goes on from NC_134788.1 coordinate 61,265,508, forward strand.
AGCGAACTCGGCGACACCACCCCCTCACAGCTATACACCCGTATGGCCAACCTCAACACCCGGGCAAAGGTGTCATTGCCCAAGGAACTCCTCCGCTCCATTCACCTCTCCAAGATGCCGGACGCCCTCCACTTACGCTTGGAAGCTCTAGCCGGCGATAAGGACGACGAACAATACTGCGAAATAGCAGATAGGTTGTTCCAGCGACATACCTCGGTACACAAACCAGTGCATAGTGTTCGTGCAAAGTGTAGTGACAACCCAGGTGTTACCGACCATAGTGCTGTGAGTGAAAACATTCCCATGTCATATAGCGCCAGTGACCAAAGTATGCAGCAACTACGGCAGGAAGTCGCCGACATGAAGACCTTGCTCAACCAGTTGCTTGTCGAGAAGGGAACCCCCCCTGAACCACCACCTAGCCCCGCTCCACGACAGGATACTGCCTCCTGTTGGTACCATACCCGCTTCGGAGCCAAGGCGCTCAGATGCACACAACCATGCAGCTGGTCGCAGGGAAACGCCAAACGCGGGGGTCGGTAAGCACTCCTACCCCCGCTAACCATACTCACACCCTCCTCTCAGTGCGTGATCGCCACTCTGGCCTCTCTTTCCTGGTAGACACGGGCTCAGCCGTCAGCATCATACCCCCGACGGAAGAACCCAACCACGGTACACGGTGGCCATCCTACGACCTGCTTGCAGCCAACGGTACGCCCATTGCAACGTACGGCAGCCACCACAGCGTCCTGGACCTCCACGATGTCAAGTTCCCTTGGACATTCGTCATAGCAGCGGTCCAGCACCCCATTCTTGGCTACGACTTCCTCCAGCATTACGATATGGTAGTTAGCGCCAAGGATAACTGCTTGTACCACGGCACGACAAGCATACCGGGAACCACCACTAACGCCAAATACAACCAGATATCGTCCCTCCAGTCCGCTGGCGATTATGTACGCATCCTGCAGGAGTTTCCCCAGCTAACATCGCCAGACAAGACCAACACCACCACCACCCCTCACAACATCATGCACCACATCCAGACATCTGGACCGCCAGTACACAGCAAGCCTCGACGACTTTCCCCAGAGAAGTTGGCCGCTGCCAAACAGGAGTTCCAAGAACTCCTAGACCAGGACATCATCCAACCATCGGAGAGTGCTTGGGCATCACCACTCCACATGGTTCCCAAGCCACCCCCACCGCCCAACCAATGGCGGGCTTGCGGTGACTACCGTCAACTTAACCGCATCACGAAGCCCGACCGCTACCCCATCCCTCACGCTCAAGACTTCCACTTCAAGCTTCACGGGAAGCAGGTCTTCTCCAAAATTGACCTGGTCAGGGCGTTTCATCAAATCCCTGTAGCGCCGGAAGACGTCCAGAAGACAGCCATAGCCACTCCGTTCGGCCTCTTCGAGTGGAAGATGATGGCCTTTGGCCTCCGGAATGCCGCCCAGACGTTCCAGAGGTTCATAGACCATGCCCTCAGAGACTTCGACTTCATCACCGTTTACATCGACGACATCCTCGTAGCCTCCGATACCCACGACCAACACAGCCAACACCTCCGCCTCCTCTTCCGCCGCCTCCAAGATTATGGCCTCCGGGTACATCCGTCCAAGTGTCTCCTCGGAGTTCCATCTCTCGACTTCCTCGGACACCGCATTTCAACAGCAGGTCTGTATCCTCTCCCTCAGAAAGTAGACAAAATCCAAGATTTCCCACAGCCAACAACCATCAAGATGCTCCGACGATTCCTAGGAATCGTCAATTATTACCACAGATTCATCCCCAACGCAGCTGCAAAACTTGCTCCCTTGAACGACCTCACCAAGAACCATTCCAAGCGGTCGGTCAAACCTGTGAGATGGTCTTCCGAAGCGACCCAGGCATTCGAACAAGCTAAGGCGGCAATCGCTGAAGCCGCCCGCTTGTCCTACCCAGTAGCTCACGCACCCACATTCCTTACCACTGATGCCTCCTCCACAGCAATTGGCGCCGTCCTCCAACAGAAGATCAACGGCCAGCTCCAGCCTATCGCCTTTTTCTCCAAACGTCTGGACCCTCCTCAAATTCGCTACAGCGCCTTTGACAGGGAACTGCTAGCCATAGTCTCGGCTGTCAAGCACTTCCTTTACTTCCTGGAAGGCCGGCCTTTCGTTATCCTTACAGACCACAAGCCACTCGCCCATGCCCTAGACAGAGTCTCCGACCATCACTCCCCAAGTGTCTCCCGGGAGCTGTCCTTCCTCTCCCAATTTGATACTCGCATTGAATAAATCAAGGGAGAGGATAACCAGGTAGCCGACGCCTTGTCTAGAATCACCTCCAGCATCCTCCCTAACCACAACATAGACTACGCACGCATCGCCGCATCTCAGAACAACGACGGTGAACTCCGCCTCCTACGTATGCACGACACCTCATCCCTACAGCTAAGACAGCTTCCCAACAACCCCGTACCATTGTGGTGTGACATCTCCACAGGCAAACCCCGTCCGTACATCCCCGCCTGTCACCGTAAGGACGTCTTCTCCTCCTTCCATGACCACAGTCATCCGGGCATCCGCGCGACACAACGCCTCATCACGGATCGAGTCGTCTGGCCAGGCATCAACAAGGATGTCAGACAATGGACCCGGACCTGCCTCCCCTGCCAGACGGCCAAGGTTACGCGCCACGTCCACGCACCACTCCGGCGTTTTCCTGCACCAACGGTACGTTTCCAGTCAGTTCATGTGGACATTGTGGGCCCCCTTCCGCCTTCTCGCGGCATGCGTTACCTCCTTACGTGTATCGACAGGTACACCAGGTGGCCAGAAGCGATCCCCCTTCCGGATATATCCGCCGAGACGACCGCCCGTGCTTTCCTCTCTGGATGGGTATCCAGATTCGGCGCACCTCACATCATTGTCACCGATAGGGGCCCCCAGTTCGAATCTGACCTATGGTCCAGCCTCCTCAAGTTCCTTGGCACCAAACGTAACCGGACCACCGCTTACCACCCCCAAGCCAATGGACTCGTGGAACGGTTCCACCGCCAACTGAAGGAGTCGCTGAAGGCACAACCCTCATGCGACTGGGTCGACGCCCTTCCCCTGGTGCTTCTCACGATCCGCGTCACACCTAAGGTCGACAATGACATTTCCCCATCGCAGCTACTTTACGCTGAGAACCTTCGCCTCCCTGGGGAAATTGCCACGCCTGCCGTCGGCGATCCGGATCGTCACGCCCTCCTCCAACTCATCAAGGACACATTCGCCAACACCCGTCCAACACCCCCTCGTCCACCACAACCACAGCCGGAGCACCTTCCCCCGGCCCTGTCTACAAGTGACTACGTCTTCGTCAGGAAAGACTCCACACGAGCTCCTCTTCAGCGCCCATACGACGGCCCCTTCCGAGTCCTCAGCAGATCACCAAAGTACTTCGTGATCAACCGAGATGCCAAACCGGATAGCGTCTCCATCGACAGGCTCAAGCCGGCCCATCTCCCCATCAATCCCCCTACCAAACCTCCAGGGCCACTACAATACATCTTACAACATGGTCCTAACCCCATCCTCACCACCGAACCAAGTCATTCCTCACCCCCCGAAACACTCTCCCTTCCAAACCAACACTCCCCTCCAGGGCCACTACAATACATCTTACAACATGGTCCTAACCCCATCCTCACCACCGAACCAAGTCATTCCTCACCCCCCGAAACACTCTCCCTTCCAAACCAACACTCCCCTCCTGTCCCTGACTCTTCACCATATACAGATCACACGCACACGACAGCGAACCCTTCTCCTTCTCCCACCCCGCAACCACATCCGTCTACAACTGTTCCCGGCACCCCGCAAGATCCTCCCCACCCTACGCCCCCACTCTACCATGCAATGCAACAATTCTCACCCAACCTTATGTCTCCACAGCTCCATACTCAACCGACCCCACCTCGCCAGGCATCTGACTTCGACCACACAACCCTGCATTCGAGCCCCCCTCCATCAAGGCCCTCCTCGCCAGACATGCCCCCTGATGGAATGACCAAACGTTTTGGGCGAGTGATACGAAGGCCACACCGATTCAACCACGTCGCGCGCGTCGCTCCCTATCTCCCTCGACGCCCGCTCTCGAAGAGAGGGGGAGTGGTGTAGTGACGCAGCCACAGGCGGTCACACACTTCCCATAGTTGGCAAGAGGTGAATATGAGCTAGCCAATCAGGAGCCAGCAAATGGTTCTCGAGCGGCTAGCGACCTCTCTTGCCAACTACGCTAAGCCGCGAGCGACCCTTAAATAGGGCAGCGGCGGCCAGTCAGGGCAAAATAGTAATAGCCACGGCAGCAACAACAACATCTCGTCCAGTCTTGTAGCAGTCCCATCGAGCCTCGCCGTCATCAGCCGCCACCGCCTGTGACGTTAGGCTCACCGTCCAGCTACGACTGATCAGATCCACTAACCAGTGGCTATTACTTGTGGTTTTACCAAAGAGATTAGAATAAGAGACCAAAGTGAATTTTATTTTTCCTGGCTTGTTCGAACCAAACCACTACAGAATAAACTTCCTGCAGAAGCAGTGCAATGTAGTTTAGTTCGAAGCTTTAAGAATCATTTAGATATATACCTAAGATGCTGTAATGATTATGATTTATTTTATACTATTTATTTGTTTAGTTATCATTTGTCTGTTTATCATTATTTGTTTGATTCTCATTTATTATTAGTTATATGTCAACTTACTATTATTATTTACTATTACCAGTTTGTTTATTATTTAACTATACCTTTGCATTTATTGATGTATTTTATTTATTGTTCATATTATTATATATTTTTTATTCGTTTGTTTACTATTATGATTTTTTCGCATCCAACCTAGATATGGACCAAAACGTCTTCTGTTGGTATGCTCCGCCTTTTTAATGTATGTATGTATATGTGTATGTATATATATATACATATAAATATACATATGTATATATATATATATATACATATATATATGTATATCTATACATATATATATATATATATACATACAGATGTATATACATACATATACAGTATATATATATATGTATATACATATATATATGCATACGTCTATTTACCCAGTTGTATTTTACGGGAAGGGGAGCTATGCTCGTGGTGTTCCATCTTTATATATAATTTTATCTAAACAATTTTCAAATTCATGTGTTGTTTTTGCACACATTACTTTCTCATCTAACTTGTTCCAAATTTCTATTACTCTGTGAGTAAAGCTATTCTTTTTCAGATCTCTTTTATAGTTGTCTTTCTTTATTTTCTTTCCATGTCCTCTTGTATTTCTTTCATTCCATTTCATTAGATCCTCTCTATCAATAATTTCTATGCCTTTCATGATTCTGTAAATAATTATCAAACCTCCTCTCTCTCTCTTCTTTGCTCTAGTGTCTGTAGTTCAAGTTTTGCTAGTCTCTCTTCATGTGATAGTTTTGAGAGTGTTGGTGCCAATTATGTAATTGCTCTTTGTATTCTTTCAAGTTTTGTAATACTTTTTTTTTTTTTTTTTTTTTTGTGTATTTGGTGACCACATCATTGCTGCATATTCCAATCTTGGTCTTATCAGAGTGATTTATATTTTCTTCACCATTTCTTCATCCAGGTATGTAAATGCCACTTTGATTGTTCTTATTATACGTTTCTCCAAAAATCTTGTTTATATGTTTCTCAGGTGACATATTATTCATAATAATGACTCCCAGGTTCTTCTCATTTTCTACTTTTTTATTTCTTTTTCTCCCAATTTATATGATCCTTCTATTCTTTTTTTGTTTTTTCCAAATTCCATTATACTACACTTTTTGGTATTGAACTCCATCTCCCACTTCCTACTCCATTCCCATACTTTATTGAGATCACTCTGTAGTGACTCACAATCTTTTTCCGTGTTCACTATTTTAACAGTTTTGCGTCATCTACAAAGAAGCTCATGTAACTTTCAATTTCTTTATCCATATCATTAATATATATAGCAAACATTATTGGGCCAAAACTGTTCCTTGGGGAACACCACTTATTGCTTCATCCCAATTTGAGTGTTTGTCTCTTATCACTACTCTCATTTTTCTTTCTTGCAAAAAGTCTTCCATCCATTTAAGCAGTTTGCCCTGTATTCCTCCTGCAGTTTCTAATTTCTTAAGTAACTTCTTATGTGGTATTTTGTCAAAAGCTTTTTTTTTTTTAGGTCTAGAAATGCACAATCAGCCCATCCATCTCTTTCTTGTATTATATCTATTAGCCTTGAATAGAAACATATTAAATTGGTGACGCATGATCGTCATTGTCTGAATCCAAACTGCCTTGGATTTAGTACTTTTTTCTAAATATTTTACCCATTTACTTTTGATCATTCTTTCACAGATTTTTGCTATTGTACTTGTTAGAGAGACTGGTCTATAGTTTGTAGGGTCCTCTTTATTTCCTCCTTTGTATATAGGTACTATATTTGTTCTTATCCAATCTTTTGGAACTTTTCCTTCTTTCAAGGAACTGTTTATTATGCTTTGTATTTGTCTGTCAGTTCATTCTTGCATTCTTTTAAAATCGAATTTGCTATTTCATCTGGTCCATGTGATTTTCTGACATCAAGATTACTCAAGTGTTTCGATATTTCGTTCTTTGTTACTTCTATTTCTTTCATAGGAGGGACTTTCTCTTTCCATTCGATCTCTCCAGGTTGTATGTTCTTCCTTGTAAACACCGATTTAAAATGCTTGTTCATTATTTCTGCCATTTGTATTTCCTCTGTGTATTCAACTTCTCCTTGTAATTTCCCTACTTCTTGTTTGTTTTTCAGTTTGTTGTTTACAAATCTGTAAAATAGTTTTGGTTGATCTTTATATTTTTCTATGATATCTTTTTCATATTTTCTTTTTTCGTCTCTGCACACTTGTACATATTCATTTCTATAACTAGTATATATTTTCCATTTTTCAGATCTTTTGTCTTTCTTCATTTGGTCCAAGCTTTATCTCTTTTGTCTTTTAACTCCTTACAACTTTTGTTGTACCAGCACTTTACATATTCTTTTTCTTGTTTTTGTCTTGGGACATACTTTTCCACTCTCTTTTTTTTTATATATAAATTTTTATCAAAATGTTCCATCTCTCTTCTACTGCTGTATATTCATTGTGTACTTTCCCAGTTTTCATTTTGAAAGAATTCTCTTATTTTATAAAAAAAAAAATAATAATACATCAATCTTCCTTTTCTATATTGTTCATTTCTTTTTATGTATTTTTCCTCATTTAGTTCTAGTTCTATCATTATATGGTCACTTTTACTTATTGGTGACTGGTATTCTATCTTTTCCACTATTTCAGGTTCTGGTGTGTGTGTGTGTGTGTGTGTGTGTGTGTGTGTGTGTGTGTGTGTGTGTGTGTGTGTGTGTGTGTGTGTGTGTGTGTGTGTGTGTGCGTGCGCGCGCGGGCGTGTGTGTGTTCTCGCGCGCGTGTATGCATAAACTGCTACCATCCGAAACAAAACTATCTTGAAATTCAAGAAAACAACAAATTCAACAGAACAAGAGAAGATATCACAACTCGACCTAGCAAGTGTGGCATAGTTTATTGTAGAATGTTATGCTGTACAGCGGAGAGCACAGCTCGGTGTAGCATGGCACAGTGATGCCCTAACCACCTGCAACACCTGTCGAACTAGAGCCATTTCGCACGACCAACAAGGGCCCTTTTCATACTGCTGTTATGCGTGAAAGTCACGCAGGGCCACGCACACCAAGCAACAGATATCCGTTAGCCTTTCTACATGCACCACGCACTTTCCTGTAAGCATAACCCATCAACTAATGAATGCATAAATAGCCCTACGTGCATTTCACGGTCACCCCTCATGCAACAGAGCTTGCAACATGGCGCAGTCAATAGGATGCCCTTGCAACAGTGAGACAAACCGACGATACGTTAATAAATGGCGCGCGCATGAACGAAGAGTGACAGTAATATGATACGCAATTCGGTGGCGCGTACGTGAACGAAGTGTTGACGGAAGTGTCGAAGGGACTAGGCAGCAGTGTGCATGTTGGACCGTAAGTACAGACTGACGCTAGACAGTGGACGCCACGTTACGTGGAGTTTGGCTTTCGTAGGCATGTAGTGGTGCTGACATAGGGGCCTTTCATCCCACTCACCATGATCTTGAACCTCTCGGCAGAGCTTTTCCCGCCGCGACCGTGACCTATATACAGTACAGAGCGAACATGGCATCATGCGACCCACCAGCCTACCCATGCAGGCCACACCTACCCAGCCAGGCAACATGAAACAAAGGCGCGATTCACCTGTTTCACATTCTGTATATACTAGCGAACCCTGTATGAGGCCGGTAGATAGAGGGAGACATGTAAGTAGATAGAGGGGTAGGTGAAAATATATGAACATTTTATTGGATGCTTTGAAACAATGGCCGATAGGAAGTGCAGAGTTGCATATTCTCGCTTGCCGTCTTGCGTTTTTGTAAACATAGATTAGGATATCGAGAGAGTGCTGATGTGACGAAATGTAATAATAGATAATAATAATAATAATAATAATAATAAAAGGTTTATTTCTATTACAGTGGTACACTGACAATAATACATTGGAAAAGTTGATTAAAGATATAAAACTTGGAATATATACATGGAGCAATTTTACAATGAGTTAATTATGTGCACAATAGATGGGATAGCACTGTTTTTGTAGCGGTCTGTCCTTGGCGCTTTGATTGGTATGAGTCTATTTATGTGTCTAGTGGCGTGGCGAGTTGGTGGAGCATCAGGAGGGAGGAGGTGACGGTGTCTAGGGTGGGAAAGCAGGCTTTCCCCAAATTTCCTTAGTGCCTCCCCGTGCTGCTGGGACACCCTAGATAGAGAAAGGGTGGTAAGAGCATGGTCGTAGCTGCTGTACTCCACGCCCAGGATGATCCTGCACGCTCTCTTTTGTACCCTCTCCAGCTTTTGTCTCTGTGTGAGGGTGAGTGAGCTGCACCAGGCTGGTGAGGCGTACATGAGGGTGGGGAGTATGAAAGTTTTGTAGACCTCCTGTAGCTCAGATGTAGGTGTTCCTAGTGATTTTAACCTACTCAGCATATACAGTTTGTAAGACGCTGTCCTGACTATATTGGTGATATGTTGGTTCCAATTTAATTGAGCATCGAGTGTGATGCCCAAGATCTTGGTGGATTGCACCAATTGGAGGGGGTGGGGGCCCAATGAAAGTTGTGGAGGAGGTACTGCTTGGGTGGAGGTACAAAAGTGCATCACTACGGTCTTGTTGGTGTTGATTGTGACGTTGTTGTTTTCCGTCCACATCATGAGCTTGTTCAGGGTGTTTTGTAGTGGTGCGTAATCAGGCCGCCTGGTGTTGATGGGGATGCCTATGGTGCTGTCATCCACGTACTTCCATCTGTGAGGAGTGTCCATGAGGGCGTCGTTGATAAGGATAAGGAAGCATAGGGGACCCATTTTGGTACCCTGGGGGACCCCACAAGTTAAAGGGAGGAGGGGGGAAGTTGACCCTTGGTACCTGACCGCCTGCCGTCGTCCGGTGAGGAAATCTGCCAGCCATGCTATTAGGTGGGGCTGGATCCCCAGTTGGATGGCTTTGGTGAGAACAACATTGTGGTCAACAAGGTCAAAGGCCTTCCTGAAGTCTACAAAGATAACAGCTAGGGATGTGTTGCGCTTGTCTAGGTTGCTGTGAAGGAAGTTGAGTAGGTCAATGAGACAGTGAGTGGTAGAGGATGATTTCATGTTGCCAAATTGTTGTGCATCTATTGAGTGTTTTATGTTGCTGTAAACGGAGTTAAAAACCAAGTCTTCACATATAAGGCTTGGGATAGGGGTGATGGCGATGGGCCTAAGGTCACTTAGTGATTGTGGGCTGAGGGTTTTGGGGATGGGAGTAACATATGATATTTTCCAGTCGCTGGGGCAGGTGTTTTGGCTTAAAGAGGCATTAATTATGGAGGAGAGTGGGAGGGCAAGTTCAGGGGCAAATTCCTTGTAGATTTTAATAGGAAGGTCAGAGGGGGTTGTGAATCTATTTTGTTTGAACTTGAACTTGAATGGGGGGTGAGGGGGACGGGTCGAGAGGGGGTAATGTTTGACAGATAGAGGCGAAGTGGGAGTTGATCTCCTGGGCTGCTAGGTCAGGTGACAGGTGCGAGATGCAAGGGAGGTGGGAGGTCTTGTTACCCTGCAGGCCACAGAGAGCCCTGATCTTGCTGAACCACTGAGTGTTATTGCGTTGCTGTTTGAGGTGTTGCAATTTGTTTGGGTAGTAAGAGGATTTGGCGGTAATGATCTCTCTGATGACCTTATTCCTCAGGAACCTGAACTGGGCTCAGTCGGTGTAAAATGCCTTGTTGCGTTGTTTGATGAGACGTTTGATATGTGGTGTCATCCAAGGAGCGTCAGAGTGATGGACAGAGAAATCCTTTACAGGGAAGAAGTGGTGAAAGGCCTCAATTGTGGTGGTGGAGTAATTTGTCCACTTGGTCTCCACGTCTTCAACGTTGAGAACCTCTGGCCAGGGATGTTCCACTATCCACCTGCCAAATTCCCTAATGGCGGAATCAGGCATAGGGAGGTGCAGTCTGGTTACTATACTCCACTGAATGGCTGCACTAGGGGCTGGGGACCATTGGATGGTGAGGTGCGTGCTCTTACCGATGGGGGGGAGAGGTCTGGGGGTAGAGTACAGCTGCGCCATGTCAGTCATAATTAGGTCAAGGGTTGTTTGGTCGTGGGTGGGAAAGGTCACTACCTGCTTGAGATTTAAATGGTGTAAAATATCACTTGTGTCCAGACGATTAAAGTCCCCGCACACAACTAATTTGGCAGCAGGAAACCTTAAGCGGAGGGAGTCAGCAGTTTCAATGATGTGATCGTTGAGGAGAAGGGCAGTGTTGGCACGAGGAGGGTGGTATATGACGCACATTATGATAGAGGCGGTGTGGCGGGGATGGAAGCGGGGGGTGAGTTTGACCCATAAAGCCTCGACTCCCTCTGGTATGTCAACCCTAAGGTGTAAGGGGTTGAGGTCAGCTCGACAATACAATGCCACACCACCGCCTCTGCGGTTTACTCTGAGATGGTGAAAAAGTACAAAATTTTCTATGTTACACACTTCGGGAATTATTTGCCACGCTTCCGTAATTGCCATCACATCACAGCCTGTGGAGCGCACTAATTCAATCACTTCTTCCATTTTGTTGGCTAATGAGGTAACATTAGATAGTATGATGGAGGGTAGGCTGTACCAAACGCGTGGAACTTCATTGAGAATTCGTTGTCTGGGCTCGACTTTTCGTTTTTTGGTTGCATCAAGCCATGTTCCGCTTGCGACATAAGTGCTTACGTAAACAGTATTGCTTGAGACAGTATAACAGTCTTTCTGATTGGAAAAAAGGGTGGAGGAGAAGAGAAATTATTGGTGTATGGAGGTAAAGTCACGCCCTTAAAGGGTGGCACTTATTTGTAACGTTCAAAGTTATTGAATGAATTAAATTGTGGCGTCAGAGCAGACTTGGCTTGGTGGGATGTACAAGGATCCCAAGCGGGAGTCCCTTGGTGTAGATTGAACCAAGTGTATTTACTAAGAAGAAAGAAGATAAGAAATAAATATCTCAGTTTAATTCAGCCCATCAAGAAATTTTAATAACTCGTGACCGAAGCTTTGATAGAAACATACTTAAGAGAAGGAAGAGGCAGCAAGGGGCCTACAGCTGAATAACACAAGTGACTAATTGTTAGTGGCAATGGAGCTAACAGTGGCGGCAGCTAGGGATGAACCTCCTCCGAAGTGATTAAACGAACTCCTTCCAAGAAACTACAAGACTGAGTACAAGATAAGTCTACTGGTACACCAATCTACAGTACATGCAACCATAACCACGCAGTGTACAACCACAACCAACGCGTATACTTAAACCAAAGGACGACGAGACGAGGAACGAGGGGTCTTCAATACTACGTCTTGATACTACGAGAGGAACAAGGCGATCTTCAAGGCGATCATCTACAAAACGATCTTCAAGACAGTGAACAAGAACTGACGAAGGACGACGAGGTTGACGTACATAAGGAAGACTACATGGAGGTAGTCAAGTCAAATCAACTTACTGAAGGTATGAGTAACACTAATACTAGTGTGTTAAAGCATGAAAGTCATACATCTAACATAAACATTCCCATATTCAACGGGGATGAAAACCCCGTAGGAGTTGATAAATTCCTTAACTTAATAGATACATTAATTGTAAGGAACTCAAACCCAACCTGGGGAAAAGCAGGCTACTCAGGCCCCACCTGTGGCTTATCAGGAACGCGCTCTACACGCGGGAAGTGAACTCTACTCACTTCCCGTAAGATACACACACACATACACCTCTCACGAACAGAGCCACAACACACGCACAAACATCTACACTTACCTTTTCTTCGACTAAAATTTGCTTCCTTTCGAACTTTCTCTTCTACTACATCTTATCATTTCAGTTTACCTCCCACTAAAGCTTTTTCCGATTTTCCATCTTTCTCTACTACTACGCCTCCTACCATTTTCTAAACTTTCGTTGGTGACCCTAATCCTAACCCCGGCGTCAGCACCTCCGTCCAAGCTCCCGGTCCATTTCTCCCGAGCCGCGACAACCAATGAACCCCTAATCGCTCGCAAATCGCCCGATGGCAATAGCCCTCTTTTATACGCTACTATCTCTTCATTTTCTTACAGACATTCTTCCCCTCCCACAAAACCCGATCCCGCGCAAGCGAGTGGTCTTTCCTAGAGATTCAGATTCAGATTCAGATTGTAAGTAAAAATATAAAAAATGAAAAAAGGAAAATAGAATTTTTAAAGGAGAATATAGATCATGAAAAAGGTAGAGCTAGGTTTATCATAAATTTCCAGCAAATGGAAGATATCAACCAATATGAAGCCTATAAGAAAGCCTTCATTAAACATTTAATGTCAAAGTGTGATCAGGATCCTATCAGGTCTTTGGTTAGAATGATCAAAGAAGTTAAAACAAGTGAGTCAGACACAGAATACTTAGGTAGATTAGATAGATGGTCAAAAGACATGAATTCTATCTTGAAAAATTCAGATTGGATAGAAAGATCAAGTGACAAAATGAAAGTTTCTCAGGTAATAAAATTGATCACATTTGGATTGTTGACTAAAAATAGTGACGATTTAACGGCAGAAAAACTGTATAAAGATCTCAAGTCAGCTACGAATTCAGGGAGACTAGAATAATAAATCCATATGTGATGACAGTGGGACAACAGAGGGACCCTATAGAAGAACATGATATAAGAACATCAGAATGAAGGAGACTGCAAGAGACCATAAGGCCTACAATAGGCACCTCCATATCCATCACCACCTGTCATCCCCATCCATAAAGCTGTCTAACCCTTTCTTAAAACAACTGATAGATTCAGCGCTCACTACATGGTGACCGAGTCATTCTTTAGGGAGTCTAAAGGTGAGCCTAAAGTAATCATGTAAGAAGGTGTTTAGCTGTGTTCAGAGTTCACACATATACTATCTAATCCTTCAGTACTAAGTAATTGCAGGGAGAGCTCCAAACACAACACATCACTTGGCTCACAATATAATTTCATTTTATTTTGTTTGTTAATGTATTGAAGATTATTTCAAAACAAATCAGGCATTACATATTTGGCCTTTGGGGATCAAAATAATAACGAATACTGTGTTTGGCTATAAGGACTCTAGTACAAAGATCTACAAATTGAAATTAGGTCCTCATATTTTCATTTATTTAAATTCTCTATGTCTTACCAACTTATCTACAAAGTTGTCAATAGCTATATTACTTTCCTGTGACTTTCGTTGTATAGATGCACATACATAGATGCACATACATCCAGAAATACACACACACACAAGGAGAGTTTAAGAAAACAGAATTAGGACATAGACAGAAAGTTAGAAGTCCATCCAGGGATACTAGAATTTTATGTTTCAATTGAAATACTTTGGGACATAAAGCACAAGACTGTTATTATGGAATTATTTGTAGAAATTGCAAATATGAGGGTCATGAAGAGTATTAGTGTAGAAACCCACCTTTCTGTATGTATCACCAAAGAATAGGCCATAAAACCCATGAATGTAGGAATTTTCGTATGCACCAGGAAACAAGAGGAAAACCCCCGACACAGAATAAACCAACATTCTAGAACTCCCCATATATATACAAATATACAGTATTGTGTTAAGGATACGAGTGATAGAAGGGTGAAAGAAAACTCCAACATCAAATATAGTCATGAAATGACAATTACAATTGGAAGGACTTCTGTAAGATCTCTCATTGCTGGTAGAGTGTTCAATAAACCTATTTAAGGATCTGTAGTTAATGTTATAACTAGTAGATTTTTAAACCAGTTGAAACCAGGAGCGAAAATCTTGGAACCAATCCATTACTTATTGCAAGGAGTAACTTGAAATCAGTTAAAAACATTAGGTAAGGTTGAACTAGAGGCTATATTATATACAAATGAACATTTGCACATTCCAGTGATAGTTGTAGAAGATTTTTTTTTCCAGATTTATTGATAGGGCATGCCACTATGAGAAAAGAGAACATGGTCATATGTCTTGCTGACTTAGGAATCTTAGTGAAATCACATTTAATCACATTTATAAATCAACCAGACTTAAGACCAGTGACAGGAATCAATGAATCCCTAGACATAGATAGGAAAGATAAAAATTTTACTTTAGATATCGAGGCCGAGTGGTCCAGACCAACAGAAAATAAAGCCAAAATATTGTGAACCCAACTCAGATGTTCAAGAAATCCCAGACATTACTAATACATCAACTACAATTGAAGCCTTGCAAATTGTGGATGGTGGCGTGATAAAGTCTACATTATTACACTCCAGAGCAATTAACAGGGTGGTTGTGCAGATGAAAAGAGTCACTGTAGACTCTGAAATTTTAACCATCCCAGAATCAATTAGATTAAATGGTTTGAAATTGGACTTAGGGATTTATAAGTCTAATAAGAACACAGTAGAAATATTAATGGTTAATACTTTGAATAAAAATATAGTTTTAAGGAATGGTACAAAAATAGAATGTTTTCAGGTGTGTACAAAACCCATTAGATTTTAAATAAGAGTACTGAGGAGGTGGAATGACCAATTTCATCAATCTGTTCAGTTCAGGAAGAAATAGAGTAGGGAAAGAAATACAAAAACCAATTAGAACCTACTAATTGCCCTGAGTTGGATGAAAGTTTAGTTGCTTTGCTCGTGAATCACAATAAAGCAATTGCTTTGCCGGGGAATGCCTTAGGCAAAACAACTGTTTTAAAACATCAGATTAGATTAAAACCAGGAACACAACCTATTTACATACCCGCCTATAGAGTTCCTCACTCTAAATTAGCAATAGTAGATTAAATAATCACTGAAATGTTATCGCAGGATATTATTGAACATAGTAAAAGTGAGTGGAACTTTCCTTTGATTTTGATGCCAAAATGCACCCAGTTTTTTTTATTATTATTATTTTATTGACGGACAGATTGAAACATGAGATCGGAATGAAAAGAGGACTTTACGTAAAAATAAAAAACGGGAAATCACACCTTAGATCAAAATATAACGAAATGGCAAAGCTGGTTAAAAGGAATACACGTACAGCGAAACGTGATTATGAAATCAAGGTTGCCAGTCAAGCAAAATCCAACCCAAAGGGTTTCTTTCACCTCTATAGAACAAAAAATAAAGAAAGAATAGGACCAATTAAAAACGATGAAAATGTCATGATAGAATCGGAGGAAAAAATGAGTGAGGAGTGTAACAATTATTTTCCATCGGTGTTTACGAATGAGAGGTTAAAGTACCTGACTGCGATCCGATTTACAGAGGGGATGAAGAAAGTAGTCTATCTAATATCAGCATTAGTAAAGAAGAAGTAGTCAAGCAGATTGAAAGACTTAAAGCTACAAAATATCCGGGTCAAGACGAAATTTTTATCAAGAATGCTTAAGGAGTGTAAATTTGAAATCTGCGACCAGTTATCTGAAATATTCAATAAATCGGTAGACACTTGTTTTGTGCCTACTGCTTGGAGGCAGGCAAACGTTGTTCCTGTTTTTAAGAAGGGAGATAGATCGTCTATATGCAACTACAGGCCAATCAGTTTGACATCAGTTATAGGAAAAATGCTTGAATCAATAATAGTAAATAGACTCAGAGAACACATCGAAGGGCATTATTTAATTTGATTCACAGCATTGTTTCTCCAAGGATAAGTCATGTGTGACTAATCATCTATATTTTTACACTAAAGTATATAAGGCGTTAGGTAATAATGATAGTTACGATGTCATTTACCTTGACTTTAGCAAAGCGTTCGACAACGTGCCCCACCAGAGACTCATAAATAAAATCAAAGCCCCTGGCATAGGAGAAAGCGTTAGAATGGATGAGCTTGGATCAATGACAGAAAATAGTAGGTCACCATAAATTGAATAAAATCTAAGTGGGGCAATGTTACTAGCGGGGTCCCCCAGGGCTCGGTTTTGGGTCCCTAGTTGTTCATTATGTATATATACGACTTAGACGATAGGATAAATAGTGATGTTAGTAAGTTTGCGGACGACACTAAAATAGGACGCAAATAGAGTTGCATGAACACTCACGAGAGTTCACAGCGTTTTCTACTCCAACGGGATATTATGAGTTCAAGTTAGTGCCATTTGGGTTATGTAATAATCCATTAACTTACATGAGATTTACGAATACAATTGTAGATGGATTGTTAGGAAACACTGCCAGTGTATTTCTAGGTGACATTTTAATAGTTTCCTAGACAGCGGTTGAACACTTTAAGAAATTAGATTTGATATTATCAAGACTAGTTGAAGCAGGATTGAAAGTGAAAATTGAAAAATGTAAGTTCTTGCAGGACAGTGCTATCTATTTGGGACATATGATAGACAGACATGGACTTAGTACAGTGAATTCAAAGGTTGAAGCAGTAAAGAATTTTTCAGTTCCAAACAATATAGAAAAAGTTTGAACTTTCTTGGGATTGGCATGGTATTATAGAAATTTTATTCAACGATATGTTGACATTGCTAATCCATTAAGTTCTTTGTTGAGGAAGGACTCAAAGTTTATGTGGGGACTTGCACAACAGCAAGCTTTTGACAAGTTGAAAGATAAACTCACGAGTTCTCCAATTTGATATTTCCAGACTATGATAAAGAATTAATTCTTTACACTGATGCATCTGACATAGGATTAGGAAGAATACTTTTGCAAGAGAGAAATAGAACTTTGAAACCAATAGCTTACAATTCAAGACTTTGTAATAGCGCAGAGAGAAACTACTCTATATCAGAAAGAGAAACATTAGCAGTGATATATTCATTAGAAAGTTTTAGAGATATGATATTGGGACATCCAATCAGAGTGTGGACTGATCATACAGCTATTCAGAACTTATTTAAGCTTAAGAATCTTAGGGGCAGACTCGCTAGATGGTTTGCAGTACTTCAGTGCTATGAAGTTAAATTTGAATATATTCCGGGTAGAAAGAATGTTGCGGCAGATGCACTTTCTAGAAACATTAGTCAACCAATGATAGGGTTGATTAATTTTGTAGTATAGAGGAGTTAGTGACTAAATATCAATCTTGATGCATTTTACAGATGAAGACTGCCATTTTATTATTACTATACTTGGTGAGTGCCCTGGACTGGAATCCAATTCGTCCTGGAGCATTAGTACAACATTAAGGTAACCTAATAATGGTAGACAAGCTTATTAGGATAATTCTTGATTACAAGAATATAACAATAATTAAAGATAATGTTGACTTCTTGAGAGTGAATTTGAAGTTATTAAAAGAGAACATTTCCAGTAAAAATGTTCAAAATAAACTTGTAAATAAGATAAAGGAGATAGAACATAAACTTGATGTCATAGATTCAAATTTAAAAAGAGAAGTATGTTAGTGGTGGCTTTAGGAGCTCTTGCTGGATTGGGAATATCCAATTTTGCCTTCCTTGCTGACTTAAAATTTTCTATGAATAAATTGAATGAGAAGGTTGCAAAAATTTATAATTTACAAACAACTGCAAAGAAGATTGAGGAAATGATCTCTGAAACTATAGATAACTTAGAGAGCCTCAGTTTAAAACAAAGTGAACAGGAACATACAATACTTCTTTTCTTATTACTATGGATTTGAAATTATCTGAGATGCAAATTCAGTTGGAATCTATTGTGCAAGATTTAATTCTAGCAAATTCTGGTCAAGTGACATCTTCTCTTCTCCCAATACCTCAACTTATAAGAATGATTAACTCAGCAAAGAAGGATTGGAACTTTGAATATTTCTTTAATGAAGCTAATGTGGCATTCTATTACCCTTTATCAACTGCATATCTAAATATTTCCTCAGTAATAATAGAAATTCCTTTTTCTTCTGATCTGAGATTCAACATGTGTAAATTGATACCCTTCCCTGTGGCGGTATATGGTTCATTATATGAAGTGGATATTCCAGTTGTAGATCCATTCAACTACATTCTTTCTGTAGACAACCCAAAGGAGAGCATGATCTCTAATGATAGATCAAATGATTGTAAAATAGTTGATAAGAATCTTTATCTTTGCCATTCTTCTCTTTTTGTGTTTCGTGAAGCTTTGAAAAATTCTTGTGAAGCTTCTCTGGTTAGAAATGTGTTTGTGATGAATAATTGTCATTATAAAAAAAAAATTGGTAGACCAGATTTCTCATAGTAACATACAAGGTTCCCGTTATCTATTTTTCCCTAATAAGAAAAAAAAAGAAGAAAAAAAAATTGTCCAGGCTTAATTCCTAAATTGGAATTGGTTGAAGGTCTTATATCAGTTTTTGACACCTGTGAATTACATGGAGGCAATATTTCCATGCATTTAAGGGGGTATTTTTCAACGAATTATGACGAATTTATCAAATTTGTGCTTTTTGTTTCAAATAACGCAAAAGTACCTAAGAAAACAAGAGCGAACTTTGTTTGGGGCCTATTACTATGATTACGGTGTTTAAAGGGTGTTTAAATGCCCACACTCGCCGCTGAGTGTAAACAAATACACGTGTGGTGGAAAGTCAGATGTCAAAAAAGGGAAGAAAAATGTTTTTCGTCTGCAAAAAGGGAAGAAAGTGTTTTTCTATAGTTTTCCCTTGCCATTTTCTATGAAGCGCTGAAAAGGTGGAGGAAAAAATAAAGTTTTTGCCTAGAATGGAGCTTCAAAAGGTGGAGAAAAAACGAAATTAATCAAAGGAAGGACTGATAACTTTTGGTTCTGACTTGTTTGTGTGATACCATTTCAAAATATTATATTGTGTTTACATCAAGATGGGAAGACGAAAGAATTCTTATAAGAAGCGATAGAACTCGCAAGAGCGGAGAGAAAATTGTGAACTAGTGGGTTTGCAGAATGCTCGTTGTTGGCAGCCACACTGAATGTTGACCCTCTTTGTACGGGCAGATACTATGATACTTTGCACTATGTGGGAGGTGTAATCCGTTATTTTGAGGGGAAAAAATAGGCCTAGGATGATTGACTGTGTTTTCAAGTTTTATGAGTCTCGTGGAGAAGATTTTTTGCCTGATGATGGAATTTTGAATGTAGAAGTTTCATTTGATGGAAGTTGGTTGAATAGGGGTCATAAATCACACATTGGTTTTGGAGGAGTGATTGACTCATTAAGGCCCACCACTGGTTAATCAAAACCCTATGCAGCCAAAACTGTTGTTCTAATGATCCTCCAGTGGTGAGGTACAATACAGCAGTTGCAGTATAGTACCGGTAAAGGCCCACAGTATACAGCAGCTATATCTATATATGCATACAGTAGCAGTAAACTGGTCATAACCAAGGTTATATTGGAGGGTAATATAGTGTCCTGCAGATAATAAACACAATGCAAAACCATTTTTACAAAGAATAAGCTATAAGGTTTCCTTTTTTGTCGTTTCCCGAAAACTCATAATTTAATCATTCAAATTATATCTCCATTATTTATCAACCGATTTTTGTCATTCAAAAACCATTTTGTTCAGAATTTTGTGCTAAAAAAAATCTATGAAAAACAAAGATTTGTGGGTTATCTTTGATGGTAAACATTGGAAGGTGAATGTTGCTCACTGTATCCATTTATGCACAGATTCACATAACATCATTATGTATAAAGAAAAAAAACGTTTGATAAAAAATTTCTCCTTGAAATTTGCAATAGAATGGTGTTTGAATGATCAAAATTGATGTATAAATAAGGAAGATATATACAATTTATTTAACATGATGCGGAATAGGACAAGAATCCCCCCTCTGAAGATTCATATATTTCAATCTTCAAATTCACATTATTTGAAAACTCTCCCCCTTTGAAAATTAAAAGAAGAAAATTGTCAAGATCTCAAATAATTATTCTACCAATTATTTAGTTACTCATGGTGTCCTCTTTTCTTCAATATCGTTGTCTGCACCGATTTCAATTTTTGTATTTAGGACATTGTCTCTGTTGAACCCCATTGGCCATGTATCAGCTTGAATTATTATTGTGCATTTTGGAGGGTTGCTTATTTGATATGTATATGTTTGATATATTTACTGATACCATTTTACCAGCTTACACAAGGGTAGATTAGCTTCTTATACATGATTATTTCCAAGAATATACTAGCGAGCCCTGTAAAAGGGTAGCAGATACCATTGGTCGGGACGACCAAGGGTACCTGCCGAGCCCTGTAAGAGGCCGGTAGATAGAGGTAGACATTTAAGAAGAGGGATAGTTGAAAAGATATGCAAATTTTATCACTTGGAAGTTTTGAAACAATGGCCGATAGGAAGTGCAGAGTTGCATATTCTCGCTTGCCGTATTGTTTTGTAAACATAGGTTAGGATATCAAGAGAGTGCTGATGTGACGAAATGTATAAATCAAACCATGTTCCGCTTGCGACATGTGCTTACGTAGTATTGCTTGAGACAGTATAACAGTTTTTCTAATTGGAGAAAAGGTTGGAAAGAAATTATTGGTGCACGGAGGCATGGCAAAGTCACGCCCTTAAAGGGTGGCACTTATTTGTAACGTTCAAAGTTATTGGATGAATTAAATTGTGACGTCGGAGCAGACTTGGCTTGGTGGGATGTACAAGGATCCCAAGCGGGAGTTCCGTGGTGCAGATTGAACCAAGTTTATTTACTAAAAAGAAGATAAGACACATAGACACGAATATCTATTTATGCAGGCACCTAATAAGAGTAAGAAGGAACGTAGGCGTGTAGACATTCGGAAGCATGCCGATGCCACATGCACGTAACCGCGCCTAGAGCTGCTAGGCAGAGTTCCGAACATATCTAGATGGATCGTCGGCAGCGCCTTCGACCTGTGGAAGGACGCGCCCCCTCGGGGCCCAGGCTAACAGATACCAGTTTGTCTTGCTGCGTGCACCACGCGCCCTTCTGTACACATAACCCAATGATTAATAAACGCGTAAATCGCCTTAGGTGCGTTTCACTCTCGCCCCCTTTGCAACTTCACTTGCAACAGCAAGGTTCTGCCTCAGGAGCTACGAGAGAACAAGCACACCACGAACAAGTTCTTCTTAGCATAGTTAATAACAAAACCGTTCAGCAATTTTATTATCATTCGTCAACAATGAACATTTCATCATATGACATCTGATATTACTCTTGGACAGACTTCATTGAAATACGAGAGTTGTCTCAAAGGATACAATAAACACTGCTAAATATATTACCGTAGATATATTTACAGTAACACTGATTCTAAGTAACAATGTCGTATCAACCCAAGAACTTTACACAACACTAAGATAAACAGAACCTAGTATTCTTGATTTTTCGTAATTACAAAACGATCCGTACATTTCATGGAACACTTAGAGGTCAGAATGCAAAACCGAAAAAAATAAAATAAAACTCCAAGGAGAGTAAACAAAGAAGCATTGCCGACCATTCTCACGATACAGTTTTGCCAATTAGAATTTAGGCACATAAACTCTATTTTTTAAACCTAAATAAATCGTTTGCAATTCGAAAACAGAGCCACCTTCGGCTATCGTCAAGAATCTTCGGAGTGACGTATTAGTGGACAAACATCGCTATTCACACGTCATTGTTCAACATTGAATAATTGTGGGAAAATCGAATAAATTATGGTCTATTGTGTATCTGCCAATTGTAACAACGGGCAAAGTAGTGGTCGGAGCTTCTTTCAATTCCCCTGTGATACAGATCGAAGGGCTATGTGGATACGGAAGGTGAACAAAACCGGTAGAAAGGGATTGTTGTGGGTACCAAGTGAATATTCTAAATTTTGCTTGGATCATTGTGAAGGATCTGGCTTATTCTATTGGAAATCCGGGAGTTGTGTGGCCTCGTCTAAAGGCAGATCGGATCCCAACGACCTTCGCACCCAATCTAGCTTTTGGATCGACCCTTAAAGTGACCAAGGATCGAAGAAGTCAGGCTTTCAACAAGCGCCGCAGGCTAGAGGCGAGGCATTGCTAATTGCAATGCAACGTTTGGCACTATACCAACACCATAGAAAAAGTCCAGGCTATACGCCTAGGTAGCATATGTAATGCCCATTGTGAATCTGCACAAATCAATATTCATAAAATGTGCAACACCATTAATGAATTCATAACTGGACATACGGATAACAAATCCATTTGGCAAGCACACATTATGAAGGTTCATGAGTTAGATAAGATTAATAATGTATGCATGTCTAATGAATTTATCTATGCGCCCGCCCACCAGCGTGGGTCATCACACAATACATATTAACCTTTCGTGAGGAAGTATGAGTCACTATGTGATATTTGACATGAATCCTTGGTGAGAAGGCTGAAAGGTTTCTTTCCTGTATGAGCCACCACATGAGTTTTTTTTTCTGAGAAAGCTGCATCAAACAGTTCATACATAAAGGGCTTCACTACAGTGTGCGTCATCACGCGATATCCGAGAGCACTCTTTCTTCAGAAAGCTGCATCTCACAAGTAACACTGGAAAGGTTTCTCTCCAGTGTGGGTCACCATGTGATGTTTGAGAATAGTATTTCCTGAGAAAGCTCCATCGCACAGAATAAAACTTGAAGGACTTTTCTCCAGTGTAGGTCATCGCGTGATATTTTAGAGCAGTCGTTCTTGAGATAGCTGCATCACACAGGTCACACTTGAAAAGTTTCTCTCCGGTGTGGGTCATCATGTGTCGTTCGAGGGTCCTTTTGTTGGGAAAACTGCATCACACGGGTTTGAGATGACTCTTTCCTGAGAAAGTCACATCACACTAGTCACAGTTGAAAGGCTTCTCTCTAGTGTGGGTCACCAAGTGTCGTTTGAGCCTACCCTTTACTACGAAAGCTGCATCACACAGGTCACACTTGAAAGGCTTCTCTCCAGTGTGGGTCACCATATGTAGTTTGAGAGAACTTTTCGATGAGAAAGCTGCATCACACAGGTCACACTTGAAAGGCTTCTCTCCCGTATGGGTCATCATATGCCTATTTAAATTACCCTTTCCTGAGAAAGCTGCATTACACAGGTCACACTGGAAAGACTTCTCTCCAGTGTGGGTCATCACGTGACGTTTGAGAGCACCCTTTCCAGAGAAAGTTGCGTCACACAGGTCACACTTGAAAGGCTTCTCTTCAGTGTGGGTCACCAAGTGTCGTTTGAGATCACCCTTTACTCTGAAAGATGCATCACACAGGTCACACTTGAAAGGCTTCTCTCCAGTGTGAGTCATCACATGATATTTGAGAGTACACTTTTGTGAGAAAGCTGCATCACACAGGTTACACTTGAAAGGCTTCTCTCCAGTGTGGGTCATCACATGATATTTGAGACCACTATTCCTTGAGAAAGCTGCATCACACATGTCACATTTGAAAGGCTTCTCTCCAGTGTGGGTCACCTTATGTAGTTTGAGATAACTCTTCAATGAGAATGCTGCATCACACAGGTCACATTTGAAAGGTTTATCTCCAGTGTGGGTCATTGCGTGTTGCCTGAGACCACTCTTTTGTGAGAAAGTTGCATCACACAGGTCACATTGGAAAGGCTTATCTCCAGTGTGGGTCAGTGCGTGTTGTCTGAGATCACTCTTTTGTGAGAAATTTGCACTACACAGGTCACATTGGAAAGGCTTCTCCCCAGTGTGGGCCATCACGTGACGTTTGAGTTTACCCTTTGCTGAGAAAGCTGCATTGCACAGGTCACATTGGAAAGGCTTCTCTCCGGTGTGGATAATCATGTGCTGTTTTAGATTTCCCTTTTGTGGGAAAGCTGCATCACACAGGTCACACTTGAAAGGCTTCTCTCCAGTGTGGGTCACCACGTGTTGTTTGAGAGAACCCTTCCGTGAGAAAGCTACATCGCACAGGTCACATTTGAAAGGCTTCTCTCCAGTGTGGATAATCACATGATATTTGAGTGCATTATTCCCTGGGAAAGCTGCATCACACAGGTCACACTTGAAAGGCTTCTCTCCAGTGTGGGTCACCATATGTAGTTTGAGATTATTCTTCCATGAGAAAGCTGCATCACACAGGTCACACTTGAAAGGCTTCTCTCCAGTGTGGGTCATCATGTGATATTTGAGACTAGTCTTTCCTGAGTAAGCTGCATCACACAGGTCACACTGGAAAGGCTTCTCTCCAGTGTGGGCCATCACATGATATTTGAGACCACTCTTTCGTGAAAAAGTTGCATCACACAGGTCACACTTGAAAGGCTTCTCACCAGTGTGGGTCATCATGTGCTTTTTGAGAGAACTCTTCCATGAGAAAGCTACATCACACAGGTTACACTTGAAAGGCTTCTCTCCAGTGTGGGTCATCATGTGATTTTTGAGACTAGTCTTTCCTGAGAAAGATGAATCGCACAGGTCACAATGGAAAGGTTTCTCTCCAGTGTGGGCCATCATGTGATATTTAAGATGACTCATGAGATAGGTGTGTCACATGAGTTTCTCTTTGTTCTGTGATGAATATACAGAATTTTTGGATACCTTTTCCAAGGAAATGTTGATATTTACCCTCGACCTGTAGGAAAAAAATAAGTTCGACATTAACTTTTTGAGAGCTTGTAAAAGGTGTAACACGAGCATAAACAAATACAGTGGGGCATTAACAAAAATGTAGTAGGGAAAGGGAACAAATGACTCTTAATACTGATATTAACGGTGGTATCTATGTATATGAAAAAATAAAGTTTTCCAGTTTTGAAAATTTCCTGGCGTTTTTATGACCACCTTCCGAAATCCGGCAAAAATGTCCCATGGTGGAAGGATATTCTTATAGCTACCATATACCATATAAAGTGTTGCTGCAATGGATGAACGTGGTTCAAAGGGTAGTGCACAGATACAGAGGAGGTTTAACCACTTTTGGGCCTGGGTTACATAGACGAAGAAGTACCCAAAAGAAATTGTGCTGAAAAACTATGCTCTTTGTAATGAATTGACCAGGGAGCACGTGAATGTGTTTCCCCAACTTTACGCCTCAAAAAAAAAAAAAAAAAATCAGTACAGTGACAACCATAATTAAGAGATTCCATAGGAAAATATTGAGGTTCAACAATATGTTACAGAACAAAAAAAAATTACATGTACTCTGATGAAGAGTACAATCTCATAGTAGATTTCGACAGAGAAATTAAAGAGGAAGAATCGGAAAAGTTTATGAAACATTATTTTGCAGGATACAAGAATTTCACTAAGAGTGGTGGTAAAAGCTGTCACGAGGAATTCCAAAAGTATTACATTGATCAGAAATACAATGATTATATAAAAAACCACAAACTCAAGGAAAAACAGTTTACCATAAGGTTAATGTTGAATATGTGGTGAAAAATTCAGCAAACGTGGTACAGTATAAAGAATTTTTTTCGGACATGCCATCCATTAGGGAGGGGGAGTCTTTAGTGAAAGGTATCGACAGCGAGCAGGTAATTCCAGAAGAGGAACCTGAATTGGGATCTGTTGAGATTCCTGCTTCAGCTTACAATATTAGTGAAGAAGCCGCAACGGCAATGATCCTGCCTGATTACGATTATGCCGTCGATGAAACGGAATCAGATGTGTCGGTCCCCCTTAAGGTTTGGGAAAGGACTTTCCCAGAAAAAGAAGAATTAAAGAAGGAGAAGGAAGAAATAAAACAAGAATTAAAGGAAATCAAAAGAAAAAAAAATAAAGAAAATGAAAATAAAAGAGAACTGGTACAAAATGTTAGATTGAAGGCTGAGGATAAAGAAAACAGGATATTCGCAGAAAAATTGTTACAGATTGGCATGGGTGAAACAGGTAGATTTAGGTTTCCAAAGAAATTTGTTATCTTGGTCAAAACAAGGGATGATGTGATCAAAAATGTCTATGAAGAACTCGAAGCTAATGCCAACAGCTATCTATATTTCCTAAAAAGAGCCATAATATGTCCTAGAAACGAAGACATGGATTACATAAATGAGGTGATCTATGAAAGTATCAAAGGTGGTCAACATATATACAGTATAGAGGATAAGCCAGTCGGAAACGATGAAATTGAAATTCAAACTTCGGTATATAACAGAATGAATTCTCCTTCTATTCCGTTACATGAGTTGATGCCAATGAGTGTATCGAGAGTGTCCCATCGAAACAAAAATGAAAATAAAAGAGACCGGAGGTCCTGGACCGAGTGAAGCGAGCAAGCGCCGCAGGCCAAGGCACCCACTGCATAGCCGGTGCCTTGTTCTAGAAAAAATATATATATACATATATATATTATATATATATACATATATATATATATATATATATATATATATATATATTTATATATATGTATATATATATATATATATATATATATATATATATATATATACACACACAGGCACCAGCAAGATGCAGTTTCCTCACCTCCTTCAGAAAATATTATATTTCTCCATTTTGTTCATAAGATAGGAAATTTTGGCTTCAATCATTGGAGATAGCAAACACTCTACCACTAAAACAAAAATTTAAAAACTCTATAGGATAAAAACCTGAGTAATTATGTGGAATTGAAGTCAAGGAAAAGATAGTATAGGTTCATATACATCATTATTTACAATTGATGTCTACAGCAATTATGATATTATATTTAGAATATGTGTCCAAACCATCCCAATACTGTTTCATCAACCCTATCTCCCAACTCCCTTTCCACCCCTGTTCTCCTCCTCACCTCATTTCTCACTCTATCCAGCCTAGTAACCCCTATCATACTTCTCAGGCACCTCAACTCAAACACATTCAAACTCCTCCTCTCTTATGTTCCATGTTTCTGCTCCATACAGTGAACAAAATGTAGAAATATAATATTTTCTCAAGGTGAGGAATTTGCATCTTGCTGGTGCCTGTGTGGTGCAGGAGTCTGAAGGACTACCAGATGTACCAAGTTGCATGGCAGAAATCAAATATAATACTAGCTTGTTAAGATTGTCCAGAAATAACCACTTCAAATGAATTGCAAATCATTTCTTGTGTAAATCTATTTATGACCATGGTGATCTTAATCATGAAGACAACATTATTGGAGCCAGCACTGATCTTTGTCTAACTCCTAGTCACCTCCTTCTCTCCTCTGTTCCAGAATCGACAGCTCCAATTTTAACAGTTCTTCATATGAAAGTTTTGATAGTTCTGGGCCATTCTTTTAGCTGCTCCTCGGATTCTGTCAATGTTCTTTATATTCTTTTTTGTACTAGGTGACCACAGTGTCACTGTATACTTCAATATAGGCCTTATCATTGTGACTAGTATTTTCTTTACCATTTCTTCATCCAAGCAGGTAAAAGCCACTTTTATTGCTCTTAGTACTAATTGTAGGTTTCGAGAACTATCTTGTTTATATGTTTATCACCCATATCATTTATATATATGGCAAACATTAATGGAGCCAATACAGAGCCTTGTGGGACGCCACTTTTCATATCTTCCCAGTACCAGTTTTTGTCTCTATGTACCACTCAGTTTTCTCCCACTCAAGAAATCTTTCATCCATTCCAGTAACTTCCCTTGTATTCCACCTATTATTTCAATGTTTCTTATCAGCTTTTTATGTGGTACTTTGTCAAAAGCCTTCTGCAAGTCTAAGAAGGCACAATCTGCCCAGCCTTCTCTTTCTTGTATCATTTCTGTTAATCTTGAGTAGAAGCATATTAAGTTTGTGGTACATGATCTTAGGCTTCTAAAACCAAATTGTTTAGGGTTTAGTATTTCATTTTCTTCCAACTGTTTGATCCATTTGTTTCTGATAACATCTTCACATTTTTTGCTACTGTGCTTGTAAGGGATACCAGTCTGTAGTTTGTAGAATTTTCTTTGTCTCTTCCTTTATATATTGGTATGATATTTGCATTTTTCCAATTTTGTGGTACTTCTCCTTCTTTGAGTGAGAAGTCAATTATCTTGTGTAATTTGTCTGTTAGTTCATCTATACACTTTTTCAATATTCAATTTGTAATTCCATCTGGTCTGTGTGATTTCCTAACATCCAGGTTTTTTATTTGATCTATTATTTCTTTCAGTGTTACCTTTATTTCGTTACCTTTATTTCTTTCATTTCAAGGGATCTTTCTTGTAGTCCATCCTCCCAAATTTGTGAGCTTTCAATTGTAAAAAACAGACCTAAAGTGTCCGCTCATAACTGTAGCCATTTCATCATCATGTATACATTCTTTATTTCCTTCATGCAGTTTCACTATTCCATGTTTATCTTTTAGTTTATCATTTACATACCTGTAAAAGAGTTTGGGTTGATCTTTGCATTTGTCTATTGTATCTTTTTCATAGTTTCTTTTTATGTTCCTGTGTATAATCACATATTCATTCCTAAGTTTTGTATATGTTTGCCATTTGGATGATTTTTTTTTATTTTTTCCCATCTTTTACAGGCTTTAATTCTTCTATCTTTAGCTTCCCTGAACCTTTTGTTACACCAACACTTTATATACACCTCTTTTTGTTTCTCCTTTGGTACATATTTGTTTACTCCCTCCTTGTCCTTTTCTTTTAGTATGTTCCAGTTCTCTTCCCTCTTTGTTTCTTCTTTAGAAAGATTTTCCCAGTTAGTATTTTTGAAAAAACTTTCTAAGTTTTACAAAGTCCGTTTTGTTGTACATTAATCATTTCTTCTCATGTCATTTTGTTCTTTTAGTTCAAACTCTATTAGTATGTGGTCACTCTTCCCAATTGGTGTCTTATAATCCATTTTATTCATGATATCAGGTTCAGATGTGAATATTAAGTCTAGTTTCGATGGTTCTTCATTGTTTCTATATCTAGTATTTTCCTTTACCCATTGAGTTAAAGTATATTCAATGGTCAAATCCAGTAACGTGTTGCTCCAGAGTTCCTCTCCACCTTTTACTGTCATATCTTCCCAGATCATTTTCTTTGCATTAAAGTCACCCATAATTACTATGTTTCCACCCTCTTTCAGTAACTCAATGCACTCTTTGTGTCTTCCAGTAATTTGGAATGATCACTGTCAGACCAGCCCTGTGTTTTTGGGGGCACATATACTACTATAAATTTTCTACTTTTCATATTACTATTTACAACTATAATCATAATCATTTCCACATTATATTTACCTTCTTTTATCTTACATAAGAACATAAGAATAAAGGAGACTGCAAGAGACCATAAGGCCTACACTAGGCAGCTCCGTATCAATCACCACCTGTCGTCCCCATCCATAAAGTTGTCTGATCGTTTTTTAAAACAACTGATAGTTTCAGCGCTTACTACATGGTTACTAAGTTTATTCCACTCACCGACCACCCTATTAGTGAACCAATTCTTGCCTATTTCCTTCTTAAATCTAAATTTGTCCAGTTTATACCCATTACTGCGAGTCCTGCCCTGTTGTTTTATTATGATCACCTTGCACTCTGCGTCTTTCCAGAGAATGTAAGTTTAGGTGCCTAAGCCTCTCTTCGTAAGGCAAATTTCCGAGTCCATGTATCATTTTGGTCATTCTTCTCTGTACTGATTCTAGTGAATTTATGTCCATTCTGTAGGACAGAGACCAAAACTGTACTGCATAGTCAAGGATGGGTCTAACTATCGCTAGATAGAGTTTAATAATTACCTCTGCCCTTCTATTCGTTACCGTCCTAGCAATGAAACCTAGTGCTCTGTTAGCACATTTAAGCCTTTTTTAGTCAATACACTCCTCCCCCACTGTTTACCCATTCTATTTTTCACCCAATGGTTGTATAGACCTTTTCCCACCATACTTGTTGATAAGAGAATCTTTCAGCTTTGTCTCCACAGTTCCCATTATGTGTGTGTGTGTGTGTGTGTGTGTGTGTGTGTGCGTGCGTGCGTGTATTTACCTGGTTCTATTTCACGGGAATGGGAGCTATGCTTGTTGTGGCCCATTTTTGTATCTTGCGAGATCAAGTTTCTTCTTAAATTCTTGTATTTTGTTTGCACACACTATTTTTTCATCCAATCTATTCCATATATCTATCACTCTGTGTGGGAAGCTGTTCTTTTTTCAGGTCTCTTCTGTAGTTGTCTTTTTTGAGTTTCATTGCATGTCCTATTGTTTTTCCTCTGTCCCACTTTAATAGGTCCTCTCTATCAAGGCATTCTTTTCCTTTCATAATTCTGTAGATGGTTAGTAGGTCCCCTCATTCTCTTCTTTGTTCCAGGGTTGGCAATTCCAGTTCGGCCAGTCTTTGTTCATATGTCAGGTTTGAAAGTGTTGGGGCCATCTTTTTCACTGCTCTTTGTATTCTTTCTAAATTTCTTATATTCTTTTTTGTATTGGGTGACCTTATCAGTGCTAAATATTCCAGTTTTGGCCTTATCAGTGTTTGTAATATTTTCTTAATCATTTCCTTATCCAGGTATTTAAAGTCCACCTTTAATGATCTCTACAAATTGTATGTTTCTCCAACTATTTTATTTATATGTTCATCTGGTGACATGTCTTTGGTGATGATTACTCCTAGGTTCCTTTCAGAATTTACTTTCTTTACTTCTTTTCCGTCAATTTCATACTGTCCTGATATTCTATTCTTGCTTTTTACCAAATTCAATCATACTGTACTTCTTGATGTTAAATTCTATCTCCCATCTCCTGCTCCACTCTGAGACTTTGTTCAGATCACTCTGTAATGAGTCACAGTCTATTTCAGAGTTTATTCTCTTTAATAACTTTGCATCATCTACAAAGCAGTTCATGTAACTTTCAATACCTTCGTCCATGTCATTTACATATATAGCAAACATTATTGGAGCTGTGGGATGCCACTACTCATTTCTTCCTATTTTGAATATTCGTCTCCGAGCTCTACTCTCATTTTTTCTTCCATGTAGGAAGTCCTCCATCCAATTCAATAGTTTTCCATGTATGCCTCCTATTGTTTCCAGTTTTTATAGCAAATTTCTATGTGGAACCTTATCAAATGCCTTTTGTAGGTCCAGGAAGACATAGTCTGCCCAGCCATCCCTTTCTTGTGTGTGCGTTAGTGTGTGTGTGTATTTACCTAGTTGTATTATACAGGAAGAGAGCTATGCTCATGGTGACCTGTCTTTGTATCTCTCAACATCAAGTTTTTTCTTAAAATCTTGAATAGCATTTGCACACACTGTTTCATTATCTAATTTGTTCCAAGTATCTATCACTTTGTGTGGGAAGCTGTTCCTTTTCAGATCTGTTCTGTAACTATCCTTTTTTAGTTTCTTTTCATGTCCTCTTGCTTTACAATTATCCCATATTAACAAGTCCCTTCTTTGTTCCAAAGTTGGTCATTCTAGTTTGGACAGTCTTTGCTCATATGTCAGTTCGGAAAGAGTCGGTGCTAGTTTTGTTGTTGCTCTTTGTATTCTTTCTAATTTTTTTGTTCTTTTTGGTACCGGGTGTCCATAGTGTTGCTATGTACTCAAGTTTTGGTCTTATTAGTGTAGTTACAATCTTTTTATCATTTCCTCATCCAAATAAGCATACGCCGCTTGAACTGACCTCAATAAATTGTAGGTTTCTCCAAATATTTTATCAACATGCTTATCCAGTGTCATGTCCTTGCTGATCATCACTCCAAGATCTTTCTCAGAATTTACTTTTTTCACCTCTTCTTCACCAATTTTGTGATCTTTCGATATTCTGTTTTTACTCTTTCCAAATTACATTATACTACATTTCTTTATTTTGAATTTTACTTCCTATTTTTGAGTCCATTTCCAGATCTTGTCCAAATCTTGTTGCTATGAGTTGCAGTCTTCCTCTGTTTTCACTTTCTTTACTATGCATGTGTGTATGTATGTATCTGTGTGTGTATTTACCTAGTTGTATTTTACTAGACGAGAGCTATGCTCATAGTGACCCATTTACGTATCTCTCCGCATCCCGTTTGTTCTTAAAATCTTGAATAGTTTTGGCACTCTCCTCTGTAACTGGCCCTCTTTAGCTTCTCATGTCCTTTTGTTTCTCTTCTGTCCCATTTTAATAACTCATCTCTATCAAGAACTTCCCTTTCATAATTCTGTAAATGGTCAACAAATCACCTCTGTTCCAGTGTTGATATATGTAATTTATCCAACCACTGTTCATATATCAAATTTTATAGTGTATGTGTGTATTTACCTAGTTGTATTTTACAGGACGAGAGCTATGCTCGAAGTGACCCGTTGTCATATCTCTCCACATCCAGTTTATTCTTAAAATTGTGTATAGTTTTGGCACTCACTGTTTGTCTGTTTAGTTTGTTCCAGAGATCAATCACTCTATGTGGAAAGCTATTCATTTTCAGGTCTCTTCTTTAAATGTCCTTCTTTATGTGTCTTCTTCTTTCTCTTCTGTCCCATTTTAATAAGTCGATTCTATCGAGTATTTCCATCCCTTTCAGAATTCTGTAAATGGTCAACAAATCACCTCTTTCTCTTCTTTGTTCCAGTGTTGATAGATGTAATTTATCCAATCTCTGTTTGTATGTCAAGTTTGATAGTATATGTGCCATTTTTGGCACTGGTCTTTGGATTCTTTCTAATTTGCTTATGATCTTTTTTGTGCTGGGTGCCCATAGTGTTGCAGCATACTCTAGTTTAGGTCTTATTAGTGTAACCACTATTTCTTTACCATTTCTTCATCCATGCAGTTGAAGGCCACTTTCATTGATCTTAATAAGTTCAAAGTCTCTCCAAATAATTTATTGGCATGTTTATCAGGTGTCAAGTCACTTGAGATGATCACTCCCAGGTCCCTTTCTGAATCAACTTTTTTGACTTTTTGTTTCCAATTTTATACTGACCCAATATTCTATTTTTGCTTTTTCCAAATTCCATTATGCTACATTTATTAATGTTGAAGTTCATCTAACATTTCTGACTCCATTCACATATTTTGTCTAGGTCTTCTTGTAGCAATCTGCAATTTTCTTCCGTTTTTATTCTCTTGAGTAATTTGGCATCGTCAGCAAAGAAGTTCATGTAAGAATTTACATGGTCCTTGGAACACATTTTGGACTAGTATTTACCTAGTTGTATTATATGGGAAGGGAGCTATGCTCATGGTGACCCGTCATTATATCTTTCAGCATCAAGTTTTTTTTTCTTAAAATCTTGAATAGTGTTTGCACACACTGTTTCTTTGTCTAATTTGTTCAAAGCATCTATCATTCTGTGTGGGAAGCTATTTTCTTTTCTTTTTTCAGACCACTTTTGCAATTATCTTTTTTGAGTTTTTTATTGTGTCCTCTTGTTTTGCCATTGTCCCATTCCAGTAAATCATTCTTATCTATGATTTCCATTCCTTTCATAATTCTATAGATAGTAGGTCTCCCCTTTCCCTTCTTTGTTCCAGAGCTGGTAATTCTAATTTGGACAGTCTTTCTTCATATGTCATTTTGGAAAGAGTTGGTGCCAGTTTTGTTGTTGCTCTTTGTATTCTTTCTAAATTTTTCTTTATTCTTTTTGGTACTGGGTGTCTATAGTGTTGCTGCATACATGAGTTTTGGTTTTGTTAGTGTATTTTTTATTCTATCATTTCCTCATTCAAATAGACAAATGCCACTTTCATTGACCACAATAAATTGTAGGTTTCTCCGACTATTTTATTAATATGTTTGTCCAGTGTCACGTCTTTGCTGATCATCACTCCAAGGGCTTTTTCTGAGTTTACTTTTTTGACCTCTTTTTCACCAATTTTATGATATCTCAATATTCTGTTTTTACTTTTTCCAAATTCCATTATACTATCATTTCTTGATATTGAATTTAACTTCCCACTTTTGAGTCTATTTCCAGATCTTGTCCAAGTCTTGTTGTAATGAGTTGCAATCCTCCTCCATTCTTTCTTTAGTATTTTTGCATCGTCCGCAAAGAAATTCATATAACACCCTACTCCTTCATCCATGTGGTTGTGTGTTTAGGATTGTAATGATTTGAGGCATATTCTTGTCTCTAAATAAACTGTACTTGATTAGTATATACCATTGCCTAGGTTTGGTAAACTTTTAGAAATGCACACCTACATGATATAGCATTAGAAAATCATTCATTTCTGTAAATTATAATAAATCACCATAATATACGTTTTTCTTGGCAGAAATTAATAACAAAAAGTTGCTAAAACTGATTTACTAACAAAGAAAGTTGCAGCGGGTGAATGATACATCATGTTTGTTTTGATGGATGCCAAGGTTGAAGAAATTATAGGATGATAAATATATCTATTCTAACCTAACCTACCTTAACCTACACTACCTAACATATGTCATCTATTTAGAAATGTGGTATCTATAACTCTGAAGATCCATCGGGTCGTCATCATGGATGCTGACGGACTGATTAAGTAAGTGTTTGGACTGCTGGGAGTAGAGTTGTTGCATAGCTTGAAGGAAGCCCTACTATCTTTGTAACAGCATTTATTAATGTCAACTGGATTTGGAGAACACCCGGTTCACAACGTGAAAGTCATCGTCTAACTTACATGGCATCTCGATGCTATGATCGCAGCTTCATTGAGTAGTATATTCGCTTTTAGCATGGTTTCTTGTTATTGATTTCCGCCAAGAAAAACTGATATTATGTTAATGTTTTTTAATTCACAAAATTAATTTTCTATGGCTATATCACATAGGTGTGCACTTCTAAACATTTACTGATTAACATTAGCATATACCATTTCCTAGGTTTTAAATAACCTATGCATTGACAATTCTTTCCCCAATATTTTTTGTAAAATACCCGTGTCATTCCAGTCGTTGCCTCATCATCTGATCCCTTGGAACATTTCTCTGGTATTTGCTCTAAGTCGAAAGACATAATGAAGTTGAAGATGTCGGCAGCACCAAATAAAATTGAATGAATCCATTAAGGAACCTTTCACCCCTTTCCCCAATACGGGAGAAAGGGAGAAATGCTAATGTAATATTTTGTAACAATAACAATGTATATTGAAGATCAAACTCGGAAATATGCGCGGTTCTACATCAATGAACGTACACCAATTTGAGCCTAAGTACGATAAATTGGTGAGTAGGAGACGGGACCCAATGGACATTACTCCTTTCCTGTATACTGTAATTAATTGAATACATACGTATGCAAACATCACCTTTCTTTGGAAGAGTGAGGACTCTATGTCATTGGGCTCCGGTATGTAAACAGAGATGGCGGAGAGTAGGAAAACGAGACCCGCATATCATTTGTTTAAATTCAGTGTGTAAAATTACGACGAAGGTACAGCAAGCATTTAACGACAATGGAACATAAGTGTCAAATGTTTTTTTGAACCGTCTTAGCAATTTTACAATTGACAAAGGAAATGAAAAAGTATTGTTAGAAAGAGACAGGCTTATAAGAAGTACAAGTGCTCGGGTGCATCTAATGACTATCAAAGTTATCTACTAAATTAGTAGATAACTTTGATAGTCTTTTGATAGTAACTTATCTTTTGATAGTAAGTTATCTACTAAATTAGTAGATAACTTTGATAGTCTTTTGATAGTAACTAATACAGAGAGATTTAAAAAAGACAATAAAAAAAACGAAAACGACAATACGAAATGGATATAGCTGATAAATCCAGAGAGGATTCCAAATAATTCTATAGCTACATTAGAGATAAAAAGGTTATTAGGAATGACATTGGTCCACTATTATCTGCTGACAGTGAACTTGAATATTCAAATGAATGAATATGTGATATCTTAAACAATTATTTTAGGTCTTTCTCACCTTTCTCTCCATACACCAGGTAGGGTTTCCCCTGTCGTCAGTCATGGTGCCTCGTGAATGCTCTCCACTCTCCTCTGTCTGCAAACAACTCGGTCTCCTCAACGTGGTCTAGCGTCTCCCCTCGGGCAGCCACTGCTTCACGTATTCCATCTTTCCATCGCTTCCTTGGCCATCCGACGGGTCTCTTACCAGCTGGATTCCATTTGTAATATTTCAACGGTCCTCTATTTTCCTCCATTCGCATGTCATGCCCATGCCATCTTAACTGAGCTCTTTCAATAAAATGTAGTATCGGTTCCACGTCCAACTCTTCTCTTATGTCATCATTCCTTAGCCTGTCTCTACGTGTCAATCCCTTGATGAGGCTTAGTACTCTCATCTCAGCCGCCTGGACTTTACTTTTTGATTTTGTTGTCAGCACCCAGCACTCACAACCATATACTAGTAGTGGTCTCAGTATACTCTTATATATAAGTATTTTAACTCTGGTAGATATGTGTTTTTCTTTAAGTAGAGGGTACATTAGCCCAACATTTTGTGAAAACTTGGCTATACGATTGTTTATTTCAAATTCCATACTGCATTTTTCATTTATCATCACTCCCAAGTATTTGAAGTTGTCTACCAGCTCCAGTACAGCATCTCCCAATCTCACCTCTATTTCGTCTCTTTGCCTGCTCACCGTCATTACTTCAGTCTTTCTCTTGTTAATCTTTATGCCCGCGTCTTCTAGTTCAGAATTCCATTTGTTAAGCACTTCTTGTAGTTCCGTGACAGTTCTTGTGACCAATGCCACATCATCAGTATGTGCCAAGGTCAGTGCTTCATCCTCCCCTACGTTTATTCTTTTTTTTTTCTTTTTTTTTTCTTTTTTACAATTCTGTCCATGTATATAATGAACAGGATAGGGGATAACACCCCTCCTTGCCTCACACCTGAATCCACACTTGAGCAATTTTGGTACAGACTTATTATAGCTCTTATCAATGGTGGTGGTACTCTATAAGCTGGATCTCTCAGAGCCTCCCAGAGTTTAACTCTTGGGACAGTGTCAAAGGCTTTCTCTAGATCAATGAAAACTATGTACAAATCCTTTGCCCATTCCCAACTCTTGTCCATTATCATTTTTATTGTGAAAATTAGATCTATCACGCCTCTGTTTGATCTGAAGCCGCACTGACACTCTTCCAATACATCCTCAATTGAGTTTCTTAGTCTCCTTTCCAATATCCTCTCATATACTTGTCCAGTGTGAGAGAGCAAGGAGATTCCGCGATAGTTCTTACATTCACTTCTGTCATCCTTTTTATATATGGGACAGATTATTGCCTTCCCCCATTCCTCAGGTACTTTCCCTTCCTTCCAGACTTGAGAGAATAGTCTGTGAATCCAGTCAATCATATCATCACCTGCAGATAGCGGCTCTGCTGGTAATTCGTCGACTCCTGGGCTTTTTCCTTTTTTTTTTTTATCTCTTTCAGTGCCAGTTTTATTTCTTCACGGCTAATACTACTTTCATTTATAGCTTCTTCAGTTGTTATCCCTTCTTCTTCCTCTAATTCCTGAATTTGTGGTTCCTCAGTTGTCCCTAGTAGTTCAGAGAAGTATTCTCGCCATCTTTCGTCTATTTCTTCCTGTTCGGTGAGTAGAACACCTTCTTTGTCTTTTATGGTTCCTGCTGTAGGTTCCTCTCTTTTCCTATAGTTTCTAGCAATGCTGTATATTAGTTTCCTAATGCCTTGTATGTCTCGTTCCAGTGCATCACCTAGCTTCTCCCATGCCTGCTTCTTTGCTTTCCTTTTTATGCGCTCTGCTTCATTTCTTGCTTCAACATATGCTGTTCTAGTACGAGTATTAATGTTTCTTCTTTGCATCCATTTCCTGAACGATGTGTTCTTTCTTTTGATAGCTTCCCTTACTTCCTCTGTCCACCATATTGTTTTTTCTTTTCCCCCCTCCAATATTCTTTGTATGTATTACTTGTTTGGCCCCCTCGATTACCTTGCTCTTAAAGTTTTCCCATTCTGTTTCTATGTCATCGACAATGTCATTACCATCAGGCTTAAGATTCCTTACTTTTGATTGGAATCCTTCTGCTACCTTCCTTTCTTTTAGCCTTCCCAAACAAAATCTCTCCCTCATCACCTTCCGTTGCCTTTTTTTTTTTTCTTTTTTTCTTTTATTGTCAGCTTAACAAGGACAAACCAGTGGTCAGAGTCAAGGAATACTGACGGTAAGCTCTTAACATCTCTAAACAGTTTTTTATCATTAGTTACGAAGAAGTCTATCATGGACTTTTCTGTGTAATTACCAACTTCACTATTCCATCTATACCAACTCCATTTGTGTCTTTCCTGATGTTCATAGTGTGTGTTCATGATGGACATTTGATTTCTTAGACAAAAGTCAGTTAGGAACACACCGTCCGCATTTCTGTCACCAATTCCGAATGCTCTCATTACACCTTGCATTCCGGTTCTGTCTGTTCCTACATGGGCGTTTAAATCTCCCATTATTATTACGTCTCCTCCTACTCCGTTGTTGTCGTCGATTGTTTCTTGCAGTGCTTGATAAAAGTCTTCCTTCTCCTCTTGCGATCTTCCCTGATGTGGTGAGTATACTTCAATTGAATTTATCTTTCTGGTGGATAATTTGATGGTTATTGTGATTATTCTATCGCTGATGAATCTTGTTTTTTTCAACTCTGTCTGCCATTTCTTAGGTCATTATAAATGCAACTCTATACTTCCTTTCTTGTTCTCTCCCTTTGTATATCAATTGATAATTATCATGGATAAGTTTGGATCCAGAACCCGTCATTCTTGTTTGGCACACTCCCAGCAAATCCAGTCTCCTCTCCATCATCATAACCACCTCTTCTTCCTTTCCATTCAGAGTAGCAGCATTAATCGTTCCCATTCGGATGTCCTTGGCCTGTCCGTTTCCGGTCCGTGGTCGTCGCCGTAAGGTCAGTCCATTCCGAGGCATCAATAGTGTTTCTTAAGCAATGGGGAGGGGGACGTTACCGGCTTGCTAGGCCTGTCGTAGCGTCTTTGCCGCTGCCGTTAGCATTACCCAGGGGGCACCACAGGGAGGTGGCAATCGGACTTTGCCCACCCTATTTTAGGTCAGTATTCGTAATTGAAACACCTCAAAGTGAACTCCAAATTGAAACCTGTGAAAAGTCTGGGGCAAAGCTACTCACTACGGTAAATATAACAAAAGAAAAATTAAGAGGTGTATAGTGAAACTCAAAGTTAACAAAGCACCAGGGCCTGGCTGTTGGCATCCAAGAATCTTAAAGGAAATGAAAAATGAGATTCTTGTTCCATTAGAAATTATTTTCAAGAAATCCATTATATCCGGAGATGTCCCAAGAAAATGGAAGCTAGCTAACGCTACTCCCATATTCAAAAATGGTGACAAAAAGAAACTAAATAACTACAGGCCTATAAGTTTGACTTGAATCGCAGGAAAAATGATGGAAACTATCATCAGACATGCTATCAAACATTATTTAGGAGGTAACTGTTTGATAAATGATAGGCAGCATGGGTTCAGACGGAGACATTCTTGCGTGACTAACTCGAATTCTACACCACAATCATCTCGAATTATGACAAAAGAAGAACCAATATAGATTTAATATATCTAGACTTTGCAAAAGCTTTTGATACAGTCCCCCACGAAAGACTACTTACTAAATTAGCTTCACACGGAATAAGTTAGATTAGTAATTGGTTGAATGAAAGAAAACAAGGGAGTTGTTTTAAATGGAAAAACTTCTGGGTGGAAAAATGTTACGAGTGGAGTTCCTCGGGGTTCCGTTCTTGGGTCACTTCTATTCATAGTATATATAAATGAAACAGACCACGGACTAAAATCTACTGTTTCCAAATATGCTGATGATACAAAACTGTGCGGAATGGCAAATGATCACTTTAACCAATTAGATATTCAAGAAGATTTACATAAATTACAGCAATGGTCTGAAAAGTGGCTATTGAAATTTAACACAAGTAAATGCAAGGTAATGCACATAGGTAAAAATAACAGTAGGTACGATTTCAAGCTATTTGGAAATTCGTTAACAAAAGAGAACAGTGAAAAGGATCTCGGCGTAATTATCAGTAACTATCTCAAATCATCCAAGCAGTGTATTTCAGCCTCTGAGAAAGCAAATAAGATTCTAGGACTGACTGCGCGATCTTTTGACTTCAAATGTCCACCGGTCATTAACAAGCTATATAGATTTGATTACTTTGATGTTTTGAAACAATGGCCGATAGGAAGTGCAGAGTTGCATATTTTCGCTTGCCGTCTTGCGTTTTGTAAACATGATATCGAGAGAGTGTTGATGTGATGAAACGTATGCATCAAGCCATGTTCCGCTTGCGACATAAGTGCTCACGTAAACAGTATTGCTTGAGACAGTATAACAGTCTTTCTGATCGGAGAAAAGGGTGGAGGAGGAGAGAAATTACTGGTGCATGGATGTAAAGTCACGCCCTTAAAGGGTGACACTTATCTGTAACGTTCAAAGTTAATGGATGAATTGAATTGTGACGTCGGAGCAGACTTGAATGGTGGGACGTACAAGGATCCCAAGAGTCCCTTGGTGTAGATTGAACCAAGTGTATTTACTAGGAAAGGAGATAAATATATATCTCATTTCAATTTACCCTATCAAGTAATTTTAATAACTCGTGACCGAAGCTTTGATAGAAACATACTTAAGAGAAGGAAGAGGCGGCATGGGGCCTACAGATGAATAACACAAGTGACTAATTGTTAGTGGCAGTGGAGCTAACACAGACAAGCTCCCAGGTTGACCCGTCATCGCACCCTGCGACCAGGACATGACGTCTACCAGTCATCCGGAAATTCTGCTGCTACTTAAGGTAGGCGTCCCCCTCTCCCTTCTCACCGAAGGTGGCCTCCCTTTTACCAGCACTGAATTCAACCGTTTCACGGAACACTGGGGTGTCCACCATATGGTCACCTCACCGAACTATCCCCAGTCCAATGGGCACGCCGAAGCCGCAGTTAAGGCCGCTAAGCACCTCATCCTAAAGACAACGCCCACCAGCAATTTCGAGTGCGAGGAGTTCGACCGAGGCCTCCTAGAATTACGCAACACCCCGT
Source organism: Oratosquilla oratoria (assembly GCF_046742065.1). Classification (NCBI taxonomy): domain Eukaryota; kingdom Metazoa; phylum Arthropoda; class Malacostraca; order Stomatopoda; family Squillidae; genus Oratosquilla; species Oratosquilla oratoria. The sequence goes on from NC_134788.1 coordinate 61,306,989, forward strand.
CTCCTACTGGCCGCTCCCCCGCCCAGAGCATGTACGGCCGCCCTCTCCGCACTTGCGTCCCCACCCACCCGGACTCCTTTTCGGAGGAGGACTGTGTTTCCCGCGCCGCCTCTCAAACTGATCAGGTGCAACCCCGGTACAACGAGCACGCCCGGCCCCTCCTCGAATTGAGTGTCGGCCAACCCACCCAGATTCAGGACCGGTTGTTCCTCCGTTGGGACAAGGTCGGGGTGCTTATGACAAGGAAATCCACCTCCCGAGCGGGAAACTCTGGTGGCGCAACCTCCGGCCAGTGTCCCCTTGCAATCCCGACGCGTCCCATCCCTCGGTGGAGGGCCCGCGGTCTTCGTGTGTAGATTCCCTATGATTCTCCGTCGGTCGTCTCGGCTCCCGAATAGATGTACCCCTCGCGATGGTTCTACGAGCGTGACCACAGTGCCACATAGACACGAATGACTACTTGTATAGGCACCTAATAGGAGTAAGAAGGAACGTAGGCGTGTAGACATTCGGAAGCATGATGTCACATGCACGTAACCGCGCCTAGAGCTGATAAGCAGAGTTCCGAACATATCTAGATGGATCGTCGGCAGAGTCTTCGGGCAGAGGTGGGACGCGCCCCTTCGGGGCCCAGGCCGACAGATACCAGTTTGTCTTCCTGCGTGCACCACGCGCCCTCCTGTACACATAACCCAATGATCAATAAACGTGTAAGTCGCCTTAGGTGCGTTTCACTCTCGCCCCTTTACAACAACTACACTTGCAACAGCAAGGTTCTCTCAGGAGTTACGAGAGAACAAACACATGAAATAATACTACTAATATAGACACCACGAACAAGCTCTTCTTGGCATAATTAATTACAAACCGTTCGGCAATTTCATTGTTCGTCAACAATGAACAATTCATCATATGACATCTTATATTACTCCTGGAAAGCCTTCATTGAAATACTAGAGTTGTTTCAAAGGATACAATAAACACTGCTAAATATATTGCCGTAGATATATTTAAAGTAACAATGTCGTATACACCAAAAAAGTTTACATAACACTAAGATAAACAGAACTTTATCCGTCATGACGTACATATCTATCCACCAGTTGCATAATTTCCTGATATTCTTGAATTTTTGTAATTACAAAATGATCCGTGCACTTCATGGAACACTTAGAGGTCAGAATGCAAAACGGAAGACAATCTTTAAAACCCCAAGGAGAGTAAATAAAGAAACATTGCCGACCATCCCCACGATATAGTTTTGCCAATTAGAATTTAGGCACACAATCGCTATTTTTCAAACCTCAATCGTTTGCAATTCGAAAATAGTCACCTTTGGCTATCGTCAAGAATCTTCGGGGGAGTGATGCATTTGTAGCCAAACATCGCTACTCACACATCACTGTTCAACACTGAATGTGAGAAAATTGAATATATTATGGTCTACTGTGTACCTGCCAAATGTAACAACGGGCAAAGTAGTGGTCGGAGCTTCTTTCACTTCCCGAGTGATACAGATCGAAGGGCTATATGGATGCGGAAGGTGGACAGAACAAGGAGAAAGGGATCGTTGTGGGTACCAAGTGAACATTCTAAATTTTGCTTGGATCACTTTAAGAACGTCTTGTGAAGAATCTGGCTAATTCTACTGAATATTCAGGAATTGTGGGGCCTGGTATAAAGGCAGATATGATCCCAACGACCTTCGCATCCAATCCAGCCCTAGGATCGACCCCTAAGTTGACCAAGGGTCGAAGAAGTCAGGCCTTCAACAAACGCTGCAGGCTAGAGGCGAGGAATGGCTAATTGCGATGCAGCGTTTGGCACTAAGCCAACAACACAGGACGTAGCCTAGGCTATAGGCCTAGGTAGCATATGTTACGTACATTGTGAATCTCCACAAATATTCATGAAATGTGCAACACCAATAATGAATTCATGATTGGACACACGGACAACAAATCCATTTGGCATGAACACGTTATGAAGACTCATGAAAGGTTTAGGTAAGTTTTATGCATGCATGTCTAATGTATTTATCTGTGCGCCCATCAGCGTAGGTCATCACCCAATATATGATATCAATCTTTCGTGAGGACGTGTGAATCACTACGTGAAATTTGAAACGAATCCTTGGTGAGAAGGCTGAAAGGTTTTCTTTCCTGTATGGGCCACCACGTGAGGTCTTTTTTCTCTGAGAAAGCTGCATCAAACAGTTCACACGTAAAAGGCTTCTCTACAGTGTGCGTCATCACGCGATATTTGAGAGCACTCTTTCTTCAGAAAGCTGCATCTCACAGGTCACACTGGAAAGGTTTCTCTCCAGTGTGGGTCATCATGTGATGTTTGAGAACAGTCTTTTCTGAAAAAGCTCCATCGCACAGGTCAAAACTGAAAGACTTCTCTCCAGTGTGGGTCATCACGTGATATTTTAGAGCAGTCGTTCCTGAGATAGCTGCATCACACAGGTCACACTTGAAAGGTGTGGGTCATCATGTGTCGTTCGAGGGCCCTTTTGTTGGAAAACTGCATCACATGGGTTACATTGGAAAGGCTTCTCTCTAGTTTGGTTAACCATGTGTAGTTTGAGATGACTCTTTCCTGAGAAAGCTGCATCTCACATGTCGCATTTAAAAGGCTTCTATCTAGTGTGGGTCACCAAGTGTTGTTTGAGACTACGCTTTCGTGAGAAAATGGCATCACACAGGTCACACTTGAAAGGCTTCTCTTCAGTGTGGGTCACCAAGTGTTGTTTGAGACCACCCTTTCCTCTGAAAGATGCACCACACAGGTCACACTTGAAAGGTTTCTCTCCAGTGTGAGCAATCACATGATATTTGAGACCACTATTCCCTGAGAAAGCTGCATCACACAGGTTACACTTGAAAGGTTTCTCTCCAGTGTGAGCCGTTACATGATATTTGAGAGCACTCTTTTGTGAGAAAGCTGCATCACACAGGTTACACTTGAAAGGCTTCTCTCCAGTGTGGGTCATCATGTGTCGTTTGAGAACATTATTTGCTGAGAAAGCTGCATCACACAGGTCACAGTGGAAAGGTTTCTCTCCAGTGTGAACCATCACATGATATTTGAGAGCACTATTTCCTGAGAAAGCTGCATCACACAGGTCACACTTGAAAGGCTTCTCTCCAGTGTGGGTTACCATGTGTTGTTTGAGATTACTCTTTAGTGAGAAAGCTGCATCACACAGGTCACACTTAAAAGGCTTCTCTCCAGTGTGGGTCATCATATGTAGTTTGAGATTACTCTTTCCAGAGAAAGCTGCATCACACAGGTCACATTTGAAAGGCTTCTCTCCAGTGTGGGTCATCAAGTGTAGTTTCAAACCACCCTTTTGTGAGAAAGCTGCATCACACAGGTCACACTTGAAAGGCTTCTCTCCAGTGTGGGTCATCATATGTAGTTTGAGATGACTCTTTCGTGAGAAAGCTGCATCACACAGGTCACACTTGAAAGACGTCTCTCCAGTGTGAGTCATCATGTGTTGTTTGAGATGACTCTTTTGTGAGAAAGCTGCATCACACAGGTCACATTGGAAAGGCTTCTCTCCAGTGTGGGTCGTCATGTGATTTTTGAGAGTATTCTTTCTTGAGAAAGCTGCATCACACAGGTCACACTTGAAAGGCTTCTCTCCAGTGTGGGTCATCATGTGATCTTTGAGAGCACTCTTTTGTGAGAAAGCTGCATCACACAGGTCACAATGGAAAGGTTTCTCTCCAGTGTGGGCCATCATGTGATATTTAAGATGACTCATGAGATAGGTGTGTCACATGAGTTTCTCTTTGTTCCATGATGAATATACAGAATTTTTGGATACCTTTTCCAAGGAAATGTTTATATTTACCCTCGACCTGTAGGAAAAAAATAAGTTCGACATTAACTTTTTGAGAGATTGTAGGTGTAACACGAGCTAAACAAATACAGTGGGGCATTAACGAAAATGTAGTAGGGAAAGGGAAGAAATGACTCTTAATACTGATTTTAACGGTGGTATCTACGTATAAAAAAAAATCCCGTTTTGAAAATTTCCTGGCGCTTTTATCACCACCTTCCGAAATCCGGCAAAAATGTCCCATGGTGTAGGAACATTTTTATAGCTACCATATACCATATCAAACGTTGCTGCAATGGATGAACGTTGATCAAAGAGTAGTGCACAGAGAAAAAGGAGGTTTAACCACTTTTAGGCCTGGGTTACGAAGACGAAGAAGTACCCAAAAGAAAGTGTGCAGAAAAACTATGCTCTTCGTAACGAATTGACCAGGAAGCACAAGAATGAGTTTCCCCCAACTTTACGCCTCACTAAAAAGAAAAAAAAAAAATCAGTACAGTAAGAGCCACAATTAAGATATTCCATATGAAAATATTGGGTTTCAACAATACGTTACGAAATAACAAAAATTACGTGTACTCTGATGAAGAGTACGATCTCATAATAGATTTCGACGGCGAAATTAAAGAGGAAGAATCGGAAAAGTTTATGAAACATTATTATGAAGGATACAAGAATTTCACTATGAGCTGTCACGAGGAATGCCAAAAGTATTACATCGATCGGAAATACAATAATTATATCAAAATCAGCAAACTCAAGGAAAAACAGTTTACCATAAGGTTAATAGTGAATGTGTGGTGAAAAATCCAGCAAACGTGGTATATAAAGAATTTTTTTCGGACATGCCATCCATTAGGGAGGGGGGAGTCTTTAGTGAAAGGTATCAACAGCAAGCAGGTAATTCCAGAAGAGGAACCTGAATTGGGATCCGTTGAGATTCCTGCTTCAGCTTACAATATTACTAACTAAAGAAGCCGCAACGGCAATGATCCTGCCTGATTACGGCTATGCCGTCGACGAATCGGAATCAGATGTGTCGGTCCTCCTTAAGGTTTGGGAAAGGACTTTCCAAGAAAAAGAAAATTAAAGAGGGAGAACGAAGAAATAAAACAAGAATTAAAGGAGATAAAAAAAATGAAAATAAAAAAGAATTGGTACAAAATGTTAGATTGAAGGCTGAGGATAAAGAAAACAGGAGATTCGCAGAAAAATTGTTACGGATTGGCATGGGCGAAACAGGTAGATTCAGGTTTCCAAAGAAATTTGGCGTTTTGGTCAAAACAAGGGATGATGTGATCAAAAAGGTCCACGAAGAGCTCGAAGCTAACGCCAATAGCTATCTATATTTTCAAAAAAGAGCCATGATATGTCCTAGAAACGAAGACGTGGATTACATAAATGAGGTGATCTATGAAAGTATCAGAGGTGGTGAGCATATATACAGGAGTGAGGATAAGCCAGTCGGAAACGATGAAACTGAAATTCAAACTTCGGTATATAATAGAATGAATTCTTCTATTCCGTTACATGAGTTGATGCCAATGAGTACATCGAGAGCGTCCCATAGAAACAAAAATGAAAATAAAAGAGACTGGAGGTCCTGGATCGAGAGCAGTGAGCAAGTGGCACAGGGCAAGGCACCCACTGCATAACTGCATAGCTGATGCCTTCTTAAAAGAAGAAAAAAAAAAAAAAAAAAAAAAAAACTTAACGGTGTCATTCTTAAAAACAAAATCTTTCTTTATATAAATCTCATATAATTCCTTGGAAGGGAAAGATTTATATAGGGAAGTAATTTTCTTTAAGAATACCACTGTAAGATTTTTTTTGTATTGAAAAAATTCTTTTCTTATATAAATCTTTCCCTTCCAAGGATTTATATAAGATTATAAGGAATTTTTTTTTTTTTTAAGAATACCACCGTCAACCTCTTTGTTATGATGATGCCTACCAGGCATAATGAGGTGCGAGTGGGTATATGAGGATGCTAGCGTCGGCATCTAAATCATATTTGTTTTGTGTTTGTACCTGAATGACTCAAGAATTCTGTGAACTGGTTTGATAATATTTCATGCTTTTTTCACTACTCAGTGAAAGAAAACAATACAGCAGTCACTTCATACTTTATAATGCAGGTAGTGTGATGCATCGTCCATTAGGCATTTGATGCTGCACACAAGAATTTGACTCATATTTAAGAGGTTAAAGAAGATATGGAAGGTTGAACAAACACTAAAAATGATGGGGTTGCACAGAACATAAATTGGGACAGTATATAATCAGGAAATAATAAGGCAAAAGAGTGGCTGAATAAATGTTATAGAGGTAGAGGACATAAGAAAAAAGAGAAGTATACAGTAGCATCATTGGTTACAAAATATCTGTCAAATTTTCAGAGAGGACCACTACACACACACCAATCAAGGATGTCATAAATCAACACTGTAGAGATTCATAAGAATCTGATATTGATTTCTACAGCAAATCTCTTGTTTTTTGGGAAAACAAGTGAAATTCCATACATATACTACCACAAGCATATAAATAACAAAATCAAATGTTGATTTCAGACATCCTTGAATGAGAAGTAAATTACTTCTAGTCAATCTATCCAAACTTGTCCCTACCTACAACTAAGTTAGGTTAGATTCACTCCTTACTTCCAACAATCACTGAAACAAGGTGCACAGTGGGAAAAGTTTATTGAGTTATAGTTATTCAGTGGAAATGGCCACTTCAAATGAGTTACAAGTAATGTGCATGGATATTTGTGCCCTGTAGCAATCTTACTCGTAAATCAATATATGATTGAATTTCTTAGGTGACTGGTAATATGAAAATTAATAGGAAAATAATAAGGTGCAGGAATGGATGAATACATATTATAAAGAGAAGGAAATCAGAAAAAAAAGTGTGATGAAGGATATACAAGCACAGTCAACTGGAAATAAGAAATATTGGTAAAAATTTCACAGAGGTTTACATCCATCCACCAATGTCAGAAATAAATGAGTAATTTTTGTGAATTGTTTATTGGTTTCTACAGTAAATTATTTGGTTTCCAATTATCAGGGAACACCACCCCAGGATGAGTAAACATGAGAATTTTGGCCAGTCTTTGTTCATATGTCAGGTTTGAAAGTGTTGGGGCCATCTTTGTCATTGCTCTTTGTATTCTTTCTAATTTTCTTATATTCTTTTTTGTATTGGGTGACCATATCAGTGCTACATATTACAGATTTGGCCTTATCAGTGTTTGTAATATTTTCTTAATCATTTCCTTATCCAGGTATTCAAAGGCCACCTTTATTGATCTCTACAAATGTTATGTTTCTCCAACTATTTTATTTATATGTTTATCTGGTGACATGTCTTTGGCGATGATTACTCCTAGGTCCCTTTCAGAATTTACTTTCTTTACTTCTTTTCCGTCAATTTCATACTGCCCTGATATTCTATTCTTGCTTTTTACCAAATTCAATCATACTGTACTTCTTGATGTTAAATTCTACCTCCCATCTCTTGCTCCACTCTGAGACTTTGTTCAGATCACTCTGTAATGATTCACAGTCTATTTCAGAGTTTATTCTCTTTAATAACTTTGCATCATCTACAAAGCAGTTCATGTAACTTTCAATACCTTCGTCCATGTCATTTACATATATAGCAAACATTGTTGGAGCTGTGGGGTGCCACTACTCATTTCTTCCTATTTTGAATATTTGTCTCTGAGCTCTACTCTCATTTTTTCTTCCATGTAGGAAGTCCTCCATCCAATTCAATAGTTTTCCATGTATGCCTCCTATTGTTTGCAGTTTATATAGCAATTTTATGTGTGGAACCTTATCAAATGCCTTTTGTAGGTCCAAGAAAACATAGTCTACCCAGCCATCCCTTTCTTGTGTGTGCGTTAGTGTGTGTGTGTATTTACCTAGTTGCATTATACAGGAAGAGAGCTATGCTCATGGTAACCCTTCTTTGTATCTCTCAACATCAATTTTTTCTTAAAATCTTGAATAGCGTTTGCACACACTGTTTTGTTGTCTAATTTGTTCCAAGTATCTATCACTTTGTGTGGGAAGCTGTTCCTTTTCAGATCTGTTCTGTAACTATCCTTTTTTAGTTTCTTTTCATGTCCTCTTGCTTTACAATTATCCCATATTAACAAGTCCCTTCTTTGTTCCAAAGTTGGTCATTCTAGTTTGGACAGTCTTTGCTCATATGTCAGTTCGGAAAGAGTTGGTGCTAGTTTTGTTGTTGCTCTGTATTCTTTCTAATTTTTTTATGTTCTTTTTGGTACCGGGTGTCCATACTGTTGCTGCGTACTCAAGTTTTGGTCTTATTAGTGTAGTTAGAATCTTTTTATCATTTCCTCGTCCAAATAAGCATACGCCGCTTTAACTGACCTCAGTAAATTGTAGGTTTCTCCAAATATTTTATCAATATGCTTATCCGGTGTCATGTCCTTGCTGATCATCACTCCAAGATCTTTCTCAGAATTTACTTTTTTCACCTCTTCTTCACCAATTTTTTAATCTTTCAATATTCTATTTTTACTCTTTCCAAATTCCATTATACTACATTTCTTTATATTGAATTTTACTTCCTACTTTTGAGTCCAATTCCAGATCTTGTCCAAATTTTGTTGCTATGAGTTGCAGTCTTCCTCTGTTTTCACCTTCTTTACTATGCATGTGTGTGTGTGTATCTGTGTGTGTATTTACCTAGTTGTATTTTACTAGACAAGAGCTATGCTCATAGTGACCCATTTACGTATCTCTCCGCATCCAGTTTGTTCTTAAAATCTTGTATAGTTTTGGCGCTCTCCTCTGTAAGTGGCCCTCTTTAGCTTCTCATATCCTTTTGTTTCTCTTCTGTCCCATTTTAATAACTCATCTCTATCAAGAACTTCCCTTTCATAATTCTGTAAATGGTCAACAAATCACCTTTTTCTCTTTTCTGTTCCAGTGTTGATATATGTAATTTATCCAATCACTGTTCATATATCAAATGTTATAGTGTATGTGTGTGTGTGTGCATTTACCTAGTTGTATTTTACAGGACGAGTGCTATGCTCGAAGTGACCCGTTTTCGTATCTCTCCACATCCAGTTTATTCTTAAAATTGTGTATAGTTTTGGCACTCACTGTTTGTCTGTTTAGTTTGTTCTAGACATCAATCACTCTATGTGGAAAGCTATTATTTTTCAGGTCTCTTCTTTAACTGTCTTTCTTTATGTGTCTTCTTCTTTCTCTTCTGTCCCATTTTAATAAGTTGATTCTATCGAGTATTTCCATCCCTTTCATAATTCTGTAAATGGTCAACGAATCACCTCTTTCTCTTCTTTGTTCCAGTGTTGATAGATGTAATTTCTCCAATCTCTGTTCGTATGTCAAGTTTGATAGTATATGTGCCATTTTTGGCACTGCTCTTTGGATTCTTTCTAATTTGCTTATGATCTTTTTTGTGCTAGGTGCCCATAGTGTTGCAGCATACTCTAGTTTAGGTCTTATTAGTGTAACCACTATTTCTTTACCATTTCTTCATCCATGTAGTTGAAGGCCACTTTCATTGATCTTAATAAGTTCAAAGTCTCTCCAAATAATTTATTGACATGTTTATCAGGTGTCAAGTCACTTGAGATGATCACTCCCAGATCCCTTTCTGAATCAACAGATTTTGACTTCTTGTTTCCAATTTTATATTGACCCAATATTCTATTTTTGCTTTTTCGAAATTCCATTATGCTACATTTATCAATGTTGAAGTTCGTCTAACATTTCTGACTCCATTCACATATTTTGTCTAGGTCTTCTTGTAGCAATCTGCAATTTTCTTCCGTTTTTATTCTCTTGAGTAATTTGGCATCGTCAGCAAAGAAGTTCATGTAAGAATTTACATGGTCCTTGGAACACATTTTGGACTAGTATTTACCTACTTGTATTATATGGGAAGGGAGCTATGCTCATGGTGACCTGTCATTATATCTTTCAGCATCAAGTTTTTTTTTTCTTAAAATCTTGAATAGTGTTTGCACACACTGTTTCTTTGTCTAATTTGTTCAAAGTTTCTATCATTCTGTGTGGGAAGCTATTTATTATTATTATTATTTTTCAGATCACTTTTGCAATTATCTTTTTTGTTTTTTATTGTCTCCTCTTGTTTTTCCATTGTCCCATTCCAGTAAATCATTCTTATCTATGATTTCCATTCCTTTCATAATTCTATAGATAGTAGGTCTCCCCTTTCTCTTCTTTGTTCCAGAGCTGGTAATTCTAATTTGGACAGTCCTTGTTCATATGTCATTTTGGAAAGAGTTGGTGCCAGTTTTGTTGTTGCTCTTTTGTATTCTTTCTAATTTTTTTATATTCTTTTTAGTACTGGGTGTCCAAAGTGTTGCAGCATACTCGAGTTTTGGTCTTAGTGTAGTTAGAATTTATTTTTATCATTTCCTCGTCCAAATAGACAAATGCCACTTTTATTGACATCAATAGATTGTAGATTTCTCCAACTTCTTTATTAATAAGTTTGTCCAGTGTCATGTCTTTGCTGATCATCACTCCGAGACCTTTTTCTGAGTTTACATTTTTGACATCTTTTTCACCAATTTATGATCTCTCAATATTCTGTTTTTACTTTTTTCCAAATTCCATTATACTATCATTTCTTGATATTGAATTTCACTTCCCACTTTTGAGTCTATTTCCAGATCTTGTCCAAGTCTTGTAGTGAGTTGCAATCCTCCTCCATTCTTTCTTTAGTATTTTTGCATCGTCTGCAAAGAAATTCATATAACACCCTACTCTTTCTTCCATGTCATTGTGTGTTGAGGATTGTAATGATTTGAGGCATAATCTGATCTCTAAATAAACTGTACTTGATTAGTATATACCATTGCCTAGGTTTGGTCAATTTTTAGAAGTGCACACCTACATGATACAGCATTACAAAATTATTTATTTTGTAAATTATAATACATCAACATACATTTATCTTGACAGAAATTAATAACAAAAAGTTGCTAAAACTTATTTACTAACAAAGAAAGTTGCAGCGGGTGAATGTTACATCATGTTTGTTTTGATGGATGCCAAGATTGACGAAATTAAAGGATGATAAATCCATCTATTCTAACCTAACCTAACTTAACCTATGCTACTTAACATATGTCACCTAAGCTGTATTTAGTAATGTGGTACCCATAACTAAAGATCCATCGGGTTGTCGCATTGGATGCTGACGGCCTGATTAAGTGCTTGTTTGGACTGCGTGGAGTAGAGTTGTTGCATAGCTTGAAGGAAGCCCTACTATCTTTGTAACAGCATTTATTAATGTTAACTGGATTAGGAGAACACCCGGTTCACAACGTGAAAGTCATCACCTAACTTACATGGCATCTCGATGCTATGCTCGCAGCTTCATTCAGTAGTATATTTGCTTTTAGCAAGGTTTTGTTATTGATTTCCGGCAAGAAAAACTGATACCATGATGTTTCATATTTCACAAAATTATTAATTTTCTATTGCTATATCACAGGTGTGCAGTTCTAAAAATTACTGATTAACCATTGCCTAGGTTTTGAATAACCTAAGCATTGACAATTCTTTGCCCACCGTTTTCTAAAATACCCCTGCGTCATTCCAGGCAGGACCGTTTCTAGTTCACCAGGCGCCCCAGGCAAGATTTCGTTATGGTGTCCCCCCCCCTCCCTCCCTCCTTCCCCCGTCTGGGCTGGAAATAATAACCTAAACAGTTTCAAACACAACTAGCATCACAAGTTCCACAACAAAAACAACATACTTTATCTATTTGAATTATTCACGTAAAAAAAACTTACTTGTCTTTCATTTATTTATATATTAATTATGGATGGCAATTTGACGCCCCCCCCCCGGCAAATGGCGCCCCAGGCGACCGCCTATGTCGCCTTTGCCTAGAAACGGCCCTGATTCCAAGAATCGCTGCCTCATCATCTCATCCCTTAGAATATTTCTAGTATTTGCTCTAAGTCAAAAGACATAATGAAGTTGAAAATGTTGGCTGCACTAAATAGAATTTAGTGAATCCATAATGGAACTTTTCAACCCCTTTCTCCTGCACGGGAGAATGAAAGAAATACAACTGTAATATTTTGAAACAGTAACAAAATATTGAAGATCAAGCTCGGAAACATGCTTGGTTTTACATCGATGAACGTATACCAATTTGAGCCCAAGTACGATCAATTGGTGAGTAGGAGACGGGACCCAATGAGCTTTACTCCTTTCCTGTATACTGCAATTAATTAAATACATACGAATGCAAACACTACCTTCTTTCTTTGGAGGAGTGAGGACTATATGTCACTGGGCTCCGGTATGTAAACAAAGATGGCGGAAAGTGTAAGAAAAACGCGACCCGTATTTGTTTGAATTAAAAAGCATATTCATCATTTATCTGTAGCTATATTGTACTGAGGAAGAATAACATAGTTAAAATAATCACTCAAAGAGCACACAAAAAATGCGTATTACTGAGACAGAAGCGAAAAATAACCTCTACCAAACAACGAATACATGTAGTGGTTAATTGAAATAGTGTGCAAAATTATGAGACACAACAAGCATCTAACCACAATAGAAAATAAATGTCAAATACTTTTTTAACTATCTTCGCAAATTTACATTTGACAAAGAAACTGAAAACAGGTATTGCTAAGAAAATAAAAGACAATACAAAACGTAAACGACAATACGAAATGAATACAGATGATAAATCCAAAGAGAATACCAAAGAATTCTAGTTACATTAGAAATAAAAAGGTTATTAGGAATCACATTGGTCCACTATTATCTGCTGACAGTCAACTTGAATATTCAAATGAAGGAATGTGTTATATTCTAAACAATTATTTGAGCTCAGTATTCGTAAACGAAACACCTCAGAGTGAACTCCAAACTGAAACCTGTGAAAACTCTGGAGTAAACTTACTCACTACGGTAAATAAAAAATAATAATAATAATAATAAAAAATAAAAAATGTATAGTGAGACTCAAAGTTCATAAAACACCAGGGCCTGGCGGTTGGCATCCAAGAATCTTAAAGGAAATGAAAAATGATATTGTTGTTTCATTATAAATTATTTTCAAGAAATCCATCATATCCGGGGATGTCCCAAGAAAATGGAAGCTAGCTAACGTTACTCCCATATTCAAAAAAGGTGACAAAAAGAAACCAAATAACTACAGGCCTATAAGTTTGACTTCAATCGTAGGAAAAAGATGGAAACTATCATCAGAGATTCTATCGAACATAATTTAGAAAGTAACTGTTTGATAAATGATAGTCAGCATGGGTTCAGACGGAAACGTTCTTGCGTGACTAACTTACTCGAATTCTACACCACAATCATCTCGAAGCTTTAAGAATCATTTAGATATACACCTAAGCAAGATACTGTAATGATTATAGTTTATTTTATACTATTTATTTGTTTTGTTATCATTTGTCTGTTTGTTTATCATTATTTGTTTGATTCTCATTTATTATTAGTTATATGTCAACTTACTATTATTATTATTTACTATTTACCAGTTTGTTTATTATCTAACTATACCTTTGCATTTATTAATGTATTTTATTTATTGTTCATATTATTATATTTTCTTTTTATTCGTTTGTTTATTATGATTTTTTTCGCATCCAACCTAGATATGGACCAAAACGTCTTCTGTTGGTATGCTCCGCCTTTTTAATGTATGTATGTATGTATGTATGTATGTATGCATGTATGTATGTACGTATGTATGTATGTATGTATGTATGTATGTATGTATGTATATATATATATATATATATATATATATATATATATATATATATATACATATATATATATATATAAGTCTAAACTAAATAAGAATATTCTTCTAAAAAACGCTGTGGAAGTCGTGGACAGGTGGTATTTCGGTGACACTTCTAACTATTAAAACTAAACACTTTCGAAACCGTGCCCAAATGACGATTCAAATTTTTGTGGACATGCCCGGTATAGGGGATTTTTCATGTGCGGTTGTAGCCCAATCGTGGTCAAGAACGATCATCGTTGAGCCATGGACGATCATCGTTGAGCCGTGTACGATCATCGTTGAGCCATGGACGATCATCATTGAACCATTGACGATCATCGTTGGGCCGTGGACGATCATCGTTGAGCCGTGGATGATGATCGTTGAGCAATGAACGATCATCGTTGAGCAATGGACGATCATCGTTGAGCCGTGGACGATCATCGTTGAGTCAAGAGCGATCATTGTTGAGCCATGGACGTTGTTGAGTCAAGAATGATCATCGTTGAGCCGTGGACGATCATCGTTGAGCCGTGGACGATCATCGCTGAGCCGTGGACGATCATCGTTAGTCCATGGACGCTCATCGTTGAGTCATGGACGATCATCGTTGAGCCTTCAACGATCATCGTTTTGCAATGGACGATCATCGTTGAGCCTTCAACGATCATCGTTTTGCAATGGACGATCATCGTTGAGTAAAGAACGATCATCGTTAAGCCATGGTGTCAAAGTTATCGAAGCTGCCGAAGTTCTCGAAGGTGCCGAAGTTCTCGAAGGTGTCGAGGTTCTCGAAGTTCTCGAAAGTGCCGAAATTGTCGAAGGTGCCGAAGTTCTCGAAGGTGCTGAAGTTCTCGAAGGTGCCAAAGTTCTCGAAGGCGCCGAAGTTCGCGAAGGCGCCGAAGTTCTCAAATGCGCCGAAGTTCTCGAAGGCGCCGAAGTTGTCGAAGGTGCCGAAGTTCTCAAAGGTGCCGAAGTTGTTGAAGGTGCCGAAGTTCTCGAAGGTGCCGAAGTTCTCGAAGGTGTCGAAATTCTCGAAGATGCCGAAGTTGTCGAAGGTGCCGAAGTTCTCGATGGTGCCGAAGCTCTCGAAGGTGCCGAAGTTCTCGAAAGTGCCGAAGTTCTCGAAGGTGCCGAAGTTCTCGAAGGTGCCGAAGCTCTCGAAGGTGCCGAAGTTCTCGAAAGTGCCGAAGTTCTCGAAAGTGCCGAAGTTCTGGAAGGTCTCGAACTTCTGGAAGGTCTCGAAGATCTCGAAGTTCTTGGTGTTCGTATTTCTTCCGAGGTTGTAGAAAAATTCAAGAAGCACTATCACGCAGGCTACAAAATATTTGGTGGTAATGGTGGAAGAGGACACAGGCAATACCAGTTGTACTATTTAGAGCGTAGGTTCAAGACATTTAAAAGAAAGTACCCCAATCGTGGTCAAGGTTGGACGTTGGACACAATGCCTCTGCCCGTAGCAGCTCGGTTGAAAAGACGTAATATGCATTATTGGAAGTGGGTTGCGGATAAAAAGAAAATCAGTAAGATGGAGATCAATATGTCAGCGTCTTTAAAAGGTTTGTTACGGAAAGAGCACCGTGAAAATTTTCCTTCTTTTTACGATGAAAAGGTCAAAGAACCCCGTGATAGTGAAGCTGCCATGAAAAGGCGACAGCGATATTTCTGGGCTTGGGTGACAAAACAAAAAAAGATTGACAAAGTTCTCAGAGCACAGTTAACAAAAGAGCATAAGAAATGCCACCCTGAATATTACGAAAAGTGTATAAACCGACAATCTACGACATGCGTCGCGGAGCAATCTATACAACAATTCCAACGTATAGTCCTTAGTTTCAACGAGATTTTACGCAATTCACCAACATACGAGTACAGTGATAGTACAATAGATGACCTGGAACCGTATAGCGGGGATATTTCTTCCGAGGTTGTAGAAAATTTCAAGAAGCACTATTACGCAGGCTACAAAATTTTTTGTGGTAATGGTGGAAGAGGACACAGGCAATACCAGTTGTACTATTTAGAGCGTAGGTTCAAGACATTTAAAAGAAACGCCCGAAAAAACGTGTTCGCTATGAAGAATGTGAGGCGCCAGCAAGAAAATAAGAGGGACCAAAGCTTTGAAAGTAGAGTTGAGAAGAGACCTGAAAAAGATCCAAAAAGAGAAAAAACGGTTACAAGCGGAAAATAATGAAGTGGATAATAAGCTGCGGAAAACAATGTTAGAAAAAAAAATAATAATAATGAATCGGAATACATCTCTCAACAAAAGAAGCGGATGGGTGGGTTGGAGGGTTCACCAAAGGAATTGAAGGACTACACAGAGCAGGAAAACCGTGTTCTCACTGAAATGAGGAACCAACGTACAGTAATCGCCAAAAAGAAGACAGATGAGGAAAGTAATCCGCGTGGACTTGCGCATGAGAATGTGAAGGGATCGTTACGCGAAGCAGACAAAGAAGTGAAACTAAATTATATAGGGGTTTTGGGGGGCAGAAAGTGTAAAATATGCAATGCGCTGCTGTGGAAAAATGAGCTCCAGACAATATCTTGTAACCAGGGGCAGACGCCACTCACTGTACCCACCGAGATAAAGGATAAGGTACTCAAAGATCTGTACAAGGGAAAGTCGCAGCTCTCTAAACGTTTTTTCAATGATTTAGTGGGGTTGAATAATATGTTCTCATTTACGTCTTTCTCGACTTCCAAAAAGTTAGAAAATGCAGCAGAGTCAGTGATGTCTTACAAGATTCAGGGTAGGATATATCATAGGTTGTCCACGTTGGATGCTCAGAAAATAATTCAATCTTCACCGTTTACAGGGGCGCCGGAACGGAGAAATGATAATTCGTATTTGGACCTATACTTTTATTATGACAGAGACCAACAATGAAAGATTAGAACTGCCCGTGTTGCTCACCGAGCGAAGCCAGCGACCCGCGCAGCGGGTCTTGCCGAAGGC
Source organism: Oratosquilla oratoria (assembly GCF_046742065.1). Lineage (NCBI taxonomy): Eukaryota > Metazoa > Arthropoda > Malacostraca > Stomatopoda > Squillidae > Oratosquilla > Oratosquilla oratoria. The sequence goes on from NC_134788.1 coordinate 61,323,635, forward strand.
CAAGCACCCCTGGCGTAGCAAGGGCTGGCGTAAGCCAGGTGCTTGTATATATATATATATATATATATATATATATATACAGTATATATATATATATATATATGTATATATATATAAAAATATATATATATATATGTGTGTGTGTGTGTGTGTGTGTGTGTGTGTGTGTGTGTGTGTGTGTGTGTATGTGTGTGTGTGTGTGTGTGTGTGTGTGTGTGTGTGTGTGTGTGTGTGTGTGTGTGTGTGTGTGAATAATTCGCTAGTGGACAGCGACATCAATCATACAATCTCCATGACCGTCGCGCAGAGGATTCGAACCACTGCCAGTAGACCCAAGAGAGTCCACAGCACCCGCCTTTGACCACTCAACCACAGACGATCTAAAAGTGTACGAACTCGTAATCTATCTGATTACCGAGATTGGGGAGGTTGCTAACTGCCCCCCATATAAACCCCTTTTTACCATACACCTAATCGCACCAGTGGGAATGGTAAGGACTAGAACGAATCCCCCTCACGCTTCTCGTCATCGTAACTATGTGAATAATTCGCTAGTGGACAGCGATATCAATCATACAATCTCCATGACCGTCGCGCAGAGGATTCGAACCACTGCCAGTAGACCCAAGAGAGTCCACAGCACCCGCCTTTGACCACTCAACCACAGACGATCTAAAAGTGTACGAACTCGTAATCTATCTGATTACCGAGATTGGGGAGGTTGCTAACTGCCACCCATATAAACCCCTTTTTACCATACACTTAATCGCACCAGTGGGAATGGTAAGGACTAGAACGAATTCCCCTCACGCTTCTCGTCATCGTAACTATGTGAATAATTCTGCGCGACGGTCATGGAGATTGTATGATTGATGTCGCTGTCCACTAGCGAATTATTCACATAGTTACGATGACGAGAAGCGTGAGGGGGATTCGTTCTAGTCCTTACCATTCCCACTGGTGCGATTAGGTGTATTGTAAAAAGGGGTTTATATGGGTGGCAGTTAGCAACCTCCCCAATCTCGGTAATCAGATAGATTACTAGTTCGTACACTTTTAGATCGTCTGTGGTTGAGTGGTCAAAGGCGGGTGCTGTGGACTCTCTTGGGTCTACTGGCAGTGGTTCGAATCCTCTGCGCGACGGTCATTGAGATTGTTTGATATATATATATATATATATATATATATATATATATATATGTATGTATGTATGTATGTATGTATACGAACGTGAAAAAGTATTTGTACAACACTGAATGGGCCCCGGTGAACAGATACATTTTTATCAACCACAATGCACTTTAGTTAGTTCTAAGCCATTAATAGCGGGAGATCTGTGAAGGCCAACATGCAGAAATTAAAACGTGGTACGGCCAAGGACTTCGCGGGTCTACCAATGTTGATGGATTAGAATTAAGGGGACCCCGGACACCCGTACTCTTGTGCGGTACGACCGAATTAGTTATTCAGACAAACAAAATTTATAAATCATTTCCTTTTCTGATTACCTATTAATACATGTAGTATCACTTCCTTTCACTTAAAAATACCATATTATCTAAGAGTTAATAGGCAAAATATTCAGTAATTTCAAAAACTCATACCGTGGAAAAGGTCCTACCAAATATTTTTTGCTTAAGGTCCATTTGAAGAGTGGCCCTATCTGAACATTTTGGTGAATCGATTTTTTATTTTTTTTATTTACCTCTTATGAGAATAGCAATGATTTTTTTTTCTATGTGTACATATTGTTAAAAAGATTAAATTTCTGAGGAAAAATAATAGCCAGAAAAATACTGCTAAAGAATTTGCTTTATTTTGACTCATAGATATTTACGTCTTACAATTCTCTATTAAATGAAAAAAAAATTGTGAAAATTGGTACATAAATGGGCGAGTTGTAGCTTGATGAATGGAAAGAAAACAAACTTTTCAGTAGCGCCATTTAAATGCCGCACGGACAGTTAAAGGGATGCACGGACATTAAATTATATTTTCCTTTATTTTATTTTATTACCAAATTAAAGTTACTATTTCTCTTCACCCCTCCCACAGTTATTGTTGGTAGAATAATGAATATTGGTTATTGGTTATTGGTAGAATAAATGAAAGATTTATTTGACATGCAAGAGATACTTGCCAGATGTCGCCAATAATTTATCTATTTTATTTTATATATACGAACAAAAACGGAAATGAGATGTAATTTTTGGTCGAAGTGTTACCATAATTATAGAAAATCTTTTGAAATGCTTATCTGTCGGAATATTAAAAAAATATATATATATACGATCGCGTGCATGAATAGCATGAGAAAATGATATCCTGCTTTCACACTTCCACAGCTACTAAAGTCTCTCCTTTTAGCATCGTTCTCTGAGTTTAGTAAAAATTGCCGGATACCTCCATATCAAGCTGCCAGATATCTCCATAGATATTAATTGCAGTAAAAAAAACAACAACTGGCTATCGAAATTTTGACTTATTTCAAATGTTTTTTATGCAATGGGTTGCCAGAGGTTACCAGAGGTCGCCAAAAATTCATCTATTTTATTTTATATATAAGAAAAGAAACGGAACTAAGCTCTAATATTTAGTTTGAGTGTTACCACCATCATGGAGAACCTTTTGAAATGTTTACCTAAAATTCGTTCATTTTCCAAAAAATTTCGAGTTTTCGTGGCCGGGGTTCCCTTAAAGTGCATTGTGGTTGATAAAAATGTATATATATATATATATGTATATATATATATATATATATATATATATATATATATATGTATATATATATATATGTATGTATATATATATATATATATATATATATATATATGTGTGTGTGTGTGTGTGTGTGTGTGTTTGTGTGTGTGTGTGTATGCATACGTGTATATACCTAGTTGCATTTTACGGGAAGGGGAGCTATGCTCGTGGTGTTCCGTCTTTATATCTCATTTTGTAAAAAAAAAAAAAATTAAATTCATGTATTGTTTTTGCACACACTACTTTCTCATCTAACTTGTTCCAAATTTCTATTACTCTGTGAGGAAAGCTATTCTTTTTCAGATCTCTTCTATAGCTGTCTTTTTTTTCCGTGTCCTCTTATATTTCTTTCATCCCATTTTATTAGATCCTCTCTATCAATAATTTCTATGCCTTTCATGATTCTGTAAATAATTATCAAACCTCCTCTCTCTCTCTTCTTTGCTCTAGTGTCTGTAGTTCAAGTTTTGCTAGTCTCTCTTCATATGATAGTTTTTGAGAGTGTTGGTGCCAATCATGTAATTGCTCTTTGTATTCTTTCAAGTTTTGTTATACTTTTTTTTTTCTTTTTTTTTTTTTGTATTTGGTGACCACATCGTTGCTGCATATTCCAATCTTGGTCTTATCAAAGTGATTAATATTTTCTTCACCATTTCTTCATCCAGGTATGCAAATGCTACTTTGATTGTTCTTATTATATTATAAATTTCTCCAAAAATCTTGTTTATATGTTTCTCATGTGACATATTATTCATAATAATGACTCCCAGGTCCTTCTCATTTTCTACTTTTTTATTCCTTCTTCTCCCAATCTATATGATCCTTCTATTCTTTTTTTGCTTTTTCCAAATTCCATTGTACTACACTTTTTCGTATTGAACACCATCTCCCACTTCCTACTCCATTCCCATACTTTTATGAGATCACTCTGTAGTGACTCACAATCTTCTTCCGTGTTCGCTATTTTAACAGTTTTGCGTCATCTGCAAAGAAGCTCATGTAACTTTCAATTTCTTCTTCCATATCATTAATATATATAGCAAACATTATTGCGGCCAAAAATGTTCCTTGGGGAACACCGCTTATTACTTCACCCCAATTTGAATGTTTGTCTCTTATCATTACTATCACTTTTCTTTCTTGCAAAAAGTCTTCCATCCATTTAAGCAGTTTGCCCTGTATTCCTCCTGCAGTTTATAATTTCTTAAGTAACTTCTTATGTGGTATTTTGTCAAAAGCTTGAATCAAAACTGCCTTGAATTTAGTATTTTTTTTTTCTAAACATTTTACCCATCTACTTTTGATCATTCTTTCACAAATTTTTGCTATTGTACTTGTTAGAGAGACTGGTCTATAGTTTTTGGGGTCCTCTTTATTTCCTCCTTTGTATATAGGTACTATATTTGTTCTTTTCCAATCTTTTGGAACTTTTCCTTCTTTCAAGGAACTGTTTATTATGCTTTGTATTTTGTCTGCCAGTTCATTCTTGCATTCTTTTAAAATCCAGTTTGCTATTTCATCTGGTCCATGCGATTTTCTGACATCAAGATTACTCAAGTGTTTCATTATTTCGTTCTTTGTTACTTTTATTACTTTCATATGGGGGACTTTCTCTTCCCATTCGAAATCTCTGGGTTGTATGTTCTCCCTTGTAAACACCGATTTAAAATGCTTGTTCATTATATCTGCCATTTCTATTTCCTCTGTGTATTCAACTCCTCCTTGTCGTAATTTCCCTACTTCTTGATTGTTTTTCAATTTGTTGTTTACAAATCTGTAAAATAGTTTTGGTATATCTTTATATTTTTCTATGGCATGTTTTTCATATTTTCTTTTTTCGTCTCTGCACACTTGTACATATTCATTTCTATAACTAGTATATATTTTCCATTTTTCAGATCTTTTGTTTTTCTTCAATTTGGTCCAAGCTTTATCTCTTTTGTCTTTTAACTCCTTACAACTTTTGTTGTACCAGCACTTTACATATTCTTTTTCTTGTTTTTGTCTTGGGACATACTTTTCCACTCCTTTTTTTATGAATTTTTATCAAAATGTTCCATTGCTCTTCTACTGTTGTATATTCATTGTGTATTTTTTCCCAGTTTTCATTTTGAAAGAATTCTCTTATTTTATAAAAAAAAAAGTAATAATAATAATAATCTTCCTTTTCTATATTGTTAATTTCTTTTCATGTATTTTTCCTCATTTAGTTCTAGTTCTATCAATTTGTGGTCACTTTTACTTATTGGTGTCTGGTATTCTATCTTTTCCACTATTTCAGGTTCTGATGTGTGTGTGTGTGTGTGTGTGTGTGTGTGTGTGTGTGTGTGTGTGTGTGTGTGTGTGTGTGTGTGTGTGTGTGTGTGTGTGCGTGCGCGCGCGCGGGCGTGTGTGTGTTCTCGCGCTCGTGTATGCATAAACTGCTACCATCCGAAACAAAACTATCTTGAAATTCAAGAAAACAAAAAATTCAACAGAACAAGAGAAGATATCACAACTCGACCTAGCAAGTGTGGCAAAGTTTATTGTAGAATGGTATGCTGTACAGCGAAGAGCACAGCTCGGTGTAGCATGACACAGTGATGCCCTAACCACCTGCAACACCTGTCGAACTAGAGCCATTTCGCACGACGAACAAGGGCCCTTTTCATACTGCTGTTATGCGTGAAAGTCACGCAGGGCCACGCACACCAACAGATATCCGTTAGCCTTCCTACATGCACCACGCACTTTCCTGTAAGCATAACCCATCAACTAATGAATGCATAGATAACCCTACGTGCATTTCACGGTCACCCCTCATGCAACAGAGCTTGCAACATGGCGCAGTGAATAGGATGGCCTTACAACAGTGACACAAAACCGACGATACATTGATAAATGGCGCGCGCATGAACGAAGAGTGACAGTAACATGATACGCAATTCGGTGGCGCGTACGTGAACGAAGTGTTGACGGAAGTGTCGAAGGGACTAGGCGGCAGTGTGCATGTTGGACCGTAAGTACAGTTTGACGCTAGACAGTGGACGCCACGTTACGTGGAGTTTGGCTTTCGTAGGCATGTAGTGGTGCTGACATAGGGGCCTTTCATCCCACTCACCATGATATTGAACCTCTCGGCAGAGCTTTTCCCGCCACTACCGTGACCTATATACAGTACAGAGCAAACATGGCATCACGCGACCCACCAGCCTACCCATGCAGGCCACACCCACCCAGCCAGGCAACATGGAGCAAAGGCGCGATTCACCTGCTTCACATTCTGTATATACTAGCGAACCCTGTAAGAGGCCGGTAGATAGAGGGAGACATGAAAGTAGATAGAGGGGTAAGTGAAAATATATGCAAATTCTATTACATGGATGGTTTGAAACAATGGCCGATAGAAAGTGCACTGTTGCATATTCTCGCTTGCCGTCTTGCGTTTTGTAAACATAGGTTAGGATATCGAGAGAGTGCTGATGTGACGAAATGTATACATCAAGCCATGTTCCGCTTGCGACATAAGTGCTTACGTAAACAATATTGCTTGAGACAGTATACAGTCTTTCTGATCGGAGAAAAGGGTGGAGGAGAGAAATTCTTGGTGTATGGAGGTAAAGTCACGCCCTTAAAGGGTGGCACTTATTTGTAACGTTCAAAGTTATTGGATGAATTAAATTGTGGCGTCAGACCAGACTTGGCTTGGTGGGATGTACAAGGATCCCAAGCGGAAGTCCCTTGGTGTACATTGAACCAAGTTTATTTACTAAACAGAAGATAAGACATAAATATCTCATTTTAATTCCCCCCATTAAGAAATTTTAATAACTCGTGACCGAAGCTTTGATAGAAACATACTTAAGAGAAGGAAGAGGCAGCAAGGGGCCTACAGATGAATAACACAAGTGACTAATTGTTAGTGGCAATGGAGCTAACAGTGGCGGCAGCTAGGGATGAACCTCCTCCGAAGTGATTAAACGAACTCCTTCCAAGAAACTACAAGACTGAGTACAAGATAAGTCTACTGGTACACCAATCTACAGTGCATGCAACCATAACCACGCAGTGCACAACCACAACCAACGCGTATACTTAAACCAAAGGACGACAAGACGAGGAACGAGGGGTCTTCAATACTATGTCTTTATACTACGAGAGGAACAAGGCGATCTTCAAAGCGATCATCTACAAGACGATCTTCAAGACAGTGAACAAGGACTGACGAGGGACGACGAGGTTGACGTACATATGGAAGACTACATGGAGGCAGTCAAGTCAAATCAACTTATTGAAGGTATGAGTAACACTAATACTAGTATGTTAAAGCATGAAATTCATACATCTAACATAAACATTCCCATATTCAACGGGGATGAATACCCTGTAGGAGTTAATAAATTCCTTAACTTAATAGATACATTAATTGTATGGAACTCAAACCCAACCTTGGGAAAAGCAGGCTACTCAGGCCCCACCTGTGGCTTATCAGGAACGCGCTCTACACGCGGGAAGTGAACTCTACTCACTTCCCGTAAGATACACACACACACCTCTCACGAACAGAGCCACAACACATGCACAAACATCTAAACTTACTTTTTCTTCGAATAAAATTCGCTTCCTTTCGAACTTTCTCTTCTACTACATCTTATCATTTCAGTTTACTTCCCACTAAAGAATTTTCCGATTTTCCATCTTTCTCTACTACTACGCCTCCTACCATTTTCTAAACTTTCGTTGGTGATCCTAATCCTAACCCCGGCGTCAGCACCTCCGTCCAAGCTCCCGGTCCATTTCTCCTGAGCCGCGACCACCAATGAACCCCTAATTGCTCGCAAATCGCCCGGTGGCAATAGCCCTCTTTTATACGCTACTATATTTTCATTTTCTTACAGACATTCTTCCCCTCCCACAAAACCCGATCCCGCGCAAGCGAGTGGTCTTTCCTAGAGATTCAGATTGTAAGTAAATATATAAAAAATGAAAAAAGGAAAATAAAAAATTAAAGGAGAGTATAGATCATGAGAAAGGTAGAGCTAGGTTTATCATAAATTTCCAGCAAATGGAAGATATCAACCAATATGAAGCCTATAAGAAAGCCTTCATTAAACATTTAATGTCAGAGTGTGATCAGGATCCTATCAGGTCTTTGGTTAGAATGATCAAAGAAGTTAAAACAAGTGAGTCAGACACAGAATACTTAGCTAGATTAGATAGATGGTCAAAAGACATGAATTCTATCTTGAAAGATTCAGATTGGATAGAAAGATCAAGTGACAAAATGAAAGTTTCTCAGGTAATAAAATTGATCACATTTGGATTGTTGACTAAAAATAGGGACGATTTAACGGCAGAGAAGTTGTATAAAGATCTCAGGTCAGCTACGAATTTAGGGAGACTAGAATAATAAATCCATATGTGATGACAGTGGGATAACAGAGGGACCCTATAGGAGAACATGATATAAGAACATCAGAATGAAGGAGACTGCAAGAGACCATAAGGCCTACACTTGGCACCTCCATATCCATCACCACCTGTCATCCCCATCCATAAAGCTGTCTAACCCTTTCTTAAAACAACTGATAGATTCAGCGCTCACTACATGGTGACCGAATCATTCTTTAGGGAGTCTAAAGATGAGCCTAAAGTGATCATGTAAGAAGGTGTTTAGCTGTGTTCAGAGTTTACACTTATGCTATCTAATCCTTCAGTACTAAGTAATTGCAGGGAGAGCTCCAAACACAGCACATCACTTGGCTCACAATATAATTTCATTTTATTTTGTTTGTTAATGTATTGAAGATTATTTAAAAAACAAATCAGGCATTACATATTTGGCCTTTGGGGATCAAAATAATAACGAATACTGTGTTTGGCTATAAGTACTCTAGTACAAAGATCTACAAATTGAAATTAGGTCCTCATATTTTCATTTATTTAAATTCTCTATGTCTTATCAACTTATCTACAAAGTTGTCAATAGCTATATTACTTTCCTGTGACTTTCGTTGTATAGATGCACATACATAGATGCACATACATCCAGAAATACACACACACACAAGGAGAGTTTAAGAAAACAGAATTAGGACATAGACAGAAAGTTAGAAGTCCATCCATGGATACTAGAATTTTGTGTTTCAATTGAAATACTCTGGGACATAAAGCACAAGACTGTTATTATGGAGTTATTTGTAGAAATTGCAAATATGAGGGTCATGAAGAGTATTAGTGTAGAAACCCACCTTTCTGTATGTATCACCAAAGAATAGGCCATAAAACCCATGAATGTAGGAATTTTCGTATGCACCAGGAAACAAGAGGAAAACCCCCGACACAGAATAAACCAACATTCTAGAACTCCCCATATATATACAAATATACAGTATTGTGTTAAGGATACGAGTGATAGAAGGGTGAAAGAAAACTCCAACATCAAATATAGTCATGAAATGACAATTACAATTGGAAGGACTTCTGTAAGATCTCTCATTGCTGGTAGAGTGTTCAATAAACCTATTTAAGGATCTGTAGTTAATGTTATAACTAGTAGATTTTTAAACCAGTTGAAACCAGGAGCGAAAATCTTGGAACCAATCCATTACTTATTGCAAGGAGTAACTTGAAATCAGTTAAAAACATTAGGTAAGGTTGAACTAGAGGCTATATTATATACAAATGAAAATTTGCACATTCCAGTGATAGTTGTAGAAGATTTTTTTTCCAGATTTATTGATAGGGCATGCCACTATGAGAAAAGAGAACATGGTCATATGTCTTGCTGACTTAGGAATCTTAGTGAAATCACATTTAATCACATTTCTAAATCAACCAGACTTAAGACCAGTGACAGGAATCAATGAATCCCTAGACATAGATAGGAAAGATAACATTTTTACTTTAGATATCGAGGCCGAGTGGTCCAGACCAACAGAAAGTAAAGCCAAATATTGTGAACCCAACTCAGATGTTCAAGAAATCCCAGACATTACTAATACATCAACTACAATTGAAGCCTTGCAAATTGTGGATGGTGGCGTGATAAAGTCTACATTATTACACTCCAGAGCAATTAACAGGGTGGTTGTGCAGATGAAAAGAGTCACTGTAGACTCTGAAATTTTAACCATCCCAGAATCAATTAGATTAAATGGTTTGAAATTGGACTTAGGGATTTATAAGTCAAATAAGAACACAGTAGAAATATTAATGGTTAATACTTTGAATAAAAATATAGTTTTAAGGAATGGTACAAAAATAGAATGTTTTCAGGTGTGTACAAAACCCATTAGATTTTAAATAAGAGTACTGAGGAGGTGGAATGACCAATTTCATCAATCTGTTCAGTTCAGGAAGAAATAGAGTAGGGAAAGAAATACAAAAACCAATTAGAACCTACTAATTGCCCTGAGTTGGATGAAAGTTTAGTTGCTTTGCTCGTGAATCACAATAAAGCAATTGCTTTGCCGGGGAATGCCTTAGGCAAAACAACTGTTTTAAAACATCAGATTAGATTAAAACCAGGAACACAACCTATTTACATACCCGCCTTTAGAGTTCCTCACTCTAAATTAGCAATAGTAGATTAAATAATCACTGAAATGTTATCGCAGGATATTATTGAACATAGTAAAAGTGAGTGGAACTTTCCTTTGATTTTGATGCCAAAATCAGATTGTACTATGCACCCAGTTTTTTTTATTATTATTATTTTATTGACGGACAGATTGAAACATGAGATCGGAATGAAAAGAGGACTTTACGTAGAAATAAAAAACGGGAAATCACACCTTTGATCAAAATATAACGAAATGGCAAAGCTGGTTAAAAGGAATACACGTACAGCGAAACGTGATTATGAAATCAAGGTTGCCAGTCAAGCAAAATCCAACCCAAAGGGTTTCTTTCACCTCTATAGAACAAAAAATAAAGAAAGAATAGGACCAATTAAAAACGATGAAAATGTCATGATAGAATCGGAGGAAAAAATGAGTGAGGAGTGTAACAATTATTTTCCATCGGTGTTTACGAATGAGAGGTTAAAGTACCTGACTGCGATCCGATTTACAGAGGGGATGAAGAAAGTAGTCTATCTAATATCAGCATTAGTAAAGAAGAAGTAGTCAAGCAGATTGAAAGACTTAAAGCTACAAAATCTCCGGTTCAAGACAAATTTTTATCAAGAATGCTTAAGGAGTGTAAATTTGAAATCTGCGACCAGTTAACTGAAATATTCAATAAATCGGTAGACACTTGTTTTGTGCCTACTGCTTGGAGGCAGGCAAACGTTGTTCCTGTTTTTAAGAAGGGAGATAGATCGTCTATATGCAACTACAGGCCAATCAGTTTGACATCAGTTATAGGAAAAATGCTTGAATCAATAATAGTAAATAGACTCAGAGAACACATCGAAGGGCATAATTTAATTTGATTCACAGCATGGTTTCTCCAAGGATAAGTCATGTGTGACTAATCTTCTATCCTTTTACACTAAAGTATATAAGGCGTCAGATAACAATGAAAATTATGATGTTATTTACCTTGACTTTAGCAAAGCGTTCGACAAGGTGCCCCACCAGAGACTACTAAATAAAATCAAAGCCCATGGCATAGGAGGAAAAGTGTTAGAATGGATTTGAGCTTGGATTAGTAACAGAAAATAGTGGGTCACCATAAATTGAATAAAATCTAAGTGGGGCAATGTTACTAGCGGGGTCCCCCAGGGCTCGGTTTTGGGTCCCTTGTTGTTCATTATGTATATAAACGACTTAGACGATAGGATAAATAGTGATGTTAGTAAGTTTGCGGACGACACTAAAATAGGACGCAAATAGAGTTGCATGAAGACTCACGAGAGTTCACAGCGTTTTCTACTCCAACGGGATATTATGAGTTCAAGTTAGTGCCATTTGGGTTATGTAATAATCCATTAACTTACATGAGATTTACGAATACAATTGTAGATGGATTGTTAGGAAACACTGCCAGTGTATTTCTAGGTGACATTTTAATAGTTTCCTAGACAGCGGTTGAACACTTTAAGAAATTAGATTTGATATTATCAAGACTAGTTGAAGCAGGATTGAAAGTGGAAATTGAAAAATGTAAGTTCTTGCAGGACAGTGTTATCTATTTGGGACATATGATAGACAGACATGGACTTAGTACAGTGAATTCAAAGGTTGAAGCCGTACAGAATTTTCCAGTTCCAAACAATATAGAAAAAGTTTGAACTTTCTTGGGATTGGCATGGTATTATAGAAATTTTATTCAACGATATGTTGACATTGCTAATCCATTAAGTTCTTTGTTGAGGAAGGACTCAAAGTTTATGTGGGGACTTGCACAACAGCAAGCTTTTGACAAGTTGAAAGATAAACTCACGAGTTCTCCAATTTGATATTTCCAGACTATGATAAAGAATTAATTCTTTACACTGATGCATCTGACATAGGATTAGGAAGAATACTTTTGCAAGAGAGAAATGGAACTTTGAAACCAATAGCTTACAATTCAAGACTTTGTAATAGCGCAGAGAGAAACTACTCTATATCAGAAAGAGAAACATTAGCAGTGATATATTCATTAGAAAGTTTTAGAGATATGATATTGGGACATCCAATCAGAGTGTGGACTGATCATACAGCTATTCAGAACTTATTTAAGCATAAGAATCTTAGGGGCAGACTCGCTAGATGGTTTGCAGTACTTCAGTGCTATGAAGTTAAATTTGAATATATTCCGGGTAGAAAGAATGTTGCGGCAGATGCACTTTCTAGAAACATTAGTCAACCAATGATAGGGTTGATTAATTTTGTAGTATAGAGGAGTTAGTAACTAAATATCAATCTTGATGCATTTTACAGATGAAGACTGCCATTTTATTATTACTATACTTGGTGAGTGCCCTGGACTGGAATCCAATTCGTCCTGGAGCATTAGTACAACATTAAGGTAACCTAATAATGGTAGACAAGCTTATTAGGATAATTCTTGATTACAAGAATATAACAATAATTAAAGATAATGTTGACTTCTTGAGAGTGAATTTGAAGTTATTAAAAGAGAACATTTCCAGTAAAAATGTTCAAAATAAACTTGTAAATAAGATAAAGGAGATAGAACATAAACTTGATGTCATAGATTCAAATTTAAAAAGAGAAGTATGTTAGTGGTGGCTTTAGGAGCTCTTGCTGGATTGGGAATATCCAATTTTGCCTTCCTTGCTGACTTAAAATTTTCTATGAATAAATTGAATGAGAAGGTTGCAAAAATTTATAATTTACAAACAACTGCAAAGAAGATTGAGGAAATGATCTCTGAAACTATAGATAACTTAGAGAGCCTCAGTTTAAAACAAAGTGAACAGGAACATACAATACTTCTTTTCTTATTACTATGGATTTGAAATTATCTGAGATGCAAATTCAGTTGGAATCTATTGTGCAAGATTTAATTCTAGCAAATTCTGGTCAAGTGACATCTTCTCTTCTCCCAATACCTCAACTTATAAGAATGATTAACTCAGCAAAGAAGGATTGGAACTTTGAATATTTCTTTAATGAAGCTAATGTGGCATTCTATTACCCTTTATCAACTGCATATCTAAATGTTTCCTCAGTAATAATAGAAATTCCTTTTTCTTCTGATCTGAGATTCAACATGTGTAAATTGATACCCTTCCCTGTGGCGGTATATGGTTCATTATATGAAGTGGATATTCCAGTTGTAGATCCATTCAACTACATTCTTTCTGTAGACAACCCAAAGGAGAGCATGATCTCTAATGATAAATTAAATTATTGTAAAATAGTTAATAAGAATCTTTATCTTTGCCATTCTTCTCTTTTTGTGTTTCGTGAAGCTTTGAAAAATTCTTGTGAAGCTTCTCTGGTTAGAAATGTGTCTGTGATGAATAATTGTCATTATAAAAAAAAATTGGTAGACCAGATTTCTCATAGTAACATACAAGGTTCCCGTTATCTATTTTTCCCTAATAAGAAAAAAAAAAATTTGTCCAGGCTTAATTCCTAAATTGGAATTGGTTGAAGGTCTTATATCAGTTTTTGACACCTGTGAATTACATGGAGGCACAATTTCCATGTATTTAAGGGGGCATTTTTCAACGAATTATGACGAATTGATCAAATTTGTGCTTTTTGTTTCAAATAACGCAAAAGTACCTAAGAAAACAAGAGCGAACTTTGTTTGGGGCCTATTACTATGATTACGGTGTTTAAAGGGTGTTTAAATGCCCACACTCGCCGCTGAGTGTAAACAAATACACGTGTGGTGGAAAGTCAGATGTCAAAAAAGGGAAGAAAAATGTTTTTCGTCTGCAAAAAGGGAAGAAAGTGTTTTTCTATAGTTTTCCCTTGCCATTTTCTATGAAGCGCTGAAAAGGTGGAGGAAAAAATAAAGTTTTTGCCTAGAATGGAGCTTCAAAAGGTGGAGAAAAAACGAAATTAATCAAAGGAAGGACTGATAACTTTTGGTTCTGACTTGTTTGTGTGATACCATTTCAAAATATTATATTGTGTTTACATCAAGATGGGAAGACGAAAGAATTCTTATAAGAAGCGATAGAACTCGCAAGAGCGGAGAGAAAATTGTGAACTAGTGGGTTTGCAGAATGCTCGTTGTTGGCAGCCACACTGAATGTTGACCCTCTTTGTACGGGCAGATACTATGATACTTTGCACTATGTGGGAGGTGTAATCCGTTATTTTGAGGAAAAAAAATAGGCCTAGGATGATTGACTGTGTTTTCAAGTTTTATGAGTCTCGTGGAGAAGATTTTTTGCCTGATGATGGAATTTTGAATGTAGAAGTTTCATTTGATGGAAGTTGGTTGAATAGGGGTCATAAATCGCACATTGGTTTTGGAGGAGTGATTGACTCATTGAGGCCCACCACTGGTTAATCAAAACCCTGTAGCCTATGCAGCCAAAACTGTTGTTCTAATGATCCTCCAGTGGTGAGGTACAATACAGCAGTTGCAGTATAGTACCGGTAAAGGCCCACAGTATACAGCAGCTATATCTATATATGCATACAGTAGCAGTAAACTGGTCATAACCAAGGTTATATTGGAGGGTAATATAGTGTCCTGCAGATAATAAACACAATGCAAAACCATTTTTACAAAGAATAAGCTATAAGGTTTCCTTTTTTGTCGTTTCCCGAAAACTCGTAATTTAATCATTCAAATTATAATCATTATTTATCAACCTATTTTTGTCATTCAAAAACTTTTTTCAGAATTTTGTGCTGAACAAACGTATTAAAAACAAAGATTTGTGCATTATCTTTGATGGTAAACATTGGAAGGTGAATGTTGCTCACTGTATCCATATATGCACAGATTCACATAACATCATTATGTATAAAGAAAAAAAACGTTTGATAAAAATTTTCTCCTTGAAATTTGCAATAGAATGGTGTTTGAATGATCAAAATTGATGCATAAATAAGGAAGATATATACAATTTATTAAACATGATGCGGAATAGGACAAGAATCCCCCCTCTGAAGATTCATATATTTCAATCTTCAAATTCACATTATTTGAAAACTCTCCCCCTTTGAAAATTAAGAGAAGAAAATTGTCAAGATCTCTCTCAAATAATTATTCTACCAATTATTTAGTTACTCATGGTGTCCTCTTTTCTTCAATATCGTTGTCTGCACCGATTTCAATTTTTGTATTCAGGACATTGTCTCTGTTGAACCCCATTGGCCATGTATCAGCTTGAATTATTATTGTGCATTTTGGAGGGTTGCTTATTTGATATGTATAAGTTTGATATGTTTTACTGATACCATTTTACCAGCTTACACAAGGGTAGATTAGCTTCTAATACATGATTATTTCCAAGAATATACTAGCGAGCCCTGTAAAAGGGTAGCAGATACCATTGGTCGGGACGACCAAGGGTACCTGCCGAGCCCTGTAAGAGGCCGGTAGATAGAGGTAGACATTTAAGAAGAGGGATAGTTGAAAAGATATGCAAATTTTATCACTTGGAAGTTTTGAAACAATGGCCGATAGGAAGTGCAGAGTTGCATATTCTCGCTTGCCGTATTGTTTTGTAAACATAGGTTAGGATATCAAGAGAGTGCTGATGTGACGAAATGTATAAATCAAACCATGTTCCGCTTGCGACATGTGCTTACGTAGTATTGCTTGAGACAGTATAACAGTTTTTCTAATTGGAGAAAAGGTTGGAAAGAAATTATTGGTGCACGGAGGCATGGCAAAGTCACGCCCTTAAAGGGTGGCACTTATTTGTAACGTTCAAAGTTATTGGATGAATTAAATTGTGACGTCGGAGCAGACTTGGCTTGGTGGGATGTACAAGGATCCCAAGCGGGAGTCCCTTGGTGTAGATTGAACCAAGTTTATTTACTAAAAAGAAGATAAGACGCATAGACACGAATGACTATTTATGCAGGCACCTAATAAGAGTAACAAGGAACGTAGGTGTGTAGACATTCGGAAGCATGCCGATGCCACATGAACGCAACCGCGCCTAGAGCTGCTAGGCAGAGTTCCGAACATATTTAGATGGATAGTCGGCAGCGCCTTCGACCTGTGGAAGGATGCGCCCCTTTGGGGCCCAGGCTAACAGATACCAGTTTGTCTTCCTGCGTGCACCACGCGCCCTCCTGTACACGTAACCCAATGATTAATAAACGCGTAAATCGCCTTATGCGCGTTTCACTCTCGCCCCCTTTGCAACTTCACTTGCAACAGCAAGGTTCTGTCTCAGGAGTTACGAGAGAACAAGCCCACCACGAACAAGCTCTTCTTAGCATAGTTAATAACACAACCTTTCAGCAATTTTATTATAATTCGTCAACAATGAACATTTCATCATATGACATCTGATATTACTCTTGGAAAGACTTCATTGAAATACGAGAGTTGTCTCAAAGGATACAATAAACACTGCTAAATATATTACCGTAGATATATTTACAGTAACACTGATTCTAAGTAACAATGTCGTATCAACCCAAGAACTTTACACAACACTAAGATAAACAGAACCTAGTATTCTTGATTTTTCGTAATTACAAAACGATCCGTACATTTCATGGAACAGAATGCAAAACCGAAAAAAATAAAAATAAAACTCCAAGGAGAGTAAACAAAGAAGCATTGCCGACCATTCTCACGATACAGTTTTGCCAATTAGAATTTAGGCACATAAACTATTTTTCAAACCTAAACAAATCGTTTGCAATTCGAAAACAGAGCCACCTTCGGCTATCGTCAAGAATCTTCGGAGTGGCGTATTAGTGGCCAAACATCACTATACACACGTCATTGTTCAACATTGAATAATTGTGGGAAAATCGAATAAATTATGGTCTATTGTGTATCTGCCAATTGTAACAACGGGCAAAGTAGTGGTCGGAGCTTCTTTCAATTCCCCTGTGATACAGATCGAAGGGCTATATGGATACGGAAGGTGAACAAAACCGGTAGAAAGGGATTGTTGTGGGTACGAAGTGAATATTCTAAATTTTGCTTGGATCACTGTGAAGGATCTGGCTTATTCTATCGGAAATCCGGGAGTTGTGTGGCCTCGTTTAAAGGCAGATGAGATCCCAACGACATTTTCACCCAATCTAGCTTTTGGATCGACCCTTAAAGTGACCAAGGATCGAAGAAGTCAGGCTTTCAACAAGCGCCGCAGGCTAGAGGCGAGGCATTGCTAATTGCAATGCAACGTTTGGCACTATACCAACACCATAGAAAAAGTCCAGGCTATAAGCCTAGGTAGCATATGCAACGCACATTGTGAATCTGCACAAATCAATGTTCATAAAATGTGCAACACCATTAGTGAATTCATAACTGAATATACGGATAACAAATCCATTTTGCATGCACACATTTTGAAGATTCATGAAAGAGTTAGGTAAGAATGATAATGTATGCATGTCTAATGAAATTATCTGTGCGCCCACCCACCAGCGTGGGTCATCACACAATACATGTTAACCTTTCGTGAGGATGTATGAGTCACATTGTGACATTTGAAATGAATCCTGTATGAGCCACCACATGAGTTGTTTTTTTCTGAGAAAGCTGCATCAAACAGTTCATACATAAAGGGCTTCACTATAGTGTGCGTCATCACGCGATATTAGAGAGCACTCTTTCTTCAGAAAGCTGCATCTCACAGGTCACATTGGAAAGGTTTCTCTCCAGTGTGGGTCACCATGTGATGTTTGAGAATAGTCTTTCCTGAGAAAGCTCCATCGCACAGATCAAAATTGAAAGACTTTTCTCCAGTGTGGGTCATCACGTGATATTTTAGAGCAGTCGTTCTTGAGATAGCTGCATCACACAGGTCACACTTGAAAGGTTTCTCTCCGGTGTGGGTCATCATGTGTCGTTCGAGGGCCCTTTTGTTGGAAAACTGCATCACACGGGTTTGAGATGACTCTTTCCTGAGAAAGTCGCATCACACTAGTCACAGTTGAAAGGCTTCTCTCTAGTGTGGGTCACCAAGTGTCGTTTGAGCCTACCCTTTACTACGAAAGCTGCATCACACAGGTCACACTTGAAAGGCTTCTCTCCAGTGTGGGTCACCATATGTAGTTTGAGAGAACTTTTCGATGAGAAAGCCGCATCACACAGGTCACACTTGAAAGCCTTCTCTCCCGTGTGGTTCATCATATGCCTTTTTAAATTACCCGTTTATGAGAAAGCTGCATTACACAGGTCACACTGGAAAGACTTCTCTCCAGTGTGGGTCATCACGTGACGTTTCAGAGCACCTTTTACTGAGAAAGTTGCGTCACACAGGTCACACTTGAAAGGCTTCTCTCCAGTGTGGGTCACCAAGTGTTGATTGAGACTACTCTTTACTCTGAAAGCTGCATCACACAAGTCACACTTGAAAGGCTTCTCTCCAGTGTGTGTCATCACATGATATTTGAGAGTACACTTTTGTGAGAAAGCTGCATCACATAGGTCACACTTGAAAGGCTTCTCTCCTGTGTGGGTCATCACATGATATCTGAGACCACTATTCCTTGAGAAAGCTGCATCACACATGTCACATTTGAAAGGCTTCTCTCCAGTGTGGGTCACCTTATGTAGTTTGAGATAACTCTTCAATGAGAATGCTGCATCACACAGGTCACATTTGAAAGGCTTATCTCCAGTGTGGGTCATTGCGTGTTGCCTGAGACCACTCTTTTGTGAGAAAGTTGCATCACACAGGTCACATTGGTAAGGCTTATCTCCAGTGTGGGTCAGTGCGTGTTGTCTGAGATCACTCTTTTGTGAGAAATTTGCACTACACAGGTCACATTGGAAAGGCTTCTCACCAGTGTGGGCCATCACGTGACGTTTGAGTTTACCCTTTGCTGAGAAAGCTGCATTGCACAGGTCACATTGGAAAGGCTTCTCTCCGGTGTGGATAATCATGTGCTGTTTTAGATTTCCCTTTTGTGGGAAAGCTGCATCACACAGGTCACACTTGAAAGGCTTCTCTCCAGTGTGGGTCACCACGTGTTGTTTGAGAGAACCCTTCCGTGAGAAAGCTGCATCACACAGGTCACATTTGAAAGGCTTCTCTCCAGTGTGGATAATCACATGATATTTGAGTGCATTATTCCCTGGGAAAGCTGCATCACACAGGTCACACTTGAAAGGCTTCTCTCCAGTGTGGGTCACCATATGTAGTTTGAGATTACTCTTTCCAGAGAAAGCTGCATCACACAGGTCACACTTGAAAGGCTTCTCTCCAGTGTGGGTCATCATGTGATCTTTGAGAATATCCTTTCTTGAGAAAGCTGCATCACACAGGTCACACGTGAAAGGCTTCTCTCCAGTGTGGGCCATCACATGATATTTGAGACCACTCTTTCGTGAAAAAGTTGCATCACACAGGTCACACTTGAAAGGCTTCTCACCAGTGTGGGTCATCGTGTGCTTTTTGAGAGAACTCTTCCATGAGAAAGCTACATCACACAGGTTACACTTGAAAGGCTTCTCTCCAGTGTGGGTCATCATGTGATTTTTGAGACTAGTCTTTCCTGAGAAAGATGAATCGCACAGGTCACAATGGAAAGGTTTCTCTCCAGTGTGGGCCATCATGTGATATTTAAGATGACTCATGAGATAAGTGTGTCACATGAGTTTCTCTTTGTTCTGTGATGAATATACAGAATTTTTGGATACCTTTTCCAAGAAAATGTTGATATTTACCCTCGACCTGTAGGAAAAAAATAAGTTCAACATTAACTTTTTGAGAGCTTGTAAAAGGTGTAACACGAGCATAAACAAATACAGTGGGGCATTAACAAAAATGTAGTAGGGAAAGGGAACAAATGACTCTTAATACTGATATTAACGGTGGTACCTATGTATATAAGAAATAGAGTTTTCCAGTTTTGAAAATTTCCTGGCGTTTTTATGACCACCTTCTGAAATCCGGCAAAAATGTCCCATGGTGTAGGAATATCTTTATAGCTACCATATACCATATCAAACATTGCTGCAATGGATGAACGTTGATCAAAGAGTAGTGCACAGAGAAAGAGGAAGTTTAACCACTTTTGGGCCTGGTTTACGAAGACGAAGAAATACTCAAAAGAAAGTGTGCAGAAAAAATATGCTCTTTGTCACAAATTGACCAGGGAGCACAGGGATGACTTTCCCCAACTTTAAGCCTCAAAAAAGAAAAAAAAAAATAAAATAAATAAATAAAATAAAATAAAACGGTGTAATTCTTAAAAAAAAAATCTTTCCTTATACAAGTCTCATATAATCCCTTGGAAGGGAAAGATTTATATAGGGAAGTAATTTTCTTTACGAATACCACTGTAAGAATTTTTTGGTATTGAATATTTTTTTCTTATATAAATCATTCACTTCCAAGGATTTATATAAGATTATAAGGAAAGACTTTTTTCTAAGAATACCACCGTCAACCTTTTTGTTATGATGATGCCTACCAGGCATAATGAGGTGCGAGTGGGTATATGAGGATGCTAGCGTCGGCATCTAAATCATATTTATTTTGTGTTTGTACCTGAATGACTCCAGAATTCTGTGAACTGATTTGATAATATTTTATGTTTTTTTCACTACTCAGTGAAAGAAAACAATACAGCAGTCACTTCATATTTTATAATGCAAGTAGTGTGATGCATCGTCCATTAGGCATTTGATGCTGCACACAAGAATTTGACTCATATTTAAGAGGTTAAAGAAGATATGGAAGGTTGAACAAATACTAAAAATGATGGGGTTGCACAGAACATAGATTGGGACAGTATATAATCAGGAAATAATAAGGCAAAAGAGTGGCTGAATAAATATTATAGACGTAGAGGACATCCGAAAAAAGAGAAGTATACAGTAGCATCATTGGATACAAAATATCTTTGTCAAATTTTCAGAGAGGACCACTACACACACACCAATCAAGGATGTCATAAATCAACACTGTAGAGATTCACAAGAATCTGATATTGATTTCTATAGCAAATCTCTTGTTTTTTGGAAAAGCAAGTGAAATCCCACTCATATACCACCACAAGCATATAAATGATAAAATCAAATGTTGATTTCAGACATTCTTGAGTGAGAAGTAAATTACTTCTAGTCAATCTATCCAAACTTGTCCCTACCTACAACTAAGTTAGGATAGACTCACCCCTGACTTCCATCAATCACTAAAACAAGGTGCACAGTGGGAAAAGTTTATTGAGTTATAGTTATTTAGTGGAAATGGCCACTTCAAATGAGTTACAAGTAATGTGCATGGATATTTGTGCCCTATAGCAATCTTACTCATAAATCAATATATGATTGAATTTTTTAGGTGACTGGTAATATGAAAATTAATAGGAAAATACTAAGGTGCAGGAATGGATTAATAAATATTACAACAAGAAATAAATCTTAAAAAAAAAAGTGTGATGAAGGATATACAAGCACAGTCAACTGGAAATATCAGTAAAAATTTCACAGAGGTATACATATCCACCAAGGAAGTCAGAAAAAATGAGTAATTTTTGTGAATTGTTTGTTGGTTTCTACAGCAAATCACTTGGTTTACATTTATTAGGGAACCCCCCCACCCCCAGGATGAGTAAACATGAGAATTTTGGCAGAAATAGTACCACAAGCCCATAAACAAATCTACAATATGTTTATGTCTGCTATCTTAGAGTGAGAAAAACTAATCTAGTCAACCGAGCTTTACCTATTTATGCATATGGCTAAAGTCTATTCCAATAAGAAGTTACACTTGATTTCTGCCATGCAGCTTAGTACAGTTGGTAATCCATTAGACTCCTGCTCCACACAGGCACCAGCAAGATGCAGATTCCTCACCCCCTTCAGAAAATATTATATTTCTCCATTTTCTTCATAAGATAGGAAATTTTGGCTTCAATCACTGGAAACAGCAAACACTCTACCACTAAAACAAAAATTTCAAACTCTATAGGATAAAAACCTGAGTAATTATGTGGAATTGAAGTCAAGGAAAAGATAGTATAGGTTCATATACATCATTATTTACAATTGATGTTTACAACAATTATGATATTATATTTAGAATATGTGTCCAAACCATCCCAATACTGTTTCATCAACCCTATCTCCCAACTCCCTTTTCAACCCTATTCTCCTCCTCACCTCATTTCTCACTCTATCCAGTCTAGTAACCCCAATCATACTTCTCAGGCACCTCAACTCAAACACATTCAAACTCCTCCTCCCTTATGTTCCATGTTTCTGCTCCATACAATGAACAAAATGTAGAAATATATTTTCTCAAGGTGAGGAATTTGCATCTTGCAGGTGCCTGTGTGGTGCAGGAGTCTGAAGGACTACCAGCTGTACCAAGTTGCATGGCAGAAATCAAATATAATTTCTTCTTGGAATGGAGTGGTTAGGTTACCCTCAACCACCCACCCCCTATTCTATCAACTACTACAACAGAATAATGATACTAGCTTGTTAAGATTGTCCAGAAATGACCACTTCAAATGAATTGCAAATCATTTTTTGTGTAAATCTATTTATGACCATTGCAATCTTAATCACAAAGACAACATTATAGAATCCAGCACTGATCTATGTGGGACTCCAAGTCACCTCTTCCTCTCCTCTGTTCCAGAATCGAAAGCTCCAATTTTAACAGTTCTTCTTCATATGAAAATTTTTATAGTTCTGGGCCATCCTTTTAGCTGGTCCTCGAATTCTGTCAATCTTCTTTATATTCTTTTTTGTATTGGGTGACCACAGTGTTGTTGTATACTGTAATATAGGCCTTATCATTGTGACTAGTATTTTCTTTACCATTTCTTCATCCAAGTAGGTAAAAGCCACTTTTATTGCTCTTAGTAATAATTGTAGGTTTCGAGAACTATCTTGTTTATATGTTTATCACCCATATCATTTATATATATGGCAAACATTAATGGAGCCAATACAGAGCCTAGTGGGACGCCACTTTTCATATCTTCCCAGTACCAGTTTTTGTCTCTATGTACCACTCTCATTTTTCTCCCACTCAAGAAATCTTTCATCCATTCCAGTAACTTCCCTTTTATTCCACCTATTATTTCAATGTTTCTTATCAGCTTTTTATGTGGTACTTTGTCAAAAGCCTTCTGCAAGTCTAAGAAGGCGCAATCTACCCAGTCTTCTCTTCTTGTATTATTTCTATTAATCTTGAGTAAAAGCATATTAAGTTTGTGGTACATGATCTTAGGCTTCTAAAACCAAATTGTTTAGAGTTTAGTATCTTATTCTCTTCCAAGTGTTTGATCCACTTATTTCTGATAGTTTTTTCACATTTCTTGCTACTGTGCTTGTAAGGGATACTGGTCTGTAGTTTGTAGGATTTTCTTTGTCTCTTCCTTTATATATTGGTATGATATTTGAATTTTTCCAATCTTGTGGTACTTTTCCTTCTTTGAGTGAGTAGTCAATTATCTTGTGTAATTTATCTGTTAGTTCATCTATACACTCCTTCAATATCCAATTTGCAATGCCATCCATTCTGCGTGATTTGCCAGGTTTTTTATTTGATCTATTATTTCTTACAGTGTTACCTTTATTTCTTTCATTTCAAGGGATCTTTCTCATAGTCCATCCTCCCACATTTGTGAGCTTTCAATTGTAAAAACAGACCTGAAGTGTCTGATCATAACTTCAGCCATTTCTATATCTATATATTCTTTATTTCCTTCATGCAGTTTCACCATTTCATGTTTATCTTTTATTTTATCATTTACATACCTTTGATCTTTGCATTTGTCTATTGTATTTTTTTCGTAGTTTCTTTTTATGTTCCTGCATACAATCACATATTCATTCCTAAGTTGTTTATATGTTTGCCATTTGGATGATTTTTTGTATCTTTTCCAGGCTTTGTCTCTTCTGTCTTTAGCCTCACTGCACCTTTTGTTATACCAACACTTTATATACACCTCTTTTCGTTTCTTCTTTGGTACATATCTTTCTATTCCCTCCTTGTACTTTTCTTATAGTATTTTCCAGTTCTCTTCCCTCTTTGTTTCTTCTTTTGAAAAAATTTCCCAGTTAGCATTTTTGAAAAACTTTCTAAGTTTTACAAAGTCCATTTTGTTGTACATTAATCATCGTTCTCTATGTTTTTCATTTCTTCTCATGTCATTTTGTTCTTTTAGTTCAACCTCTATTAGTATGTGGTCACTCTTCCCAACTGATGTTTTAATGATTTTACTGGAATTATTTACTTCTCCAGCATCAGCTGATCTTTTGTTTACTTTTTTCCGTAGATGGCGCCCTTGCACCTCCTTCCTCATTTCCTTCTATTTCCCTCAGTAATCCCTCCCCTTCTTCCTTTTCATCACCTTCCCACTACACCACGAGCTTTCCCCTTCCAATAAACACAAAAGGGTACTTCCTCATTGTTGAAATCCACAAAAATTTCCCTCCTTCTTTGGAGCTCCAATATTCGCTGTAAATCGGTCTACATGTGTGTGTGTGTGTGTATTTACCTAGTTGTATTTTACGGGAAGAGGAGCTATGCTTGTGGTGTCCCGTCTTCATACCTCATTTTATCTGAACTATCTTTAAATTCATGTACTGTTTTTGCACACACTACCTTCTCATCTAACTTGTTCCAACTGTCTATTAATCTGTGAGGAAAGCTGTTCTTTTTCAGATCTCTTCTATAGCTGTTTTCTTGATTTTCTTTCCGTGTCCTCTTGTATTTCTATCATCCCATTTTATTAGATCCTCTCTATCAATAGTTTCTATGCCTTTCATGATTCTGTAAATAGCTATCAAATCTCCTCTCTCTCTTCTTTGTTCTAGTGTCTGTAGCTCAAGTTTTGCTAGTCTCTCTTCATATGATAGTTTTGAGTGTTGGTGCCAATTTTGTAATTGCTCTTTGTATTCTTTCAAGTTTTTTTATACATTTTTTTGTACTTGGTGACCACATCGTTGCTGCATACTCCAATCTTGGTCTTATCAGAGTGATTAGTATTTTCTTCACCATTTCTTCATCCAGGTATGTAAATGCCACTTTGATTGTTCTTATCAAATTATAAGTTTCTCCAAAAATCTTATCTATTTGTTTCTCAGGTGACATATTATTCATAACACTCCCAGGTCCTTCTCATTTTCTAATTTTATTTATTTTTTCTTCTCCCAATTTATATGATTCTGTTATTCTGTTTTTGCTTTTTCCAAAGTCCATTATACTACACTTTTTAGTATTGAACTCCATCTCCCACTTCCTACTCCATTCCCATACTTTATTTAGATCACTCTGTAGTGACTCACAATCTTCTTCCGTGTTCACTTTTTTTAATAGTTTTGCAACATCTGCAAAGAAGCTCATATAACTTTCAATTTCTTCATCCATATCATTAATGTATATAGCAAACATAATTGGGGCCAGAACTGTTCTTTTTGGAACACCACTTATTGCTTCATCCCAATTTGAGTGTTTGTCTCTTATCACTACTCTCATTTTTCTTTCTTGCAAAAAGTCTTCCATCCATTTAAGCAGTTTTCCCTGTATTCCTCCTTGAGTTTCTAATTTCTTAAGCAACTTCTTATGTGGTACTTTGTCAAAACCCTTTTTTAGGTCTAGAAATGTACAATCAGCCCATCCATCTCTTTCTTGTATTATATCTATTAGCCTTGAATAGAAACATATCAAATTGGTGACGCATCATCGTCCTTGTCTGAATCCTAATTGCCTTGGATTTAGCATATTTTTTCCTAAATATTTTACCCATCTACTTTTGACAATTCTTTCACAAATTTTTGCTATTGTACTTGTTAGAGACTGGTCTATAGTTGGTAGGGTCTTCTTTATTTCCCCCTTTATATATAGGTACTATATTTGCTTTTTTCCAATCTTTTGGAACTTTTCCTTCATTTAAGGAACTGTTTATTATGCTATGTATTTTGTCTGCCAGTTCATTCCTGCATTCTTTCAAAATCCAGTTTGCTATTTCATCTGGTCCATGCAATTTTCTGACATCAAGATTACTCAAGTGTTTCATTATTTCATTCTTATTTACTTCTATGCCTTTCATAGGTGTGTGTGTGTGTGTATTCACTTGGTCTTTGGATCACGTGTTGGACTCGTGATCGACAGCTATTTCCCTCCTGGAAGAGAGCTCAGAGCTCGTAGGTCCGATCTATGGGTAATGCTATGACCTTGCACACACACACCCCCCCAACTCCCCGCCCACGAGAGTTGGAGTAACACCCCTCAGCGCTGCGATACTGATATTATTTCAGCCCCGGGCGAGAGTCGAACCCGGACCTCCGTAGTGGCAGGCCAGAGCTCTAACCACAGCGCCATGTGTGTGTGTGTGTGTGTGTGTGTGTGTGTGTGTGTATTTACCTAGTTGTATTATACAGGAAGAGAGCTATGCTCATGGTGACCCATCTTTGTATCTCTCAGTATCAAGTTTTTTCTTAAAATCTTGAATAGTGTTTGCACACACTGTTTCGTTGTCTAATTTGTTCCAAGTATCTATCACTCAATGTGGGAAGCTACTTTTTTTCAGACAAATTCTGTAATTATTTTTTTTGTTTCTTTTCATATCCTCTTGTTTTTCCATTGTCCCATTTCAGTTAATCATTTTTATCTAAGATTTCAATTCCTTTCATAATTCTATAATTAGTAGGTCTCCTCTTTCCTTTCTTTGTTCCAGAACTGGTAATTCTAATTTGGACAGTCTTTGTTCATATGTCATTTTGGAAAGAGTTGGTGCCAGTTTTGTTGTTGCTCTTTGTATTCTATTTTTTTTTTCTTTTTTTTTTTTTCTTTCTTTTTGGTACTGGGTGTCCATAGTGTTTTGGTTTTATTAGTGTAGTTATTTTTTTTCTTTTATCATTTCCTCATCCAAATAGACAAATGCCACTTTTATTGACCTCAATATATTGTAGGTTTCTCTGACTATTTCATTAATAAGATTGTCCGTCCGGTGTCACGTCTTTGCTGATCATCACTCCAAGGCCTTTTTCTGAGTTTACTTTTTTGACCTCTTTTACACCAATTTTATGATCTCTCAATATTCTGTTTTTACTTTTTCCAAAATTCATTATACTACATTTCTTGATATTGAATTTCACTTCCCACTTTTGAGTCTATTTCCAGATCTTGTCCAAGTCTTGTTGTAATGAGTTGCAATCCTCCTTCATTCTTTCTTTAGTATTTTTGCGTCGTCCGCAAAGAAATTCATATAACACCCTACTCCTTCATCCATGTCATTGTGTGTTTAGGATTGCAATGATTTGAGGCATAATCTTGTCTCTAAATAAACTGTACTTGATTAGCATATACCATTGCCTAGGTTTGGTCAATCTTTAGAAGTGCACACCTACATTAGAACATTATTCATTTTGTAAATTATAATACATCAACATAATATACACTTTTCTTGGCAGAAATTAATAACAAAAAGTTGCTAAAACTGATTTACTAACAAAGAGAGTTGCAGCGTGTGAATGATACATAATGTTTGTTTTGATGGATGCCAAGGTTGAAGAAATTAAAGGATGATAAATTCATCTATTCTAATCTAACTTAACCTTGCTACCTAACATTTGTCACCTAAGCTGTATTTAGTAATGTGGTACCTATAACTCTAAAGATCCATCGGGTCGTCGCCATGGATCCTGACACCCTGATTAAGTATTTGTTTGGACTGCGTGGAGTAGAGTTGTTGCATAGCTTGAAGGAAGCCCTATTATCTTTGTAACAGCATTTATTAATGTTAACTGGATTAGGAGAACACCCGGTTCACAACGTGAAAGTCATCGTCTAACTTACATGGCATCTCAATGCTATGCTCGCAGCTTCATTTGATAGTATATTTGCTTTTAGTAAGGTTTTGTTGTTGTTTTTCACCAAGAAAAACTGATACCATGATAATGTTTTATAATTCACAAAATTATTAATTTTCTATTGCTATGTCACAGGTGCGCAGTTCTAAAAATTTACTGATTAACCATTGCCTAGGTTTTGAATAACCTATGCTTTGACAATTCTTTGCCCACCGTTTTCTAAAATATCCCTGCGTCATTCCAGGCAGGACCGTTTCTAGTTCATCAGGCTCCCCAGGCAAGATTTCGTTATGCCCCCCCCCCCCCACCTCCTTCCCCCGTCTGGGCTGGAAGTAAAAACCTAAACAATTTCAAACACAACTAGCATCACAAGTTCCACAACAAAAACAACATACTTTATCTATTTGAATTATTCACGTAAAAAAATACTTGTCTCTCATTTATCTATATATCAATTATGGGTGGCAATTTGGCGCCCCCCCCCTCCCCCAGCAAATGGCGCCCCAGGCGACCGCCTGTGTCGCCTTTGCCTAGAAACGGCCCTGATTCCAAGAATCGCTGCCTCATCATCTCATCCCTTGGAATATTTCTAGTATTTGCTCTAAGTTGAAAGACATAATGAAGTTGAAAATGTTGGCAGCACTAAATAAAATTAAGTGAATCCATTAAGGAACTTTTCACCCCTTTCCCCTGTACGGGAGAATGGAAAAAATGCAACTGTAATATTTTGAAACAGTAACAAAATATTGAAGATCAAACTAGGAAGCATGCTCGGTTTCACATTGATGAACGTATACCAATTTGAGCCTAAGTACGATAAATTGGTGAGTAGGAGACGGGACCCCATGAGCATTACTCCTTTCCTGTATACTGCAATTAATTAAATACATACGAATGCAAACACTACCTTCTTTCTTTGGAGGAGTGAGGACTATATTACACTGGGCTCCGGTACGTAAACAAAGATGGCGGAGAGTCTAGAAAAACGAGACCCGTATTTGTTTAGATTAAAAACCATATTCATTATTTATCTGTAGCTATATTGTACTGAGGAGGAATAACATAGTTAGAATAATTACTCAATGAGCACACAAAAAATGCATATCATTGAGACAGAAGCGAAAAATAACCTCTACCAAACAACGAATACATGTAGTGGTTGATTAAAATACAGTGTGCAAAATTACGAGGAAGACACAACAAGCATCTAACCACAATGGAAAATAAGTGTGAAATGCCTTTTGAACCACCTTCGCAAATTTACATTTTACAAAGAAACTGAAAAAAGTGTTGCTAAGAAAATTGAAGACAATACAAAACGAAAACGACAATGCGAAATGAATATAGATGATAAATCCAAAGAGAATACCAAAGAATTCTAGTTATATTAGAGATAAAAAGGTTATTAGGAATCACGTTGGTCCACTATTATCTGCTGACAGTCAACTTGAATATTCAAATGAAGGAATGTGTTATATTCTAAACAATTATTTGAGCTCAGTATTCGTAAACGAAACACCTCAAAGTGAACTCCAAACTGAAACCTGTGAAAACTCTGGAGTAAACTTACTCACTACGGTAAATATAACAAAAGAAAAAATTAAAAGGTGTATAGTGAAACTCAAAGTTAATAAAACACCAGGGCTTGGCGGTTGGCATCCAAGAATCTTAAAGGAAATGAAAAATGAGATTGGTGTTCCATTAGAAATTATTTTCAAGAAATCCATCATATCCGGAGATGTCCCAAGAAAATGGAAGCTAGCTAACGTTACTCCCATATTCAAAAAGGGGTGACAAAAAGAAATCAAATAACTATAGGCCTATAAGTTTGACTTGAATCGTAGGAAAAATGATGGAAACTATCATCAGAGATGCTATCGAACATCATTTAGAAAGTAACTGTTTGATAAATGATAGCCAGCATGGGTTCAGACGGAAACGTTCTTGCGTGACTAACTCGAATTCTACAACACAGTCATCTCGAATTGTAACAAAAGAAACAATATAGATTTAATATATCTAGACTTTGCAAAAGCTTTTGATACCGCAGCCCATGAAAGACTACTTACTAAATTAGCTTCACACGGAGTAAATGGTAGCCTATTAAATTGTACTAGTAATTGGTTGAATGATCGAAAACAGAGAGTTGTTTTAAATGGAAAAACTTCTGGATGGAAAAATGTTACGAGTGGAGTTCCTCGGGGTTCCATTCTTGGTCCACTTTTATTCATAGTATATATAAATGATATAGACCATCTACTGTTTCTAAATTTGCTGATGATACAAAACTGTGCGGAATGGCAAATGATCTCTTAAACCAATTAGATATTCAAGAAGATTTACATAAATTACAGCAATGGTCTAAAAAGTGGCTAATGAAATTTAACACAAGTAAATGCAAGGTAATGCACATAGGTAAAAATAACAGTAAGTACGATTACAAGTTATTTGGAAATTTGTTAACAAAATGAGGATAGTGAAAAGGATCTCGGCGTGATTATCAGTAACTATCTTAAACCATCTATGCAGTGTATTTCTTCCTCTGAGAAAGCAAATAAGTTTCTAGGATTGATTGCGCAATCTTTTGACTTCAAAAGTCCATCACTCACTAACAAGCTATATATATCGTTAGTTCATCCACATTTTGAATATGCTGTTTCCGTATGGTCGCCGAATCTCATTAAAGACATTGATAGATTGGAAAAAGTACAACGGCGAGACACAAAAGTGATTCCAAATATATAAGATAAATCATACGAAAATCGACTGAAACATAGGCATCTGTTTTCCTTAAAAAAGCTTATACTCAGAGGTGACTTGATACAGGTCTATAAGATTCTAAAGGGAACTCACATTAAAAGTGATAAAATTTTCACACTGATTGAGAATCAAACAAGAAACAATGGTCTCAAACTGTCCGGAAATAGATCTAATTTGGAAGTAGGTAGAAACAACTTCACCAACCGTGTAATGGAGTAAACTTCCTGCAGAGGCAGTGCAATGTAGTTCAGTTCTAAGATTTAAGAATCATTTAGATAAACACCTAAGCAAGATGCTCAAACGATTATCATTTATTTTATATTATTAATTTGTTTTATTATCATTTGTCTGTTTATCATTGTTTTCTCATTTATTATTAGTTATATGTCAATGTATTATCATTTACTATATATCGGTTTATTATCTATCTATGCCTATGCATTTATTTGTGTATTTAATCTATTATTGACATT
The DNA here is from genome assembly GCF_046742065.1 of Oratosquilla oratoria. NCBI lineage: Eukaryota > Metazoa > Arthropoda > Malacostraca > Stomatopoda > Squillidae > Oratosquilla > Oratosquilla oratoria. The sequence goes on from NC_134788.1 coordinate 61,354,957, forward strand.
ACTATATGTTTTTATCTATTCACTGATTTTTTTCGTATCTGACCTAGATATGGACCAAAAGGTCTCCTGTCGGCATGCTCCGCCTTTGTAGTGTATATGTATATATATATATATATACATACAGTATATATATATATATATATATATGTGTGTATGTATATATATATATATATATATATATATATATATATATATATATATATACACGTGCGTTATTAAAGTCGACAGCATTAAGGAGGCTGTTAATATTCTCATGGGTACTCTCAAGCTTTCTAACAAGTACTCTGCCATTTGGAGGGTGGGCATAAACCAGATTGCCAAAATGATTCATTTATTCAACGTTTCGTCTGTAGGGAGACATCTTCAGGAAATTCTGTAATATAAAGATTACCGACATACAGAAATAAAGAACAAGGGTATTGACCTTGATAAAAATTCACAATCATGGAAATAGACATCAATAAATCAAAATTAGACAATAAATCAAATCCTATCTCGATACATGGGCCGTTGGGGACGGGTCTTGGTGGTGGCTTCACTGCATTGTTAAACAAACCAACGATGGAAATCATGTTGCTTTGGATATTTATGATAAGGCTATATTCCCTTATAAACATAGCTTCTAAAAGCTTAAGTTTATGTGCAGCCCTATTGCTTGCTATAATCCTGGTGTTCTTAACTAGGCATTCACGGGTGGCTGTTTGGTTATGCTATTTCTTCAGATGATGTTTAATAGCCTCGTTTTGCAAGTGCATTGATATTCTCCTACTGAGACTACATCTAGTATAAGATGAATCGTGGGTTACACAGTCCCCGGTAAGACATTTAAATTCGTACACTGTGTTGGTTTTAAACATGATCTCAGTATTACTATTCAGGTTGTTTTTTATTACCAATGAGCTAGTTTTTGGGTTGAAGTAGAATACAACAACCACGCGGATTTCCTTCTTCGAGTACATATCCGTCTTCTTTCACGTCACAGGAAAGTCATTCCACCTCCCGAGCGGGAGACTCTGGTGGCGCAACCTCCGCCTAGTGTCCCCGTGCCCTCCCGACGCCGTCGGCCCGTCGCGTCCCATCCCTCAGTGGAGGACCCGCGGTCCTCGTGCGTGGATTCCCTGATTCCCCGTCGGTCGTCTCGGCTCGCGAATAGATGTACCCCTCGCGATGGTTTTACGAGCGTGATCACAGTGCCGCATAGACACACGAATGACTGACTACTTATGCAGGAACCTGATAAGAGTCAGAGGGAACATAGGCGTGTAGACATTCGGAAGCATGCCGATGCCACTTGCACGTAACCGCGTCTAGAGCTGCTAGGCAGAGTTCCGAACATATCTAGATGGATCGTCGGCAGAGTCTTCGGCATGAGGTGGGACGCGCCCCTTCGGGGCCCAGGGCGACAGATACCCGTTTGTCTTCCTGTGTGCACCAGGCGCCCTCCTGTACACATAACCCAATGATTAATAAACGTGTAAATCGCCTTGGGTCCGTTTCACTCTCGCCCCCTTTGCAACTACCTTTCCGACAGCAAGGTTCTGCCTCAGGAGTTACGAGAGAACAAGCACATGCTATAATACTACTAGACACCACGAACAAGCTCTTCTTAGCACAATAACAAACCGTTCAGCAATTTTATCATCATTCGTCAACAATGAACAATTCATCATATGACATCTGATATTACTTTTGGAAAGACTTCATCGACATACTAGAGTTGTCTTAAAGGATGAAATAAAAACTGCTAAATATATTACCGTAGATATATTTACAGTAACACAGATTTCAAGTAACAATGTCGTATACACAAAAGAACTTTACATAACACTAAGATAAACAGAACTTTATCCGTCATGACGTACATATATCTATATCCACCAGTTGCACCATTTCCTGATATTCTTGATATTTCGTAATTACAAAACGATCCGTGCACTTCATGGAACACTTAGAGGTCAGAATGCAAACCGAAAGACAATTTTCAAAATCCCAAGGAGAGTAAACAATGAAACATTGCCGACCATCCCCACGATATAGTTTTGCCAATTAGAATTTAGGCACACGATCGCTATTTTTCAAACCTCAATCGTTTGCAATTCGAAAATAGAGCCACCTTCGTCAAGAATTTTCGGAGGAGTGATGTATTAGTAGCCAAACATCACCATTCACACATCACTGTTCAGCACTGAATGTGAGAAAATTGAATATATTATGGTTTATTGTGTACCTGCCAAATATAACAACGGTCAAAGTAGTGGTCGGAGCTTCTTTCAATTCCCGAGTGATACAGATCGAAGGGCTATATGGATGCGGAAGGTGGACAGAACAAGGAGAAAGGGATCGTTGTGGGTACCGAGTGATCATTCTAAATTTGGCTTGGATCACTTTGAGCCCGTCTTGTGAAGGATCTGGCTTATTTCACTGAATGTTCAGGAGTTGTGCGGCCTGGTATAAAGGCAGATGTGATCCCAACGACCTTCGCATCCAATCCAGCCCTAGGATCGGCCCCTAAATTGACCAAAGGTCGAAAAAGTCAGGCCTTCAACAAACGCTGCAGGCTAGAGGCGAGGAATGGCTAATTGCGATGCAGCGTTTGGCACTAAGCCAACAACACAGGACGTAGCCTAGGCTATAGGTCTAGGTAGCATATGTTACGTACATTGTGAATCTCCACAAATATTCATGAAATGTGCAACACCAATAATGAATTCATGGTTGGACACACGGACAACAAATCGATTTGGTATGAACACGTTATGAAGACTCATGAAAGGGTTAGGTAAGTTTCATGTATGCATGTCTAATGTATTTATCTGTGCGCCCATCAGCGTAGGTCATCATCCAATATATGATATCAATCTTTCGTGAGGACGTGTGAATCACTACGTGAAATTTGAAACGAATCCTTGATGAGAAGGCTGAAAGGTTTTCTTTCCAGTATGGGCCACCACGTGAGGTCTTTTTTCTCTGAGAAAGCTGCATCAAACAGTTCACACGGAAAAGGCTTCTACAGTGTGCGCCATCACGCGATGTTTGAGAGCACTCTTTCTTCAGAAAGCTGCATCTCACAGGTCACACTGGAAAGGTTTCTCTTCAGTGTGGGTCATCATGTGATTTTTGAGAACAGTCTTTTCTGAAAAAGCTCCATCGCACAGGTCAAAACTGAAAGACATCTCTCCAGTGTGGGTCAACACGTGATATTTTAGAGCAGTCGTTCCTGAGATAGCTGCATGACACAGGTCACACTTGAAAGGTGTGGGTCATCATGTGTCGTTCGAGGGCCCTTTTGTTGGAAAACTGCATAACACGGGTTAGATTGGAAAGGCTTCACTCTAGTTTGGTTAACCATGTGTAGTTTGAGATGACTCTTTCCTGAGAAAGCTGCATCTCACGTGTCGCATTTAAAAGGCTTCTATCTAGTGTGGGTCACCAAGTGTTGTTTGAGACTACGCTTTCGTGAGAAAATGGCATCACACAGGTCACACTTGAAAGGCTTCTCTTCAGTGTGGGTCACCAAGTGTTGTTTGAGACCACCCTTTCCTCTGAAAGATGCACCACACAGGTCACACTTGAAAGGTTTCTCTCCAGTGTGAGCCATCACATGATATTTGAGACCACTATTCCCTGAGAAAGCTGCATCACACAGGTTACACTTGAAAGGTTTCTCTCCAGTGTGAGCCGTTACATGATATTGGAGATGGCTCTTTCCTGAGAAAGCTGCATCACACAGGTTACACTTGAAAGGCTTCTCTCCAGTGTGGGTCATCATGTGTCGTTTGAGACTAGCCTTTCCTGAGAAAGCTGCATCACACAGGTCACAGTGGAAAGGTTTCCCTCCAGTGTGAACCATCACATGATACTTGAGACTACTATTTCCTGAGAAAGCTGCATCACACAGGTCACACTTGAAAGGCTTCTCTCCAGTGTGGGTTACCATGTGTTGTTTGAGATTACTCTTTAGTGAGAAAGCTGCATCACACAGGTCACACTTAAAAGGCTTCTCTCCAGTGTGGGTCATCATATGTAGTTTGAGATTACTCTTTCCAGAGAAAGCTGCATCACACAGGTCACATTTGAAAGGCTTCTCTCCAGTGTGGGTCATCAAGTGTAGTTTAAAACTACCCTTTTGTGAGAAAGCTGCATCACACAGGTCACACTTGAAAGGCTTCTCTCCAGTGTGGGTCATCATATGTAGTTTGAGATGACTCTTTCGTGAGAAAGCTGCATCACACAGGTCACATTGGAAAGGCTTCTCTCCAGTGTGGGTCATCATGTGATTTTTGAGAGTAGTCTTTATTGAGAAAGCTGCATCACACAGGTCACAGTGGAAAGGCTTCTCTCCAGTGTGGGTCATCATGTGATTTTTGAGAGTAGTCTTTATTGAGAAAGCTGCATCACACAGGTCACACTTGAAAGGCTTCTCTCCAGTGTGGGTCACCATATGTAGTTTGAGATGACTCTTTTGTGAGAAAGCTGCATCACACAGGTCACATTGGAAAGGCTTCTCTCCAGTGTGGGTCATCATGTGATCTTTGAGAATATTCTTTCTTGAGAAAGCTGCATCACACAGGTCACACTTGAAAGGCTTCTCTCCAGTGTGGGTCATCATGTGTCGTTTGAGACTAGTCTTTCCTGAGAAAGCTGCATCACACAGGTCACACTTGAAAGGCTTCTCTCCAGTGTGGGTCATCATGTGTCGTTTGAGACTAGTCTTTCCTGAGAAAGCTACATCACACAGGTCACAATGGAAAGGTTTCTCTCCAGTGTGGGCCATCATGTGATATTTAAGATGACTCATGAGATAGGTGTGTCACATGAGTTTCTCTTTGTTCCATGATGAATATACAGAATTTTTTTATACCTTTTCCAAGGAAATGTTTATATTTACCCTCGGCCTGTAGGAAAAAAATAAGTTCGACATTAACTTTTTGAGAGATTGTAGGTGTAACACGAGCTAAACAAATACAGTGGGGCATTAACGAAAATGTAGTAGGGAAAGGGGAGAAATGACTCTTAATACTGATTTTAACGGTAGTATCTACGTATAAAAAAAATCCCGTTTTGAAAATTTCCTGGCGCTTTTATCACCACCTTCCGAAATCCGGCAAAAATGTCCCATGGTGTAGGAACATTTTTATAGCTACCATATACCATATCAAACGTTGCTGCAATGGATGAACGTTGATCAAAGAGTAGTGCACAGAGAAAAAGGAGGTTTAACCACTTTTAGGCCTGGGTTACGAAGACGAAGAAGTACCCAAAAGAAAGTGTGCAGAAAAACTATGCTCTTCGTAAAGAATTGACCAGGAAGCACAAGAATGAGTTTCCCCCAACTTTACGCCTCACTAAAAAGAAAAAAGAGAAAAAAAAAATCAGTACAGTAAGAGCCACAATTAAGATATTCCATATGAAAATACTGGGGTTCAACAATACGTTACGAAATAACAAAAATTACGTGTACTCTGATGAAGAGTACGATCTCATAATAGATTTCGACGGAGAAATTAAAGAGGAAGAATCGGAAAAGTTTATGAAACATTGTTATGAAGGATACAAGAATTTCACTATGAGCTGTCACGAGGAATGCCAAAAGTATTACATCGATCGGAAATACAATGATTATATCAAAATCAGCAAACTCAAGGAAAAACAGTTTACCATAAGGTTAATGGTGAATGTGTGGTGAAAAATCCAGCAAACGTGGTATATAAAGAATTTTTTTCGGACATGCCATCCATTAGGGAGGGGGGAGTCTTAAGTGAAAGGTATCAACAGCAAGCAGGTAATTCCAGAAGAGGAACCTGAATTGGGATCCGTTGAGATTCCTGCTTCAGCTTACAATATTACTAACTAAAGAAGCCGCAACGGCAATGATCCTGCCTGATTACGACTATGCCGTCGACGAATCGGAATCAGATGTGTCGGTCCTCCTTAAGGTTTGGGAAAGGACTTTCCAAGAAAAAGAAGAATTAAAGAGGGAGAACGAAGAAATAAAACAAGAATTAAAGGAGATGAAAAAAAAATGAAAATAAAAAAGAATTGGTACAAAATGTTAGATTGAAGGCTGAGGATAAAGAAAACAGGAGATTCGCAGAAAAATTGTTACGGATTGGCATGGGCGAAACAGGTAGATTCAGGTTTCCAAAGAAATTTGGCGTTTTGGTCAAAACAAGGGATGATGTGATCAAAAAGGTCCACGAAGAGCTCGAAGCTAACGCCAATAGCTATCTATATTTTCAAAAAAGAGCCATGATATGTCCTAGAAACGAAGACGTGGATTACATAAATGAGGTGATCTATGAAAGAGTCAAAGGTGGTGAACATATATACAGGAGTGAGGATAAGACGGCCGGAAACGATGAAATTGAAATTCAAACTTCGGTATATAACAGAATGAATTCTCCTTCTAATCCGTTACATTAGTTGATGCCAATGAGTACATCGAGAGGGTCCCATAGAAACAAAAATGAAAATAAAAGAGACCGGAGGTCCAGGATCGAGAGCAGTGAGCAAGTGGCACAGGCCAAGGCACCCACTGCATAGCCGGTGCCTTGTTCTTAAAAGAAAAGAAAAAAAGAAAAAAAAAATTAACGGTGTCATTCTTGAAAAAAAAATCTTTCCTTATATAAATCTCATATAATCCCTCGGAAGGGAAAGATTTACATAGGGAAGTAATTTTCTTTAAGAATACCACTGTAAGAATTTTTGGGTATTGAAAAAATTCTTTTCTTATATAAATCTTTCACTTCCAAGGATTTATATAAGATTATAAGGAAAGATTTTTTTTAAAGAATACCACCGTCAACCTCTTTGTTATGATGATGCCTACCAGGCATCATGAGGTGCGAGTGGGTATATGAGGATGCTAGCATTAGCATCTAAATCATATTTGTTTTGTGTTTGTACCTGAATGACTCAAGAATTCTGTGAACTGGTTTGATAATTTTTCATGTTTTTTTCACTACTCAGTGAAAGAAAACAATACAGCAGTCACTTCATACTTTATAATGCAGGTAGTGTGATGCATCGTCCATTAGGCATTTGATGCTGCACACAAGAATTTGACTCATATTTAAGAGGTTAAAGAAGATATGGAAGGTTGAACAAACAATAAAAATGATGGGGTTGCACAGAACATAAATTGGGACAGTATATAATCAGGAAATAATAAGGCAAAAGAGTGGCTGAATAAATATTATAGAGGTAGAGGACATAAGAAAAAAGAGAAGTATACAGTAGCATCATTGGTTACAAAATATCTGTCAAATTTTCAGAGAGGACCACTACACTCACACCAATCAAGGATGTCATAAATCAACACTGTAGAGATTCATAAGAATCTGATATTGATTTCTACAGCAAATCTCTTGTTTTTTGGGAAAACAAGTGAAATTCCATACATATACTACCACAAGCATATAAATAACAAAATCAAATGTTGATTTCAGACATCCTTGAATGAGAAGTAAATTACTTCTAGTCAATCTATCCAAACTTGTCCCTACCTACAACTAAGTTAGGTTAGATTCACTCCTTACTTCCATCAATCACTAAAACAAGGTGCACAGTGGGAAAAGTTTATTGAGTTATAGTTATTCAGTGGAAATGGCCACTTCAAATGAGTTACAAGTAATGTGCATGGATATTTGTGCCCTGTAGCAATCTTACTCGTAAATCAATATATGATTGAATTTTTTAGGTGACTGGTAATATGAAAATTAATAGGAAAATAATAAGGTGCAGGAATGGATGAATACATATTATAAAGAGAAGGAAATCAGAAAAAAGTGTGATGAAGGATATACAAGCACAGTCAACTGGAAATAATAAATATTGGTAAAAATTTCACAGAGGTTTACATCCATCCACCAATGTCAGAAATAAATGAGTAATTTTTGTGAATTGTTCATTGGTTTCTACAGTAAATTATTTGGTTTCCAATCATCAGGGAACACCACCCCAGGATGAGTAAACATGAGAATTTTGGCCAGTCTTTGTTCATATGTCAGGTTTGAAAGTGTTGGGGCCATCTTTGTCATTGCTCTTTGTATTCTTTCTAATTTTCTTATATTCTTTTTTGTATTGGGTGACCATATCAGTGCTACATATTACAGATTTGGCCTTATCAGTGTTTGTAATATTTTCTTAATCATTTCCTTATCCAGGTATTCAAAGGCCACCTTTATTGATCTCTACAAATGTTATGTTTCTCCAACTATTTTATTTATATGTTTATCTGGTGACATGTCTTTGGCGATGATTACTCCTAGGTCCCTTTCAAAATTTACTTTCTTTACTTCTTTTTCGTCAATTTCATTCTGTCCTGATATTCTATTCTTGCTTTTTACCAAATTCAATCATACTGTACTTCTTGATGTTAAATTCTACCTCCCATCTCTTGCTCCACTCTGAGACTTTGTTCAGATCACTCTGTAATGATTCACAGTCTATTTCAGAGTTTATTCTCTTTAATAACTTTGCATCATCTACAAAGCAGTTCATGTAACTTTCAATACCTTTGTCCATGTCATTTACATATATAGCAAACATTGTTGGAGCTGTGGGGTGCCACTACTCATTTCTTCCTATTTTGAATATTTGTCTCTGAGCTCTACTCTCATTTTTTCTTCCATGTAGGAAGTCCTCCATCCAATTCATTAGTTTTCCATGTATGCCTCCTATTGTTTCCAGTTTTTATAGCAATTTTCTGTGTGGAACCTTATCAAATGCCTTTTGTAGGTCCAGGAAGACAGTCTGCCCAGCCATCCCTTTCTTGTGTGTGCGTTAGTGTGTGTGTGTATTTACCTAGTTGTATTATACAGGAAGAGAGCTATGCTCATGGTGACCCGTCTTTGTATCTCTCAACATCAATTTTTTCTTAAAATCTTGAATAGCGTTTGCACACACTGTTTTGTTGTCTAATTTGTTCCAAGTATCTATCACTTTGTGTGGGAAGCTGTTCCTTTTTAGATCTGTTCTGTAACTATCCTTTTTTAGTTTCTTTTCATGTCCTCTTGCTTTACAATTATCCCATATTAACAAGTCCCTTCTTTGTTCCAAAGTTGGTCATTCTAGTTTGGACAGTCTTTGCTCATATGTCAGTTCGGAAAGAGTTGGTGCTAGTTTTGTTGTTGCTCTGTATTCTTTCTAATTCTTTTATGTTCTTTTTGGTACCGGGTGTCCATACTGTTGCTGCGTACTCAAGTTTTGGTCTTATTAGTGTAGTTAGAATCTTTTTATCATTTCCTTGTCCAAATAAGCATACGCCGCTTTAACTGACCTCAGTAAATTGTAGGTTTCTCCAAATATTTTATCAATATGCTTATCCGGTGTCATGTCCTTGCTGATCATCACTCCAAGATCTTTCTCAGAATTTACTTTTTTCACCTCTTCTTCACCAATTTTTTAATCTTTCAATATTCTATTTTTACTCTTTCCAAATTCCATTATACTACATTTCTTTATATTGAAGTTTACTTCCTACTTTTGAGTCCAATTCCAGATCTTGTCCAAATTTTGTTGCTATGAGTTGCAGTCTTCCTCTGTTTTCACCTTCTTTACTATGCATGTGTGTGTGTGTATCTGTGTGTGTATTTACCCAGTTGTATTTTACTAGACAAGAGCTATGCTCATAGTGACCCATTTACATATCTCTCCGCATCCTGTTTGTTCTTAAAATCTTGTATAATTTTGGCGCTCTCCTCTGTAAGTGGCCCTCTTTAGCTTCTCATGTCCTTTTGTTTCTCTTCTGTCCCATTTTAATAACTCATCTCTATCAAGAACTTCCCTTTCATAATTCTGTAAATGGTCAACAAATCACCTTTTCTCTTTTCTGTTCCAGTGTTGATATATGTAATTTATCCAATCACTGTTCATATATCAAATTTTATAGTGTATGTGTGTGTGTGTATTTACCTAGTTGTATTTTACAGGACGAGAGCTATGCTCGAAGTGACCCGTTTTCGTATCTCTCCACATCCAGTTTATTCTTAAAATTGTGTATAGTTTTAGCACTCACTGTTTGTCTGTTTAGTTTGTTCCAAACATCAATTACTCTATGTGGAAAGCTATTCTTTTTCAGGTCTCATCTTTAACTGTCCTTCTTTATGTGTCTTCTTCTTTCTCTTCTGTCCCATTTTAATAAGTCGATTCTATCGAGTATTTCCATTCCTTTCAGAATTCAGTAAATGGTCAACGAATCACCTCTTTCTCTTCTTTGTTCCAGTGTTGATAGATGTAATTTATCCAATCTCTGTTCATATGTCAAGTTTGATAGTATATGTGCCATTTTTGGCACTGCTCTTTGGATTCTTTCTAATTTGCTTATGATCTTTTTTGTGCTAGGTGCCCATAGTGTTGCAGCATACTCTAGTTTAGGTCTTATTAGTGTAACCACTATTTCTTTACCATTTCTTCATCCATGTAGTTGAAGGCCACTTTCATTAATCTTACTAAGTTCAAAGTCTCTCCAAATAATTTATTGACATGTTTATCAGGTGTCAAGTCACTTGAGATGATCACTCCCAGATCCCTTTCTGAATCAACAGATTTTGACTTCTTGTTTCCAATTTTATATTGACCCAATATTCTATTTTTGCTTTTTCCAAATTCCATTATGCTACATTTATTAATGTTGAAGTTCATCTAACATTTCTGACTCCATTCACATATTTTGTCTAGGTCTTCTTGTAGCAATCTGCAATTTTCTTCCGTTTTTATTTTCTTGAGTAATTTGGCATCGTCAGCAAAGTTCATGTAGGAATTTACATGGTCCTTGGAACACATTTTGGACTAGTATTTACCTAGTTGTATTATATGGGAAGGGAGCTATGCTCATGGTGACCCGTCATTATATCTTTCAGCATCAAGTTTTTTTTTCTTAAAATCTTGAATAGTGTTTGCACACACTGTTTCTTTGTCTAATTTGTTCAAAGTTTCTATCATTCTGTGTGGGAAGCTATTTATTATTATTATTATTTTTCAGATCACTTTTGCAATTACCTTTTTTGTTTTTTATTGCTTCCTCTTGTTTTTCCATTGTCCCATTCCAGTAAATCATTCTTATCTATGATTTCCATTCCTTTCATAATTCTATAGATAGTAGGTCTTTCCCTTCTTTGTTCCAGAGCTGGTAATTCTAATTTGGACAGTCTTTCTTCATATGTCATTTTGGAAAGAGTTGGTGCCAGTTTTGTTGTTGCTCTTTTGTATTCTTTCTAATTTTTTTATATTCTTTTTAGTACTGGGTGTCCAAAGTGTTGCAGCATACTCGAGTTTTGGTCTTAGTGTAGTTAAAATATATTTTTATCATTTCCTCGTCCAAATAGACAAATGCCACTTTTATTGACATTAATAGATTGTAGATTTCTCCAACTTCTTTATTAATAAGTTTGTCCAGTGTCGTCTTTGCTGATCATCACTCCAAGGCCTTTTTCTGAGTTTACTTTTTTGACATCTTTTTCACCAATTCATGATCTCGCAATATTCTGTTTTTACTTTTTTCCAAATTCCATTATACTATCATTTCTTGATATTGAATTTCACTTCCCACTTTTGAGTCTATTTCCAGATCTTGTTCAAGTCTTGTAGTGAGTTGCAATCCTCCTCCATTCTTTCTTTAGTATTTTTGCATCATCTGCAAAGAAATTCATATAACACCCTACTCCTTCTTCCATGTCATTGTGTGTTGAGGATTGTAATGATTTGAGGCATAATCTGATCTCTAAATAAACTGTACTTGATTAGCATGTACCATTGCCTAGGTTTGGTCAATTTTTAGAAGTGCACACCTACATGATACAGCATTACAAAATTATTTATTTTGTAAATTACAATACATCAACATACATTTTTCTTGACAGAAATTAATAACAAAAAGTTGCTAAAACTTATTTACTAACAAAGAAAGTTGCAGCGGGTGAATGTTACATCATCTTTGTTTTGATGGATGCCAAGGTTGAAGAAATTAAAGGATGATAAATCCATCTATTCTAACCTAACCTAACTTAACCTATGCTACTTAACATATGTCACCTAAGCTGTATCTAGTAATGTGGTACCCATAACTAAAGATCCATCGGGTTGTCGCATTGGATGCTGACGGCCTGATTAAGTGCTTGTTTGGACTGCGTGGAGTAGAGTTGTTGCATAGCTTGAAGGAAGCCCTACTATCTTTGTAACAGCATTTATTAATGTTAACTGGATTAGGAGAACACCCGGTTCACAACGTGAAAGTCATCACCTAACTTACATGGCATCTCGATGCTATGCTCGCAGCTTCATTCAGTAGTATATTTGCTTTTAGCAAGGTTTTGTTATTGTTTTCCGCCAAGAAAAACTGATACCATGATGTTTCATATTTCACAAAATTATTAATTTTCTATTGCTATATCACAGGTGTGCAGTTCTAAAAAATTACTGATTAACCATTGCCTAGGTTTTGAATAACCTAAGCATTGACAATTCTTTGCCCACCGTTTTCTAAAATACCCCTGCGTCATTCCAGGCAGGACCGTTTCTAGTTCACCAGGCGCCCCAGGCAAGATTTCGTTATGGTGCCCCCCCCTCCCTCCCTCCTTCCCCCGTCTGGGCTGGAAATAATAACCTAAACAATTTCAAACACAACTACCATCACAAGTTCCACAACAAAAACAAAATACTTTATCTATTTGAATTATTCACGTAAAAAAAATACTTGTCTCTCATTTATTTATATATTAATTATGGATGGCAATTTGACGCCCCCCCCCCCGCCTGTGTCGCCTTTGCCTAGAAACGGCCCTGATTCCAAGAATCGCTGCCTCATCATCTCATCCCTTAGAATATTTCTAGTATTTGCTCTAAGTCAAAAGACATAATGAAGTTGAAAATGTTGGCTGCACTAAATAGAATTTAGTGAATCCATTATGGAACTTTTCAACCCCTTTCTCCTGCACGGGAGAATGAAAGAAATACAACTGTAATATTTTGAAACAGTAACAAAATATTGAAGATCAAGCTCGGAAACATGCTTGGTTTTACATCGATGAACGTATACCAATTTGAGCCCAAGTACGATCAATTGGTGAGTAGGAGACGGGACCCAATGAGCTTTACTCCTTTCCTGTATACTGCAATTAATTAAATACATACGAATGCAAACACTACCTTCTTTCTTTGGAGGAGTGAGGACTATATGACACTGGGCTCCGGTATGTAAACAAAGATGGCGGAGAGTCTAAGAAAAACGCGACCCGTATTTGTTTAAATTAAAAAGCATATTCATCATTTATCTGTAGCTATATTGTACTGAGGAAGAATAACATAGTTAAAATAATTACTCAAAGAGCACACAAAAAATGCGTATTACTGAGACAGAAGCGAAAAATAACCTCTACCAAACAACGAATACATGTAGTGGTTAATTAAAATACAGTGTGCAAAATTATGAGACACAACAAGCATCTAACCACAATAGAAAATAAATGTCAAATACTTTTTTAACTATCTTCGCAAATTTACATTTGACAAAGAAACTGAAAAAAAGTATTGCTAAGAAAATAAAAGACAATACAAAACGAAAACGACAATACGAAATGAATACAGATGATAAATCCAAAGAGAATACCAAAGAATTCTAGTTACATTAGAAATAAAAAGGTTATTAGGAATCACATTGGTCCACTATTATCTGCTGACAGTCAACTTGAATATTCAAATGAAGGAATGTGTTATATTCTAAACAATTATTTGAGCTCAGTATTCGTAAACGAAACACCTCAAAGTGAACTCCAAACTGAAACCTGTGAAAACTCTGGAGTAAACTTACTCACTACGGTAAATATAACAAAAGAAAAAATTAAAAGATGTATAGTGAAACTCAAAGTTGATAAAACACCAGGGCCTGGCGGTTGGCATCCAAGAATCCTAAAGGAAATGAAAAATTATATTGTTGTTCCATTAGAAATTATTTTCAAGAAATCCATCATATCCGGGGATGTCCCAAGAAAATGGAAGCTAGCTAACGTTACTCCCATATTCAAAAAAGGTGACAAAAAGAAACCAAATAACTACAGGCCTATAAGTTTGACTTCAATCGTAGGAAAAAGATGGAAACTATCATCAGAGATTCTATCGAACATCATTTAGAAAGTAACTGTTTGATAAATGATAGTCAGCATGGGTTCAGACGGAAACGTTCTTGCGTGACTAACTCTAATTCTACACCACAATCATCTCGAATTATGACAAAAGAAACAATATAGATTTAATATATCTAGACTTTGCAAAAGCTTTTGATACCGTCCTCCATGAAAGACTACTTACTAAATTAGCTTCACACGGAATAAGTGGTAGCCTATTAAGTTAGACTAGTAATTGGTTGAATGATTGAAAACAGAGAGTTGTTTTTAATGGAAAAACTTCTGGATGGAATTTTTTTACAAATGGAGTTCCTCGGGGTTCCGTTCTTGGGCCACTTCTATTCATAGTATATATAAATAATACAGACCACGGACTAAAATCTGTTTTCAAATTTGCTGATGATACAGAACTGTACGGAATGGCAAATGATCACTCAAACCAATTATATATTCAAGAAGATTTAGATGAATTACAGCAATGGTCTGAAAAGTGGCTAATGAAATTTAACACATGCACATAGGTAAAAATAACAGCAAGTACGATTACAAGTTATTTGGAAATTCGTTAACAAAAGAGGATAGTGAAAAGGATCTCGGCGTAATTATCAGTAACGATCTCAAATCATCCAAGCAGTGTATTTCAGTCTCTGGGAAAGGAAATAAGATTCTAGGACTGATTGCGCCATCTTTTGACTTCAAATGTCCACCATTCATTAACAAGCTATATGATTTGTTAGTTTGTCCACATTACAAAGGATTACAAAGGCGGAGTCTACCGACAGGAGACCTTTTGGTCCATATCTAGGTCGGATGCGAAAAAATCATAATAATAGAATAATAAATAAAAACTATGATAATGTAAATAACAAATAAAATACATAAACAAATGCATAGGTATAGTTGAATAATAAACAAACAGGTAAATAGTAAATAATAATAAATTGACATATAACTATTAATAAATGAAAATCAAACAGACAAATGATAACAAAACAAAAACAAATAATATAGAATAAATTATAATCATTACAGTATCTTGCTTAGGTGTTTATCTAAATGATTATTGAAGCTTCGAACTGAACTACATTGTACTACCTGTGCAGGAAGTTTATTCCATTCAATAGGTACACTGGTCTATTTCCGGACAGTTTGAGACCATTGTTTCTTGTCTGATTCTCATTCATTGTGAAAATTTTGTCACTTTTGATGTTGTCAATTCCCTTTAAAATCTTAAAGACCTGTATCAAGTCACCTCTGAGTCTACGCTTTTTTTTTTTTTTTAATGTAATTTTCGCAGGAAAATTAATTTTTCCCTGATACAAACCTGAGGTACTCCTTACCATAGGATACTTTCGCGTGGCGCAGGTTTTCTACCGCTAAACACCGTGTGTTGTTTTAAAACACCTCAATCCGTGGGTCTGGACAACGATTATTCTCAGTAAGAGGCCCTACTGGGGCACGCTCCCCCTCCCCCACAAGTCTAGCACACTAAACTCCATTCTCTGAGCCAGGTATGAAATTAATCACAAGGTTTGACAGGCAAGGGAGAAGGAACTATTAGAGGGGTGGTTGAGGAGGGCCATTAGAGGTAAGGAGTACCTCAGGTTTGTATCGGGGAAGAATTAATTTTCCTGCGAAAATTACATTTGTTCCGAAGAATACAAACTCTTCGGTACTCCTTACTATAGGAGGGAAGGAAGTAGTTATCTAGCCTGGGAAACCTCCGTAAGGAAAAATTTTAGTGTGCTAATACCTACGTTGACCAGACCCTTATACATTCCCCTAAACTATGAAGGGCACCTAGTTCTGTTCCCAAGAGTGGAGACAGACAGGGTATAATCACTTTGTACCTCCTGAAGGGCTTGAATTGATATCCTTGGATTGCTTGAGAGCCCTCGGTGAGGTAAGGGAATGTGGAGTATGAGAAGGACTTTGGATAGGTATCACCGTGTTTGCCTAGCCAGAACCTGGATGAGTTGTCAGGGTCGGCTGTGTGCTATTGGGGGGGGAATATGTCATCTCAGAACTTCTTGGGCGGCCACTATGGGACCCAAAAAGAAGTTCCCTAAAGATTCCCACATGACTTCTTTGAGGTAAAAGGAAGTGAACGTAGTCTGGGACTTCCATATACCTGCTTGAAGGACCTGGTTGACCGACAGATTCTTTCGGAAGACTAGGGAGGTCCCTATTGCCCTCAGGTCATGGGCTTTTGCTCTAGGGCAATCCGTGGGGCTCATTCCGTAGGCCCTGCGGATGACTTCCTTGATCCAGTAAGAAATGGAATTCTTAGTGACGGGTTTGGGCTTACCCTTAGTAGAGACGAACAACCTTTGCAATTTGGTCTAAGATGTTTAGTCCTCTTGAGGTAGGTCCGGATGGCACGTACCGGGCATAGTACCATTTCCGCTTTTTCGCCCCCTACAAAGTCGTCTAAGGAAGGAACACTAAAGGACCAGAATCTATGGTCGGCTTTGGCCGGATCCTGGTTTTTGACAATGAATTGGGGCAGAAAAGTGAAGGAGACTTCTTGCCATCCTTTTGAGTGGGCGACTCTATAAGAGATGGCATGTAACTCCCCTACTCTCTTGGAAGATGCTAGGGCTAGGAGAAAAACTGTCTTCAAGGTGAGGTCCTTCAAATGAGCATCTCGGAGGGGTTCGTAAGGTTAACCTTGATAAAGGTTAGCTGAGGAAGAGCGAATAGGAGCGGACATGTCTTCCGCCACTTCTCTGGGAAAACCCTTCTCTAGGAAGATCCGGACCATAGTCTGAACGCGTGAAGCGCAAGAGCTGACGGGTTCTTGTGCCAGGCCCCGTTGATCGGTTGATGTAGAAGGTCGGGTCTTCCCTGAAGGGCCAGGGGCTCTTCCACTGCTAGCTCGAGGGCGTCTGGAAACCATGGGGCTTCCGGCCACCAGGGAGCGATCAAAGTCATCCGAACGTTGGATGCGTTTCTTACTCTCTGGAGCACCTTCTGTAGCAAGGGAAACGGTGGGAAAGCGTAGGTGTCGAGGTTGTCCCAGCTTTGCAGAAGAGCGGCCTCTCCTGCCGCCAGCGGATCCGGGAGAGGGCTGAAATATATTGGGAGCTGGTGATTCCATCTGGTGGCGAAAAGGTCCACCAGAGGGGAGCCCCATTTGTTGATGATGAAGTTCGCTACTTCCCGATGGAGGGACCATTCCGTGCTGATTACCTGACTCCTTCTACTGAGGTGGTCCGCCCAGACATTCTTCTTCCCTGGGATGTAGCGAGCTCTGAGTGACACTTGGAGATTCTCGGCTATATTGAGGATGTCCATAGTCAGAAGGCTTAGGTCCTGGGAGACTGTGCCACCTTGCTTGTTCAGGTAGGCTACTACCGAGGAATTGTCCGACATGATGCCCACTACTTTCCCCGAGATTTGATCCGTGAAATGACGGAGAGCCAGCAGTACTGCTCTCAACTCTAGCCAGTTGATATGGGCTGTCCGTTCGACTGTGGACCAGGAACCGCTGACGTGATCGTCGTTGAGGTGGGCCCCCCAGCCCTCCTTGGAGGCATCGGAGAATAGGAGGAATTCGAGGGGAGATGGGCCGAGGGGTATTCCCACGAGCAGTTTGCACGGGTCCTTCCACCAGATAAGAGAATCCTTGACTTCTCCGGTGATGCGTTGTCGGGTTTTTCCCCCTTGCGGGGACCACTGAGACTTGAGGAGCCACTGTAGCGGTCGCATTCTTAGTCTGCTCCTGGGGATTAACCTCTCGACGGAGGCCATATGGCCCAGGAGGACTTGGCACTGTTTTGCCGTCAGGAACCCGGTTGATAGTGCTTGCACAACGAGAGAAGTGAGATTCTGAATTCTCTTCTCTACTGGGAAGGACTTCATTAGGGAAGAGTCCAGAACCATACCCAGGTATGTGACTCCCTGTCTTGGAATGAATTCTGACTTCGTCTGGTTGACTATGGTGCCCAATTTGCGGACAAAGGCTAGGACCATTCCCAGGTGTATTTAGCATAGCTGGGCGGACTGTGCCAGGATCAGCCAATCGTCCAGGTAACGGAGTAGGCGAATTCCTTTGGAGTGGGACCACGCTGAGACGAGTTTGAACACTCTGGTGAAGACTTGGGGTGCTGTGGATAGGCCGAAGCATAGGCAGGTGAATTAGAAGGTGGTGCCCTTGTGGACGAATCGGAGGAATTTTCTGGATGAGGGATGTACTGGTATTTGGAAATAGGCATCTTGGAGTTCCAGTGACACCATGGAGTCCCCTTCCCTGATAGACGCCCTTACGGCCTCTGGGGTGTCCATTCGGAACTTCGTCAGGGAAAGGAACTTGTTGAAAGGAGACAGATCGATGACTGGTCTCCACCCCCCTGTTGCCTTTGCTACGAGGAATAGCCTTGAGTAGAACCCTGGGTCCGGAGTCGAGACTTCCTCTAGAGCTCCTTTCTGAAGCAGAACGGAGATTTCTTCCGCTAGGGCCCGCCCGCGACCCGAGTCCGGATGGTAGTTGCTGACTTGGATGGGATAGAGGGAGAGGCTGGGGACGGTGTGAAAAGGAAGGCGATAGCCTGCCTTGATGAGCTGTATGGTCCAGTCGTCCGCCCCGGCCTCTTCCCATGCCCTCCAGTAGAGAGAGAGGTAACCTCCTATCCTCTGCGGGAGGGCAGGCGAATTCCTAGAATTTTCTGCGGGGGGGGGGGGTCCGGAGCCTCTATGATGTTTGCGCCTATGTTCTCTATTCGGAAACGGGTGGTGCTTTTCTGTCTGTGTTTTCGACTATGAATGGGGGGGGGCATTTCTTCTCTCTTAGGGTGAAGAAAAGGCTACCTCTGCGTCTGAGAGGACCTAGGGGTCGATGGTGGGTGGGTGGGGGGGGGGTCCTTGGCCTCGAGCTAGGGACGGCTGTTCTCTCGATGGCTCTGTTATGCCTCAATTGGTTCGCGCTTGCGATTGCCGAGTCCACCATTTCCGGGGGAATCAGCGTGTGGGTGAGAAGGGGGGCCCTCTTCAAAGGAGCATAAATCTCTCTGGGGAGGGGGTCACTGGGGTCCCCGAGGATGGTGTCTCTCCTGCGGGACTCGAAGTTGGCCATGGACGTTGAGAGGCAGGCAGCCTGATGCTTCAGGGCTCTGCTCGCGCTTTCCAATAGAGTCTGGAGGTCGCATTCTTCCTGGGGTTGCAGTTCGGGTAAGAACTCCCTTACTGAGGCAAGGAGGCGTTCCAGCCAGGAGTTCACCGCCAGGGACAGAGCCAGGGATTGAGTGTGGTCTCTGACTTCTCTGCCGGAAAAGAGGACGTTTCTTCTGCGTAGTGATTCCGCGTCCGCTTTGACCAGCTCTGGTAACCTCACCGGGATCGAGGCTTCCCTGAGGTTTGTCCCCGATGGGGTGTAGAAGCGTTTTTGGTGTTCCACTGGAACCGAAAGCCAACGCGCTTTCTCGGTTGTCCTTTTTGCGAGAGCGTCGGAGGCCTGGGTCATGGCTCTTACCGTCTGCGTACTCCATGGAAGGTGGATTGGAGGAGGCTTCGCTTTCTGAGAATTGCCCGTCCTGAAGATCTCAGACTCGAATGTGGCTTCCTCTTCTTTTGGGGGACCCAGTCGATTCGCCCTCCCAACTCTCGCGAGGATGTCTGAGAAGGAAGGTTTAACCACCATCGGGGATTCCGACTGGGAATCGTGAGGGGATAGGGAGCTTGTCCCCTCCCCTACGGCGCTGTGGACAACGTCGTCGTCGTAGGAGGGGTCTGCACGGTCAGCGAGAAACACCGCGTGGGGGTTCCGATCAAGTGGAATATGGTTTAGGGGGGCCCTTGGAGGTGGTGACTCCTGACGCGCTTCCGGGTGTAACATGAACCGTGCTTGGGTTGCCCGGATAAATTCCGTTGTTCCTCCATCTGTTCTCTCATTGTATTAAAGAGTGAACAGATAGTTGGGAGGAGGTCCTGGGAATGCCCGCTTGGAGAGTCCCGCTTGAGTGCGGATGGTCCGGGGGACTCAAAGGGGAGGCTCCCTCCTCTGGACGAGGAGGAGGTACCGGCGAGTAACGCGCGCGTGGGTACATCTTGGGCCTCCTGCCCAACGGTCATGGAAAGGGCTCCGTTGATCACCCGGCTCGTCTTACGATGGGTTGAAGGTGGACTGTGGGACTCCCGATTAGAAGAAGAGGCTGAGGCGCTCTTTGTCTTCGAACTCGGGTTCTTTGTCCATTTGGGAGTTGAGCATTCGGGAAGGGTGAGCCCCTGGCACTGCAGGCCGATGCACACTTCCGGTCGTTTCATTCGTGCCGCAGTGACTGGACCGACTATGCCGTCATGGCCGGTGTTAATAGGTTGCCACGTGACATACAGCTCCGGTCGTGGTTGTCCCTCGACGTTCAGGGGATACTACCGAACTCCCTGGACATCCCGCATGACACCTCGCTCTCAACCAATGAGAAGCTCGTCCGACTGCAAGCCCACTTCCGGGACAAGCAAGTCGAGGCTCTCCACCGCCGCGACCTGCTCCGACACAGAGAGGCGCAAAGCGAGTCCTTCGACGACTTCTACGACCGCATAAGGAATAAGGCTGAAGAAGTAGACCTGTGCACCGGAAACCCCGTCACTTGTGCGGAGGCCCAGCTGAAAATGGTGATGCTTATCGGTGTCAGGGGCGAGAAACCCGTACAACGCCTCAGCTCCCTCGCTGCAAACACGTCAGAGCAGGAGGTACTAACCAGCTACCGCTCACACGAGGTATTGAGGGTGACAGCCTCGGCTCTCCAGGATGACCCGAGCTTAAGCGCCGTCTTGGCAGACATAAGGGCCTAGCATATGACGCATGCACCCCCGCAATCCAGCGGTCCCTGTCAATCCTGCGGCCGCCGGCACGACCTCAGGAAATGGCGGGCGTCTAACAGCACCTGCCACAGCTGCGGGAACAAAGAACACCGCCCTCGCACCTCCAAGTGACCTGCCGGGGATGTCCACTGCCACGCCTGCAACAAAGAGGTTCACTGGGAGTATTGCAAGTCGACCAAGGATCGGGACAAGGACTACCATGAGTCGTCAATTCCCGACGCTACTGCACCTCCCAACGGGAAAGCCGGCATCTGCCACCATGTGTCTGACGGCCACCTGTCATTATCCGCAGGTGCGGACGTCACTGTGATAGGCACTCAACACCTAGACATGTTGGGGATACCCAGGGCCAGCTTGCAGTCGTCGCTCTCGGTGCCGACGTTCATGGCCGATGGGTCCCAAATGTCCCCCGCAGTGGGACGCTTCCGGTTCAACTTGACGCTCGCTGACAGAGACTGCGCCGCCGATACACGGGTACACGATGGGGTCCAACTCCCCCTATTCTGATTCGCCCACTGTTGGGAGTTGGCCATAGTTGCGCACGACTTCCCGAAGCTCATCGTAGCGGTGACGTACTCGAACAGGTACGCCAAGCTAACACTACCCGTTGACAGCTCGCCAGCTGCCGCTCACGACTATTTTCTACGGGAATTTAGCGACGTCCTGGTCTCCAAGGATGACCACCGCACCTCCACCCATGAGAATCCACATGAAAGCCGACGTGATGCCCTTCGCCGTCCACAAGCCCAGGCCGATGCAATTCACATATTAGGATCAAGTGAAGGAAGAACTTGCCTTAATGGTGCGGCAAGGTATCATTACGCCTGTCAGTGAGGAGCCCTTGGAGTGGTGTCACCGTCTTTCCTCCGACGGCATCACCGCCGACGAGGAAAAAGTGAGGACCACACGGGACTTCCCCACGCCATCCAACTTGACTGACCTACGCTCCTTCATGGGCCTGGTGAACCAACTGACGGATTTCACCCCGGCCATAGTGAAGACAGCTCAACACTTAGGGCCTCCAATGAGCTCTAAGCGTTCATTCACCTGGACCCCGGACCACAAGGCTTTCGCCGACGTTAAGCGAGCTTCATCACCGCCAGCACTGGCGCACTTCGACCCTGCCCTGCCGATGGTACAGATGCATCAGGCCTCTACGGCGTCGGGTACGCCCTAATCCAAGACCACGGTCACGGGCGCTTGCTTCTTGTTCAGTGTGGCTCGCGGTTCCTGATGGACGCCGAAACCTGCTACGCCACCATCGAATTGGAGATGCTCGCTGTCACCTGGGGCGCGTCCAAATGCAAAATATATATGTTTGGCTTGTCCCACTTCACGTTCAAGACGGATTGTCGTCAGCTCATCCCCATCCTTAACTCCTACTTCGTGGACGCCGTCGAGAAACCCCGCCTCCAGCAGCTTGAGGAGAGGCTCTCGCCCTTCGTCTTCACGGCGAAGTTGTGCGCAGGCCGACAGATACTCTATTGCCTTCCTGCATGCACCACGCGCCTTCCTGTACACATAACCCAATGATTAATAAACGCGTAAATCACCATAGGTGCATTCAACTCTCGCCCCCTTTTGCAGCTACACTTACAACAGCAAGAAGGTTCTGTCCCAGGAGTTATGAGAGAACAAGCACCTGCAATGATACTACTAGACACCACGAACAAGCTCTTCTTAGCACAATTGATAACAAAACCGTTCAGCAATTTTATCATTATTCGTCAACAACGAAGAATTCATCATATGACATCTGGTATTACTCTTGGAAAGACTTCATTGAAATACGAGAGTTGTTTCAAAGGATACAATAAACACTGCCAGATATATTACCGTAGATATATTTACAGTAACACAGATTTCAAGTAACAATGTCGTATACACCAAAGAACTTTACACAACACTGAGATGAACAGACCTTTATCCGTCATGACGTACATATATATCCACCAGTTACACCATTTCCTAATATTCTTGATTTTTCGTAATTACAAAACGATCCGTGCACTTCATGGAACACTTAGAGGTCACAATGCAAAACGGAAGACAATTTTCTAAAACTCCAAGCAGAGTGAATAAAGCATTGCCGACCATTCCCACGATAAAGTTTTGCCAATTAGAATTTAGGCACATGAACGCTATTTTTCAAACCTCAATAAATCGTTTACAATTCGGCTATCGTCAAGAATCTTCGGAGTGACGTATGAGTAGCTAACCATCGCTTTTCACGTCATTGTTCAACATTGAATGATAGTGGGAAAATTGAATAAACTATGGTCTATTGTGTATCTGCAAATTGTAACAACGGGCAAAGTAGCGGTCGGAGCTTCTTTCAATTCCCCTTTGATGCAGAAGATGAACATAATCAGGAGAAAGGGATCGTTGTGGGTGCAAAGTGATCATTCTAAAATTTGCTTGGATCACTATGAGCCCGTCTTGTGAAAGATCTGGCTTATTCTATTGGATATTCGGGACTTGTGTGGCCTCGTCTAAAGGCAGATGTGATCCCATCGACCTCCGCACCTAATCCAGCCCTTGGATCGATCCCTAAATTGACCAAAGGTCGAAGAAGTCAGGCCTTCAACAAACGCCGCAGGCTAGAGGCGAGGCATTGCTAATTGCAATGCAGCGTGTGGCACTATACCAACACAGGATAAGCCTACGCTATAAGCCTTGGTAGCACATGTAATGCATATTGTGAATCACAGATCAATATTCATAAAATGTGCAACACCAATAATGAATTCATAATTGGACACGGATAAAAAATCCATTTGGCACGCACGCATTATGAAGATTCATGAAAGAGTTAAGTAAGATTAATAATGTATTCATGTCTAATAAAATTATGTGCGGCCACCAGCGTGGGTCATCACCCAATACATATCAACCTTTCGTGAGGTGTGAGTCAATGTGACGTTTGAAACGAATCTTTCGTGAGAAGTCTGAAAGGTTTTCTTTCCTGTATGGGCCACCACGTGAGGTCTTTTTTTTCTGAGAAAAACAGTTCACACGCAAAAGGCTTCTCTACAGTGTACGTCATCACGCGATGTTTGAGAGCACTCTTTCTTCAGAAAGCTGCATCTCACAGGTCACACTGGAAAGGTTTCTCTTCAGTGTGGGTCATCATGTGATTTTTGAGAACAGTCTTTTCTGAAAAAGCTCCATCGCACAGGTCAAAACTGAAAGACTTCTCTCCAGTGTGGGTCATCACGTGATATTTTAGAGTAGTCGTTCCTGTGATAGCTGCATCACACAGGTCACACTTGAAAGGCTTCTCTCCGGTGTGGGTCATCATGTGTCGTTCGAGGACCCTTTGGTTGGAAAACTGCATCACACGGGTTACATTGGAAAGGCTTCTCTCTAGTGTGGTTAACCATGTGTAGTTTGAGATGACTCTTTCCTGAGAAAGCTGCATCACACATGTCGCATTTAAAAGGCTTCTATCTAGTGTGGGTCACCAAGTGTCGTTTGAGATTAATCTTTCGTGTGAAAGCTGCATCACACAGGTCACACTTGAAAGGCTTCTCTTCAGTGTGGGTCACCAAGTGTCGTTTGAGATTACTCTTTCGTGAGAAAACTGCATCACACAAGTTACACTTGAAAGGCGTCTCTCCAGTGTGGGTTACCATATGTAGTTTAAGACTATCCTTTACTCTGAAAGATGCATCACACAGGTCACACTTGAAAGGTTTCTCTCCAGTGTGAGCCATCACATGATATTTGAGACCACTATTCCCTGAGAAAGCTGCATCACACAAGTCACACTTGAAAGGCTTCTCTCCAGTGTGGGTTACCATATGTTGTTTGAGAGAACACTTCAATGAGAAAGCCGCATCACACAGGTCACATTTGAAAGGTTTCTCTCCCGTGTGGGTCATCATATGCCTGTTTAAAGTACCCTTTTGTGAGAAAGCTGCATTACACAGGTCACATTGGAAAGGCTTCTCTCCAGTGTGGGTCATCACGTGACCTTTGAGACCTTTCTTTCCTGAGAAAATTGCTTCACACAGGTCACACTTGAAAGGCTTCTCTCCAGTGTGGGTCACCAAGTGTTGTTTGAGACTACTCTTTACTCTGAAAGCCTCATCACATAGGTCACACTTGAAAGGCTTCTCTCCAGTGTGGGTCATCACATGATATTTGAGAGCACTCTTTTGTGAGAAAGCTGCATCACACAGGTCACACTTGAAAGGCTTCTCTCCAGTGTGGGTCATCATGTGATTTTTTAGAGAACTCTTCATTGAGAAAGCTGCATCACACAAGTCACACTTGAAAGGCTTCTCTCCAGTGTGGGTCATCATGTGTAGTTTGAGATTACTCTTTACTGAGAAAGCTGCATCACACATGCTGCATTTAAAAGGCTTCTCTCCAGAGTGGGTCACCAAGTGTCGTTTAAAACTACCCTTTTCTGAGAAAGCTGCATCACACAGGTCACACTTGAAAGGCTGCTCTCCAGTGTGGGTCATCATGTGCTTTTTGAGAGAACTCTTCCATGAGAAAGTTGCATCACACAGGTCACACTTGAAAGGCTTCTCTCCAGTGTGGGTCACCATATGATATCTGAGACCACGATTCCTTGAGAAAGCTGCATCACACATGTCACATTTGAAAGGCTTCTCTCCAGTGTGGGTCACCATATGTAGTTTGAGATAACTCTTCAATGAGAATGCTGCATCACACAGGTCACATTTGAAAGGCTTCTCTCCAGTGTGGATAATGACATGTTGCTTGAGAGAGATCTTCCATGAGAAAGCTGCATCACACAGGTCACATTGGAAAGGCTTATCTCCAGTGTGGGTCACTGCATGTTGTTTGAGATAGCTCTTCAATGAGAATGTTGCATCACACAGGTCACATTTGAAAGGCTTCTCTCCAGTGTGGGTCATCACATGACGTTTGAGTTTACCCTTTGTTGAGAAAGCTGCATGACACAGGTCACATTTGAAAGGCTTCTCTTCAGTGTGGATCATCACATGACGTTTGAGAGCACCCTTTGCTGAGAAAGCTGCATCACACAGGTCACATTTGAAAGGCTTATCTCCAGTGTGGCTCACCATGTGTCGTTTGAGAGAACCCTTCCATGAGAAAGCTGCATCACACAGGTCACATTTGAAAGGCTTCTCTCCAGTGTGGATAATCACATGATATTTGAGTGCATTATTCTCTGGGAAAGCTGCATCACACAGGTCACACTTGAAAGGCTTCTCTCCAGTGTGGGTCACCATATGTAGTTTGAGATTATTCTTCCATGAGAAAGCTGCATCACACAGGTCACACTTGAAAGGCTTCTCTCCAGTGTGGGTCATCATGTGACTTTTGAGACTAGTCTTTCCTGAGAAAGCTGCATCACACAGGTCACACTGGAAAGGTTTCTCTCCAGTGTGGGCCATCATGTGATATTTGAGAGCACTCTTTTGTGAAAAAGTTGCATCACACAGGTCACACTTGAAAGGCTTCTCTCCAGTGTGGGTCATCACATGATGTTTGAGACCACTCTTTCGTGAAAAAGTTGCATCACACAGGTCACACTTGAAAGGCTTCTCTCCAGTGTGGGTCATCATGTGATTTTTGAGACTAGTCTTTCCTGAGAAAGCTGCATCACACAGGTCACAATGGAAAGGTTTCTCTCCAGTGTGGGCCATCATGTGATATTTAAGATGACTCATGAGATAGGTGTGTCACATGAGTTTCTCTGTTCCATGATGAATATACAGAATTTTTAGATACCTTTTCCAAGATGTTGATATTTATCCTCAACCTGTAAGAAAAAAATAAGTTCGACATTAACTTTTTGAGAGCTTGTGAAAGGTGTAACACGAGCATAAACTAATACAGTGGGGGCATCTAACGAAAATACAGTAGGGAAAGGGAACAAGTGACTCATATTACGGTGGTATTCTAAGAAAAAAAAATCCTAATATTGTATAAATTTTATATAAATACTTGGGAGAAGATTTATATAATGAAGGAGTTTTTTTTAGAATACCACTGTAAGAATCTTGTATTCTTAAAAAAAAATTCTTTTCCTTAAATAAATTTTTTACTTTCAAAGATTTATATAAGATTTATATAAGGAAAGAATTTTTTTTTTTAAAGAATACCACCATAAATCTCTTTGTTATGATGATGCCGATGAACAGGCGTCATGAAGTGCGAGTGGGTATACATGGATGAGGGTGTTGGCATCAAAATTATATTTATTTTGTGGTTGTAGCTGAGTGACTCCTGAATTCTGTGAACTGGTTTTGACAATATTTTCTGTGTTTATCATTACTCAGTGAAAGAAAACAAGTAATACAGCAGATTTCATATTTCATAATGCAAGTAGTGTGATGCATCGTCCATTAGGCATTTGATCTTGCACACAAGAATGTGACTTGTATTAAAGAGGTTAAAGGAAAAAGATATGGAAGGTTGAACAAACACTAAAAATGATGGGGTTGCACAGAACATAGATTGGGACAGTACATAATCAGGAAATAATAAGGCAAAAGAATGGCTGAATAAATATTATAGAGGTAGAGGACATAAGAAAAAAGAGAAGTATACAGTAGCATCATTGGATATGAAATATCTTTGTCAAATTTTCAGAGAGGACCACTACACACACACCAATCAAGGATGTCCTAAATCACCACTGGAGAGATTCACGAGAATCTGATATTGATTTCTACAGCAAATCTCTTGTTTTTTGGGGAAACAAGTGATATTCCACACATATACCACCACAAGCCTATAACAAAATCAAATGTTGATTTCTGACATCCTTGAGTAAGAAGTAAATTACTTCTAGTCAATCTATCCTAACTTGTCCCTACCTATGACTAAGGTAGGTTAGATTCACTCCTGACTTCCGTCAATCACTAAAATAAGGTGCAAAGTGGGAAAAGTTTATTGAGCTATAGTTATTCAGTGGAAATGGCCACTTCAAATGAGTTACAAGTAATTTGAATGAATATTTGTGTCATATAGCAATCTTACTCATAAATCAACATAAGATTGAATTTTTAGGTGACTGGTAATATGAAAATTAATAGAAAAATAACAAGATGCAGGAATAGATGAATAAATATCACAAAGAGAAATAAAAAAATTGTGAGGCTTACATCCACCCACCAAGGATATCAGAAATGAGTAATTTTTGTGAATTGTTTATTGGTTTCTACAGCAAATCACTTGGTTTCCATTTATCAGGGAACACCACCCCAGGATGAGTAAACATGAGAATTTTGGCAGAAATAGTACCACAAGCCCATAAATAAATCTACAATAGGTTTATGTCTGTTATCTTAGAGTGAGAAAAACTAATCTAGTCAACCGAGCTTTACCTATTTCTACCTATGGCTAAAGCCTATTCCAATAGAAGTTACACTTGATTTCTGCCATGCAGCTTGGTACAGTTGGTAGTCCTTTAGACTCCGGCTCCACACAAGCACCAGCAACATACAGATTCCTCACCTCCTTCAGAAAATATTATATTTCTCCATTTTGTTCATAAGATAGGAAATTTTAGTTTCAATCATTAGAAACAGCAGTCACTCTACAACTAAAAAAAAAAAAAAAAAAAAAAATCAAAACTCTATAGGATAAAAAACTGAGTAACTATGTGGAATTGAAGTCAAGGGAAAGATATAGATTTATATACATCTTTATTTACAATTTTTGTTTAGAGCAATTATGATATCAAATGTAGAATAAATTATATGCTCTACATATACAGCTCCTGAACACAATGGCGCATTCAGATTTCACATATTAAGCCATAAAAAATTAAAATTAAGGATTTTTATCAATATTTTGTGTCATGATGCTCGCAGTGCAAGGGAGGTTGGGAGGGGTGGTAGTTGCTGATTCCTTTTGTCCTCCTCCTATTCCAATCACCCCTATCTTCTGTCCTCTCCCGTCCTTCCTCAACAGACATTCCCCTCTTTTCCAATGCCCCTTTTACCCCATCCATCCATCTCATCCTTGGTCGACCCCCTCATGTTCACTCCTTCCACACCTCTTTTACTAGTCTTTCTTCACTCATTCCTTCCATATGTCCAAACCATCCCAATACTGTTTCATCAACCCTATCTCCCAACTCCCTTTCCACCCCTGTTCTCCTCACCTCCTCAATTCTCACTCTATCCAGCCTAGTAACCCCTATCATACTTCTCAGGCACCTCAACTCAAACACATTCAAACTCCTCCTCTTTTATGTTCCATGTTTCTGCCCCATACAGTGAACAAAATGTAGAAATATATTTTTTGAAGCTGAGGAACTTGCATGTTGCTGGTGCATGTACCACATCAATTTTGTGTGTGTATTTACCTAGTTATATCTTATGGGAAGAGAGCTATTCTCGTAGTGTACTGCTTTTGTATCTCTCTGCATCCAGTTTATTCTTAAAATCTTGTATAGTTTTGGCACTCACTGTTTTCTCATTCAGTTTGTTCCAGATATCTATCACTCTATGTGGGAAGCTATTCTTTTTCAAATCCCTTGTGTAACTGTCCTTTTTTAGTTTCTTTTCATATCCTCTTGTTTTTCTTCTGTCCATTTTAATAAATCGTCTCTATCAAGAATTTCCATCCCTTTCATAATTCTGTATATATTCAGCAAGTCGCCTCTTTCTCTTCTCTGTTCCAGTGTTGGTAGATTTAATTTTTCCAATCTTTGTTTGTATGTTAAATTGGAGAGTGTTGGTGCCATTTTTGTTGTTACTTTGAATCCTTTCTGATTTCTTTGTCTTTTTCTTTTTTCTGTACTAGGTGCCCATAGTGTTGTAGCATACTCCAATTTTGGTCTTATCAGTGTAATTAATATTTTCTTTCTTCATGCATGTAGTCAAAGGTCACTTTCATTGATCTTAAGTTAAAAGTTTCTCCAACTAGTTTGTTGACATGTTTATCAGGTGTCAAGTCACTTCAGATGATTACTCCAAGGTCCCTTTCTGAGTTGACTTTTTTGACTTCTTTAGTACCAATTTTATATTGACCCGATATTCTATTTTTGCTTTTTCCAAATTCCATTATACTACATTTCTTAATGTTGAAGTTCACTTCACACTTCTGACTCCATTTCCATATTTTGTCCAGGTCTTCTTGTAGTGATTTTCAGTCTTCCTCTGTGCTTACTCTCTTTAGCAGTTTTGCATCGTCTGCAAAGAAGTTCATGTAACATTTCACTCTTTCACCCATATTTATATATATGGCAAAGATTTATGGAGCCAATACAGAGCCTTGTGGGACACCAATTTTCATATCTTCCCAGTGTGAGTTTTTATCTCTATGTACCACCCTCATTTTGCTCCCACTCAAGAAATCTTTCATCCATTCCAGTAACTTCCCTTGTACATACATACATATACCAAGGCTTTTTCCCCCTTTCAAGGGAGATAGCCAAAAAGGGAAAGGCATAAAATCACTTCCACCCATTTCATCTCTATTCCTCATTACACTCTTTAATCCACCAAGGCACCTACTCGCTTCTCTCAATCTACATTCTACCTCCACCTTCACTCCACCTTTTCTTGCCACATTTGCACCCAAATATCTAAAACTATGCACTTCCTCCAGTTGCTCTCCCTTAATACTCACTTCCAGATTACTGCCACTTTCACCCCTTGTACATCTCATCACCTTACTTTTACCCACATTTATCTTTAGCTTTCTTCTATCACATACTCTCCCAAACTCTGCCACCAACTTCCTCAATCCCTCCTCCGATCCTGCCACAAGCGCAGTGTTGTCCGCAAACAACAGCTGGTTCACCTCCCACTTTTCTCCATTTTCTTTAACTATCTCCAGTCCCTGACCCACTACCCTTGCATTTACCTCTCGCACCACCTCATCCATGTATAAATTGAATATCCAGGGCGACATAACACATACCTGATGAAGTCCCACCTTTACCTCAAATGACTCACTGTCTCCATTTCTAATCTTAACACAAGCTCTACTACTCTCGTAAAAACTCTTGACAGCTTCTAAAAGCTTTCCTCCTATCCCATATATCTGATATACCTCCCACAGTGCCTTCCTGTCTACCCTGTCATAAACCTTTTCTAGATCCATAAAAGCCAAAAAAACATCCTTCCCCTTTCCTATAGCTTTCTCACATATCTGTCTTACATGACTGTATGAAGGAGTGATTGTGCCAATAGCACTGTATGGGGCAGAATCATGGAACATAAGAGAAGAGAGGAGTTTGAATGTGTTTGAGATGAGGTGTCTGAGAAGTATGATGGGGGTTACTAGGCTAGAGTGAGAAATGAGGAGGTGAGGAGGAGAACAGGGGTGGAAAAGGAGCTGGGAGATAGGGTTGATGAAAGAATATTAGGATGGTTTGAACACATGGAAAGGATGAGTGAAGAAAGACTAGTAAAAGAGATATGGAAGGCAGATGTGGAGGAAGTGAACATGAGGGGATGTCCTAGGATGAAGTGGATGGATGGGGTGAAGGGGGCTTGGGGGACGGGGGGAATGTCTGTTGAGGAAGGACGGGAGAGGATAGAAGACAGGGGTAAATGGAGAATGGTTGTATATGGATGATGTTGTGATTGCATGAGGTGGAATGGGTGGTGAGGTAGTATGTGTGAGCAAAATTTGATGCAGCCCAAAGGGATTTCTCCCCATCCTCTCATTTTATGCAATGGGGGGACGGAGAGGGGGGGGTCACCGATTTAATGAAGTGGCCTTGCTGTGGTTGTGCTGTGTCTTGCGCCACTGCTTCTGCCGCGGGGCAGTGGGCTAGGTGCAGGGATGACCCGTTATTCAGGAGGTGCTCAGATAAGAGGGAGGGTGGGAGGGGTGTGGAGTGTATTTAGGGATGAAATGGGTGGGAGTGTTTTTTATGCCTTTCCCTCTTTGGCTACCTCCCTTGAAAGGGGGAAAAAGCCTTGGTATATGTATGTATGTATGTTTCTTTGTCTAATTTGTTCCAGGTATCTATCACTGTGTGGGAAGATTTTTTTTTTTTTTTTTTTTTTTTTTTTTCAGATCTCTTCTGTAATTATCTTTTTTGAGTTTCTTTTCGTATCCTCTTGTTTTTCCATTGTCCCATTTCAGTAAATAATTTCTATCTAAGATTTCAATTTCTTTCATAATTCTATAGTTAGGTTTCCTCTTTCCTTTCTTTGTTCCAGAGCTGGTAATTCTAATTTGGACAGTCTTTGTTCATATGTCATTTTGGAAAGAGTTGGTGCCAGTTTTGTTGTTGCTCTTTGTATTCTTTCTAAATTTTTTTTTTTTTTTTTCTTTTTGGTATTGGGTGTCCAGTGTTGCTGCATACTCGAGTTTTTGTTTTATAAGACAAATGCCACTTTTATTGACCTCAATAAATAGTAGGTTTCTCTGACTATTTCATTAATAAGATTGTCCGTTCAGTGTCACGTCTTTGCTGATCATCACTCCAAGGCCTTTTTCTGAGTTTACTTTTTTGACCTCTTTTTCACCAATTTTATGATCTCTCAATATTCTGTTTTTGCTTTTTCCAAATTCCATTATACTGCATTTCTTGATATTGAATTTCACTTCCCACTTTTGAGTCTATTTCCAGATCACGTCCAAGTCTTGTTGTAATGAGTTTCAATCCTCCTCCATTCTTTCTTTAGTATTTTTGAGTCGTCTGCAAAGAAATTCATATAACACTACTACTTCATCCATGTCATTGTGTGTTTAGGATTGTACTGATTTGAGGCATAATCTGGTCTCTAAATAAACTGTAATTACATACAAACATACATATACCAAGGCTTTTTTCCCCCTTCCAAGGGAGGTAGCCAAAAAGGGAAAGGCATAAAAACACACACTCCCACCCATTTCATCCCCAAATACACTCCACACCCCTCCCACCCTCCCTCTCATCTGAGCACCTCCTGGATGACGGGTCATCCCTGCACCCTGCCCACCGCCCTGGGTCAGAAGCAGTGCCGCAAGACACAGCACATCCACAGCAAGGCCGCTTCATTCAATCGGCGACCCCCCCTCTCCGTCCCCCCTTGCATATAAGGAGATGACGGGGAGAAATCCCTTCGGGCTGCGTTAAAATTTACTCACACATACTACCCCACCCCCCAGCCCATTCCTCCTCATGCAATCACAACATCATCCATATACAACCATTCTCCACTCACCTCTGTCTTCCGTCCTCTCCCTTCCTTCCTCAACAGACATTCCCCTCTTCCCCAAAGCCCCCTTCACCCCATCCATCCACCTCATCCTAGGACGTCCCCTCATGTTCACTCCCTCCACATCTGCCTTCCATACCTCTTTTACTAGTCTTTCTTCACTCATTCTTTCCATGTGTCCAAACCATCCTAATATTCTTTCATCAACCCTATCATATACCAGGGATGGGGTACCTTTTTGTGCATGAAGGCCACCTTACAATTCATCGTCCCACATAGAGGCCGCACTGAACAATTTTTCTTTTAATATAAGTTTCAGGTGTATAACGATTCCAGACATAAGAAATACTCAAGGTCTTTTAAAAAATAATATGTATATCAAAGGCCACAGAAGGCCACACTTGATGGCCCGGAAGGCCGCATGTGGCCTTAAGGCCGCAGGTTCCCCACCTGTGGCATATACCATTGCCTAGGTTTGGTCAATTTTTAGAAGTGCACACCTATGTTAGTAAATAATTTATTTTGTAAATTATAATACATCAACATAATATACGCTTTTCTTGGCAGAAATTAATAACAAAACGTTGCTAAAACTGATTTACTAACAAAAAAAGTTGCAGTGTGTGAATGATACATCATGTTTGTTTTGATGGATGCCAAGGTTGAAGAAATGAGAGGAGGGTAAATTCATCTATTCTAACCTAGCCTAACTTAACCTATGCTACCTAACATATGTCACCTAAGCTGTATTTAGTAATGTGGTACCTATAACTCTATAGATCCATCAGGTCGTCGTCATGGATGCTGACGGCCTGATTAAGCACTTGTTTGGACTGTGTGGAGTAGAGTTGTTGCATAGCTTGAAGGAAGCCCTGCTATCTTTGTAAAAGCATCAATTAATGTCAACTGGATTTGGAGAACACCCGCTTCACAACGTGAAAGTCATTGTGTAACTTACATGGCATCTCGATGCTATGCTCGCAGCTTCATTCAGTAGTATATTTGCTTTTAGCAAGGTTTTGTTATTGATTTCTGCCAAGGAAAATTGATATCATGTTGCTGTTTTATAATTCACAAAATTAATTTTCTATTGCTATATCACATACGTGTGCACTTCTAAAAATTTACTGAATAACATAAGCATATACCACTGCCTAGGTTTTGAATAACCTATGCATTGACAATTCTTTCCCCAATATTTTTTTGTAAAATGCCCCTGCGTCATTCCAGTCGTTGCCTCATCATCTGATCCCTTGGAATATTTCTCTAGTATTTGCTCTGTGACAAGTCGAAAGACATAATGAAGTTAAAAATGTTGGCAGCACCAAATAAAATTGAGTGAATCCATTAAGGAACCTTTCACCCCTTTCCCCAATACGGGAGAAAGGGAGAAATGCGAATGTAATATTTTGTAACAGTAACAAAGTATTGAAGATCAAACTCTGAAACATGCGCGGTTCCAAATCGATGAACGTATACCAATTTGAGCCTAAGCACGATCAATTGGTGAGTAGGAGACGGGACCCCATGAGCATTATTCCTTTCCTGTACACTGCAATTAATCAAATACATACGAATGCAAACATTACCTTCTTTCTTTGGAAGAGTGAGGACTATATGACACTGGGATCCGGTATGTAAACAATGATGGCGGAGAGTCTAGGAAAATGAGACTAGCGTATTATTTGTTTTAAATACAGTGTGTAAAATTACGAGGAAAGTACAACAAGCATTTAACCACAATGGAACATAAATGCCAAATGCTTTTTGAACCATCTTCGCAATTTTACAACTGACAAAGAAACTGAAAAAAGTATTGTTAAAAAGAGACAGGCTTATAAGAAATACAAGTGTTCTGGTGCATATAATGACTATCAAAGTTATATATTAATACAGGAAAAATAAAAAAAGACAATAAAAACAAAAACGACAATACAATACAATACAATACAATACAATATAATACAATACAAATGAATATAGCTGATAAATCCAAAGAGGATCCCAAAGAATTCTATAGTTACATTAGAGATAAAAAGGTTATTAGGAATCACATTGGTCCACTATTATCTGCTGACAGTCAACTTGAATATTCAAATGAAGGAATATGTGATATTTTAAACAATTACTTTAGTTCATTATTCGTAATTGAAACACCTTAAAGTGAACTCCAAACTGAAACCTGTGAAAAGTCTGGGGTAAAATCAAAAGGTGTATAGTGAAACTCAAAGTTAATAAAACACCAGGGCCTGGCGGTTGGCATCCAAGAATCTTAAAGGAAATGAAAAATGAGAGTGTTGTTCCATTAGAAATTATTTTCAAGAAATCCATCATATCCGGAGACGTCACAAGAAAATGGAAGCTAGCTAACGTTACTCCCATATTAAAAAAAAAGTGACAAAAAGGAACCAAATAACTACAGGCCTATAATTTTGACAATCGTAGGAAAAATGATGGAAACTATCATCAGAGATGCTATCGAACATCATTTAGAAAGTAACTGTTTGATAAATGATTGCCAGCATGGGTTCAGACGGAAACGTTCTTGCGTGACTAACTCGAATTCTACACCACAATCATCCCGAATTATGACAAAAGAAACAATATAGATTTAATATATCTAGACTTTGCAAAAGCTTTTGATACAGTCCCCCACGAAAGACTACTTACTAGATTAGCTTCGCACGGAATAAGTGGTAGCCTATTAAGTTAGACTAGCAATTGGTTGAATGATCGAAAACAGAGAGTTGTTTTAAATAGAAAAACTTTTGGATGGAAAAATGTTACGAGTGGAGTTCCTCGAGGTTCCGTTCTTGGGCCACTTCTATTCATAGTATATATAAATGATACAGACCACGGACTAAACTCTACTGTTTCCAAATTTGCTGATGATACAAAACTGTGTGGAATGGCAAATGATCACTTAAACCAATTAGATATTCAAGAAGATTTAGATAAAATACAGCAATGGTCTGAAAAGTGACTAATGAAATTTAACACAAGTAAATGCAAGGTAATGCACATAGGTAAAAATAACAGTAAGTACGATTACAAGTTATTTGGAAATTTGTTAACAAAAGAGAATAGTGAAAAGGATCTCGGCGCAATTATTAGTAACGATCTCAAATCATCCAAGCAGTGTTTTTCAGCCTCTGAGAAAGCAAATAAGATTCTAGGACTGATTGCGCGATCTTTAGACTTCAAATATCCACCACTCATTAACAAGCTATATGAATTGTTAGTCTGTCCACATTTGAAATATGCTGTTTCCGTATGGTCGCCGAATCTCATTAAAGACATTGATAGATTGGAAAAAATACAAAGGTGAGACACAAAACTGATTCCAAATATCAAAAATAAATCATGCGAAAATCGACTAAAACATATGAATCTGTTTTCTTGAAAAAAAAAAAGAAGACCCAGAGGTGACTTGATACAGGTATTTAAGATTCTAAAGAGAATTGACATCAAAAGTGATAAATTTTTCACACTAAATGAGAATCAGATAAGAAACAATGGTCTCAAACTGTCTGGAAATAGATCTAATTTGGAAGTAGGTAGAAACAACTTCGCCAACCGTGTAGTTAATGAATGGAATAAACTTCCTGCAGAGGCAGTGCAATGTAGTTCAGTTCGAAGCTTTAAGAATCATTTAGATAAACACCAAAGCAAGATGCTGTAATGATTATAATTTATTTTATACTATTGATTTGTTTTGTTATCATTTGTCTGTTTGTTTATCATTATTTGTTTGATTCTCATTTATCATTAGTTATATGTCAACTTATTATTATTTACTATTTACCAATTTATTATTTAACTATACCTATGCATTTATCTATATATTTCATTTTTTATTTATATTATATTTTATTCATTTATTTATTATTATTTTTCACATCCGACCTAGATATGGACCAAAAGGTCTTCTGTTGGTATGCTCCGCCTTTTTAATGTGTATATATATATATATATATATATATATATATATATATACATATATATATATATATATATATACATATATATATCTATATATATATATATATATATATATATATATATATATATATATATATATATATATATACATATATATATATGACACACAGGAACCCACAGTCGAAGAAAATAAACTTCGAATAAAGAAGAATCCTATATTTCGGCTATCAACTGTCAAGTGTCCCATGATAAATTGAACCAGTTGACCCCGAATCTTAAATTAAAAGTTGAATGGGAAGAAGGACACCAAATCCCTTTCTTGGATATTTTGATAAGAAGAACTGATGATAATTTATTCCCTACAGTGTACCGTAAGCCCACCCACTCAGGGAGTTACCTCCACTTTTTTAGCAATCACCCTGACAATGTTAAGAAAAGTGTTGCCTCTGGCCTTTTCTTGAGGGCTTTCAGGATTTGCAGTCCTCAGTTTCTGGACCATGGGATTGAGGGGATCAAATGTCAACTTGAGAAGTCGGCTTATCCACCTTGGTTTCTGGACTAAGCCCTCAGTAAGGCTAGGGCCAACCATTTTAAAACTTCCGTCCCCTCAAGATTTCACCGCTCCTTTAAGGACATTTTAAAAATTCCATTCAATAATACCTTCAGTTCTTCTACTAAGTTGTTTCCTCATGAACGTCTCACTATTGCCTATCAAATTGTGAACGTTCAACAAAAACCGAAGGAAGTTGAGTCACCTGGTGTTTATTGTTTGCCCTGCAAAGATTGTGATTTGGTTTGCTTGGGTCAAACCGGGAGAGACTTGAACACTAGATTGGCAAAACATAAAAGGTCAATTAGGTATGGGCAAGAAAATTCGGCTGTATTTCTTCATGTCAAAAATAAGAATCATTCTTTCGACTGGGGTATGGCCAGATTAGTGTTCAAGTCCCACTGCGGTTTCAGGAGGAAAATAGTCGAATCAGCATTAATTGAGGAATGCCCTAATATTAATATTTCTAAAGGGCAGTGGACACCTGACATCATTTCACGCGCAACAGTTAACAAGCTGGTACGGACCTTACAACCCCCCCTCTCCTCACCCCCTCCCTCCTCCGCCACCCCAGTTTGCCCCGCGCCTGAGTGAGGTCATCTGTCCACATCTCTTCTTCTCTGTAGCTTATAAGTCCCCTCTGTACTCTGCTCTATGTATTTTCCTGAAGAGGGCTACAGTTGATAGCCGAAATATAGGATTCTTCTTTATTCGAAGTTTATTTTCTCCGACTGTGGGTTCCTGTGTGTCATTTACAAATGTGCTACTACATTTCTGTTTAGAAATATATATATATATATATATATATATATATATATATATATATATATATATACATATATATATATATGCATTTCTTATTAAATAACAGCAAACTGGGCGTTAGTTATCTTCATATTGAGACTTTCTACTCTTCTAATAACTTTTCTCTCTAAAGGAGGGAGGAGGTATACAATACTTCCAAACGAGTCCATGATTGGGTAGGAAAACCAACATTTTACGACGTTTCGTCCATGCATTAGGCATCTTCTGGTAATTTATTCAGAAATAAATACATACATATACATTATAAAGATAGGTACATTAGGAGAGATCTAGGACTGTGACAGTTCATCCTATCCAGCCCGCTACTCGTGACCCATACAACTCTAGGGCCCCGCACATATTTTGTTCACGAGTAGAGGGCTGGATAGGATGAACTGTCACAGTCCTAGATCTCTCCTAAAGTACCTATATTTGTAATATATATGTATGTATTTATTTCATGGACTCCTTTGGAAGTATTGTATACCTTCTCCCTCCTTTAGAGAGAAAAGTTATTAGAAGAGTAGAAAGTCTCAATAAGAAGATAACTAACGCCCAGTTTGCTGCGTTATTTAATAAGAAATGCATTGAAGAGAACCTGCTCCCTAAATTCACTAATATATATATGTATATATATATATATATATATATATATATATATATATATATATATATATATATATATATATATATATTTGTATATATGTATATATATATATATATATATATATATATATATATATATACTTATATTACTGTATTTTGGGAGCAGGTTCTCTTTTAAACATGTTTGGCTGAATACGACAGCATTCTGGAAGTTGTTAATTTTCTTTCTTGTGTTTTCTATTTTTCTAATTATATTTTTCCCTTGGATAGGGTGGGCATAAACCAATTCCTTATAATTCCCCATTTTATTACACGACGTTTCGTCTCTAAAAAGACATCTTCTGGTATTTCTGTTTTTAAAGATACAATAAATATTTATGATACTACAAGTTTGAATTACATTAATGGTTGGACATATACAAGATTATATTTAGAAATCAAACCTTAGAATTACAGTTAAGTTTAACTTATTAAAATTACATTTTAAATTTAACAAAAATAATAACTACTACATGCTTTATAGGTGAAATGTTTAAACGGCTAGTGGCTACATCTTGACCCTGGGTGACCTTCGCTTAGGAAGGTGTGAGGTGATTAGCAGATTACCCGTGGCCTCTGGCCTTTTAAATGGTCCCGCGACCTGATGAGGTGAGGGGCTGTGTGGAGGGGAGGAGGAGGTGGAGGAGGGAGAGGAGAAGGTGAAGGGGGGGGGAGTTGGGTTGTGCTGAGGGGTAAGGGGAGGAAGAGGCGAAGGAGTGCATCTTATGACTGTACAAAGGTATATTAGATGTTAGGTCGCATTGCAAATTGATGGAGGGGGTTTTATATCTAATGTACATGGCTTCTAGAAGTTGGAGCTTTCTGGAATTGTTATGGTGGCCTATGATTTTGGTATGTTTAGATATTAAATCCCTTGTGATTCCAATGTTGTGGTATTTCTTTAGATGTTCTTTTATTGCCCCTGTTTGCTGATGGTACATTAATCTTCTGCCTAACGTGCATTGTGTATGACCAATGTAACTAGCTGGAAGTGCAATGTCTTCCTCAGGACAAGTGAATTCATATATTACATTGGTCCTTTGTAATGCCTCCGGTGTGAACATGTTATTTTTCATAACTAGTGAAGATGTTTTGGGATTTTTATAGTATATGATGACCTTAATTTCTTCATCCTTTTTTACGGGGTGGCAATTTTTCTTTATTATGTCTTTAACTGCTTTCTCATCTTTTTTTTGTACGTCTCTGTATAAGTATTATGATAAAATATATCTATTTGGTGTTTTGCTTTGGGTTTACTCTGGGGGGTGTTCTGGGAATAAAATCTATGAAGCATTTCTTTTGTCATATTGTCAAAATCAGTATTAGAATAACCATTGTTTGTGAGCATTTGTCTTATGTGCTTAAGTTCAATGTGTAGAGCTTTCCATGATGAGCACACTAGCAAAGCTCTTTTTATGTAAGCTCTGATGACACCTTTTTTTTTTTGTATTTGTCTGTGCATTCCCCGTTTCCATTCATGCATTTGTTTAAGTTAGTAGGTTTTCGGTATACATTCAAGGTAAATCTATTGGGTATAGAGTCTACTAATATGTCTAGAAAGGGGAGAGTTCCATTGTTGTTCAATTCTTGGGCGTCTAAAGATGCTATGGAACCTTTGGTCTGGTTGGTATTTAAAAGGTCAATGAATTCCTCGGTTGATCGGAGTAGGTGGTGGGGATATAAGGGGAAATGATGTTATGGAGGATTTTAGCAACTTGGTAAGATGGAGTGGAAATTTGTGATGTAATAGGCCTAGACAGTGGACGCCACGTTACGTGGAGTAAGGCTTTCGTAGGTATGTAGTGGTGCTGACATAGGGGCCTTTCATCCCACTCACCATGATCTTGAACCTCTCGGCAGAGCTTTTCCCGCCGCGACCGTGACCTATATACAGTACAGAGCGAACATGGCATCACGCGACGCACCAGCCTACCCATGCAGGCCACACCCACCCAGCAAGGCAACATGGAGCAAAGGCGCGATTCACCTGCTTCACATTCTGCATATAATAGCGAGCCCTGTAAGAGGCCGGTAGAGGGAGACATTTAAGTAGATAGAGGTGTAAATGAAAATATATGCAAATTTAATCACTTGGATGTTTTGAAACAATGGCCGATAGGAAGTGCAGAGTTGCATATTCTCGTTTGCCGTCTTGCGTTTTGTAAACATAGGTTAGGATATCGAGAGAGTGCTGATGTGACGAAATGTATACATCAAGCCATGTTCCGCTTGCGACATAAGTGCTTACGTAAACAGTATTGCTTGAGACAGTATAACAGTCTTTCTGATTGGAGAAAAGGGTGGAGGAGGAGAGAAATTATTGATGCATGGAGGTAAAGTCACACCCATAAAAGGGCAGCACTTATTTGTGACGTTCAGAGTTATTGGATGAATTAAATTGTGACGTCGGAGCAGACTTGAATGGTGGGATGTACAAGGATCCCAAGAGTTCCTTGTTGTAGATTGAACCAAGTGTATTTACTAAGAAGAAAGAAGATAAGAGATAATGTCTCATATTAATTTACCCCATCAAGAAATTTTAATAACTCGTGACCGAAGCTTTGATAGAAACATACTTAAGAGAAGGAAGAGGCATGGGGCCTACAGATGAATAACACAAGTGACTAATTGTTAGTGGCTGGCGGTGGAGCTAACACAGACAAGCTCTCAGGTTGACCCGTCATCGCACCCTGCGACCAGGACATGACGTCTACCAGTCATCCGGAAATTCTGCTGCTACTTAAGGTAGGCGTCCCCCTCTCCCTTCTCACCGAAGGTGGCCTCCCTTTTACCAGCACTGAATTCGACCGTTTCACGGAACACTGGGGTGTCCACCATATGGTCACCTTACCGAAGTATCCCCAGTCCAATGGGCACACCGAAGCCGCAGTTAAGGCCGCTAAGCACCTCATCCTAAAGACAGCGCCCACCGGTAATATCGAGTGCGAGGAGTTCGACCAAGGCCTCCTATAATTACGCAACACCCCGTCTCCTACCGGCCGCTACCCCTCTCTGCACTTGCGTCCCGACCCACCCGGACTCCTTTTCG
Source organism: Oratosquilla oratoria (assembly GCF_046742065.1). Taxonomy (NCBI): domain Eukaryota; kingdom Metazoa; phylum Arthropoda; class Malacostraca; order Stomatopoda; family Squillidae; genus Oratosquilla; species Oratosquilla oratoria. The sequence continues at coordinate 61,397,005 of NC_134788.1, forward strand.
GAGGAGTCTGTTTGCCGCGCCGCCGCTCAAGCTGACCAGGTGCAACCCCGGTACAACGAGCACGCCCGGCCCCTCCTCCAATTGAGTGTTGGCCATCCCAACCAGATTCAGGACCGGTTGTCCCTCCGTTGGGACAAGATCGGGGTGCTTATGGGCCGCGATAGGTCCAAGGACAAGGAAATCCACCTCCCGAGCGGGAGACTCTGGTGGCGCAGCCTCCGCCCAGTGTCCCCTTGCACTCCCGACACCGTCGGCCCCGTCGCGTCCCATCCCTCGGTGGAGGACCCGCGGTCTTCGTGTGTAGATTCCCTATGATTCTCCGTCGGTCGTCTCGGCTCGCGAATAGATGTACCCCTCGCGATGGTTCTACGAGCGTGACCACAGTGCCACATAGACACGAATGACTACTTATATAGGTACCTAATAGGAGTAAGAAGGAACGTAGGCGTGTAGACATTCAGAAGCATGATGTCACATGCACGTAACCGAACATATCTAGATGGATTGTCGGCAGTCTTCGGCATGAGGTGGGACGCGCGCCTTCGGGGCCCAGCCCGACAGATACCCGTTTGTCTTCCTGCGTGCACCACGCACCCTCCTGTACACATAACCCAATGATTGATAAACGTGTAATTAGTCTTAGGTGCGTTTCACTCTCGCCCCTTTGCAACTACACTTGCAGCAGCAAGGTTCTGCCTCAGGAGTTACGAGAGAACAAGCACATGCAATAATACTACTAGACACCACGAACAAGCTCTTCTTGGCATAATTAATTATAAACCGTTCGGCAATTTCATTATTCGTCAACAATGAACAATTCATCATATGACATCGGATATTACTCTTGGAAAGACTTTATTGAAATACGAGAGTTGTCTCAAAGGATACAATAAACACTGCTAAATATATTACCGTAGATATATTTACAGTAACACAGATTTCAAGTAACAATGTCGTATACACCAAAGAACTTTACACAACACTAAGACAAACTGAACTTTATCCGTCATGACGTACATATATCTATATCCACCAGTTGCACCATTTCCTAATATTCTTGATTTTTCGTAATTACAAAACGATCCGTGCACTTCATGGAACACTTAGAGGTCACAATGCAAAACGGAAGACAATTTTCTAAAACTCCAAGGAGAGTAAATAAAGAAACATTGCCGACCATACCCACGATACAGTTTTGCCAATTAGAATTCAGGCACATGAACGCTATTTTTCAAGCCTAAATAAATCGTTAGCAATTCGGCTATTGTCAAGAATCTTCGGAGGAGTGACGTATGAGTAGCTAACCATCGCTATTCACACGTCATTGTTCAACATTGAATAATTGTGGGAAAATTGAATAAATTATGGTCTATTGTGTATCTGCCAATTGTAACAACGGGTAAAGTAGTGGTCGGAGCTTCTTTCAATTCCCCTGTGATGCAGATCGAAGGGCTATATGGATGCGGAAGGTGAGCATAACCGGGAAAAAGGGATCATTCTCAATTTTGCTTGAATCACTATGAGCCCGTCTTGTGAAGCATCTGGCTTATTCTATTGGATATTCGGGAGTTGTGTGGCCTCGTCTAAAGGCAGATGGGATCCCATCGACCTTCGCACTCAATCCAGCCCTTGGATCGACCCCTAGATTGACCAAAGGTCGAAGAAGTCAGGCCTTCAACAAACGCCGCAGGCTAGAGGCGAGGCATTGCTATTTGCAATGCAGCATTTGGTACGAAGCCAGCAACACAGGATAAGCCTAAGCTAAGGGCCTAGGTAGCATATGTAACGCACACTGTGAATCTGCACAGATCAATAATCATAAAATGTGCAACACCAATAATGAATTCCTGATTAAACACACGGATAACAGATCCATTTGGCATGCACACATAATGAAGATTCATGAAAGGGCTAGGTAAGATTCATAATGTATGCATGTCTAATGAAATTACCGGTGCACCCGCCCACCAGCGTGGGTCATCACCCAATACATATCAACCTTTCGTGAGGAAGTGAGAGTCACTACGTGATATTTGAACTGAGTCCTTCGTGAGAAGATTGAAAGGTTTATTTCCTGTATGGGCCACCACGTGAAGTCTATTTTCTTCGTGAGAAAGCTGCATCAGTTCACACATGAAAGGTTTATCTACAGTGAGCGTCATCACGCGATGTTTGAGAGTGCTCTTTCTTCAGGGAGCTGCATTACGCATGTCACACTGGAAAGGTTTCTCTTCAGTGTGGGTCATCATGTGATGTTTGAGAACAGTCTTTCCTGAGAAAGCTCCATCGCACAGGTCAAAACTGAAAGACTTCTCTCCAGTGTGGGTCATCACGTGAAATTTTAGCGCAGTTGTTCCTGAGATAGCTGCATCACACAGGTCACACTTGAAAGGCTTCTCTCCGCTGTGGGTCATCATGTGTCATTCGAGGACCCTTTTGTTGGAAAACTGAATCACATGGTTTACATTGGAAAGGCTTCTCTCTAGTGTGGTTAACCATGTATAGTTTGAGATGACTCTTTCCTGAGAAAGCTGCATCACACATGTCGCATTTAAAAGGCTTCTATTCAGTGTGGGTCACCAAGTGTCGTTTGAGACTAACCTTTACTCTGAAAGCTGCATCACACAGGTCACACTTGAAAGGCTTCTCTCCAGTGTGGGTCATCATGTGATATCTGAGACCACTACGCCATGAGAAAGATGCATTACATAGGTCACACTTAAAAGGCTTCTCTCCAGTGTGGGTCACCATATGTAGTTTGAGAGAACTCTTCATTGAGAAAGCTGCATCACACAGGTCACACTTGAAAGGCTTCTCCTCAGTGTGGGTCACCAAGTGTCGTTTAAAATTACCCTTTTGTGAGAAAGCTGCATCACACAGGTCACATTTGAAATGCTGCTCTCCAGTGTGGGTCATCATGTGATTTTTGAGAACACTATTTGCTGAGAAAGCTGCATCACACAGGTCACACTTGAAAGGCTTCTCTCCAGTGTGAGTCATCACATGATATCTGAGACCACTAGGCCCTGAGAAAGCTGCATCACACATGTCACATTTGAAAGGCTTCTCTCCAGTGTGGGTCACCATATGTAGTTTGAGATAACTCTTTAATGAGAATGCTGCATCACACAGGTCACATTTGAAAGGCTTCTCTCCAGTGTGGATAATCAAATGTTGCTTGAGAGAGATCTTCCATGAGAAAGCTGCATCACACAGGTCACACTGGAAAGGCTTATCTCCAGTGTGGGTCAGTGCATGTTGTTTGAGATCACTCTTTTGTGAAAAAGTTGCATCACACAGGTCACATTGGAAAGGCTTCTCCCCAGTGTGGGTCATCACGTGACGTTTGAGTTTACCCCTTGCTGAGAAAGCTGCATTGCACAGGTCACATTGGAAAGGCTTCTCTCCAGTGTGGATCATGATGTGTTGTTTTAGATTTCCCTTTCGTGGGAAAGCTGCATCACACAGGTCACATTTGAAAGGCTTATCTCCAGCGTGGCTCACCATGTGTCGTTTGAGAGAACCCTTCCGTGAGAAAGCTGCTTCACACAGGTCACATTTGAAAGGCTTCTCTCCAGTGTGGATAATCACATGATATTTGAGTGCATTATTCTCTGGGAAAGCTGCATCACACAGGTCACACTTGAAAGGCTTCTCTCCAGTGTGGGTCGCTATATGTAGTTTGAGAGACCTCTTCCATAAGAAAGCTGCATCACACAGGTCACACTTGAAAGGCTTCTCTCCAGTGTGGGTCATCATGTGTTTTTTGAGATGACTCTTTACTGAGAAAGCTGCATCACACAGGTCACATAGGAAAGGCTTCTCTCCCGTGTGGGTCATCATATGATGTTTGAGATTCCTCTTTTGTGAAAAAGTTGCATTGCACAGGTCACACTGGAAAGGCTTCTCTCCAGTGTGGGTCATCACGTGATTTTTGAGACCACTCTTTCGTGAAAAAGTTGCATCACACAGGTCACACTTGAAAGGCTTCTCTCCAGTGTGGGTCATCATGTGATTTTTGAGAGTATTTTTTCTTGAGAAAGCTGCATCACACAGGTCACACTTGAAAGGCTTCTCTCCAGTGTGGGTCATCATGTGATTTTTTAGATGACTCTTTCCTGAGAAAGCTGCATCACACAGGTCACAATGGAAAGGCTTATCTCCAGTTTGGGCCATCATGTGATATTTAAGATGACTCATGAAATAGGTGTGCCACATGAGTTTCTCTTTGTTCCATGATGAATATACAGATTTTTTAGATACCTTTTCCAAGATGTTGATATTTACCCTCGACCTGTAGGAAAAAAATAAGTTCGACATTAACTTTTTGAGAGCTTGTAAAAGGTGTAACACGAGCATAAACAAATACAGTGGGGCATTAACAAAAATGTAGTAGGGAAAGGCAACAAATGGCTCTTAATACTGATATTAACAGTGGTACTTATGTATATAAAAAAATAAAAATTTCAGTTTTGAAAATTTCCTGGCGTTTCCTTCCGAAATCCGGCAAAAATGTCCCCCCATGGTGTAGGAATATTTTTAAAGCTACCATGTACCATATCAAGCATCGCTGCAATGGATGAACACGGTTCAAAGAGCAGTGCACAGATGAAGACGAAGAATTACCCAAAAGAAAGTGTGTAGAAAAACTATGCTCTTCATAACGAGCACAGGAATGAGTTTTTCCAACTTTACGCCTCACTCAAAAAAAAAAAAAAAAAAAAAAATACTCAGTGCAGTAACAGACACAATTAAGAGATTTCATGGGAAAATATTGGGGTTCAACAATAGGTTACGAAATAACAAAAATTAAGTGTACTCTGATGAAGTACGATCTCATAATAGATTTCGACGGAGAAATTAAAGAGGAAGAATCGGAAAACTTTATGAAACATTATCTTGCAGGATACAGGAATTTCACTATGAGTGGTGGTAAAAGCTGTCACGAGGAATACCAAAAGTATTACATCGATTGGAAATACAATTATATAAAAAACCGCAAACTCATGGAAAAACAGTTTATCATAAGGTTAATGGTGAATGTGTGGTGAAAAATCCAGCAAACGTGGTATATAAAGATTTTTTTCGGACATGCCATCCATTAGGGAGGGGGAGTCTTTAGTGAAAGGTATTGACAGCGAGCAGGTAATTCCAGAAAAGGAACCTGAGTTGGGATCTGTTGAGATTCCTGCTTCAGCTTACAATATTAGTGAAGAAGCCGCAACGGCAATGATCCTGCCTGATTACGACTATGCCGTCGACGAAACGGAATCAGATGTGTCGGTCCTCCTTAAGGTTTGGGAAAGGACTTTCCAAGAAAAAGAAGAATTAAAGAAGAAGGAAGAAATAAAACAAGAATTAAAGGAGATCAAAAGAAAAAAAGAAAAGAAAATGAAAATAAAAGAGAATTGGTACAAAATGTTAGATTGAAGGCTGAGGATAAAGAAAACAGGACATTCGCAGAAAAATATTTATGGATTGGCATGGGTGAAACAGGTAGATTCAGATTTCCAAAGAAATTTGGTATTTTGGTCAAAACAAGGGATGATGTGATCGAAAAGGTCTACGAAGAACTTGAAGCTAACGCCAACAGCTATCTATATTTCCAAAAAAAAGAGCCATAAAATATCCTAGAAACGAAGACGTGGATTACATAAATGAGGTGATCTATGAAAGAGTCAAAGGTGGTGAACATATATACAGGGGTGAGGATAAGACGGCCGGAAACGATGAAATTGAAATTCAAACTTCGGTATATAACAGAATGAATTCTCCCTCTATTCCATTACATGAGTTGATGCCAATGAGTACTGTTGGGTGGTAGTGGACCTTTTAATTTTGTTTCTACGATTCCCATTATGTCCGGTTCTTTTTCCTTCAGATAATCATTCAGTTCGTTCAAGCCTGTTATTAATCCATCTATATTTGTGTAAGACACTCTTAATCTTCTGCTACTTCCATTGTATTTACTGTTTCCCTTTTGTTTTTCTCTGTTATGGTCCATTTCCTCACTTACATATTCACTACTTTCCAATAGAATTCCTCTTTTTGTGACTGTTCTTCTCTCATTTTTTCCCTTAGCTTCTTGTCTTTTCTTTTTTTCCTCCTCTCTTTCCTCTTTATTCATTTCTCTTTTTATCCATACCTTTTTATTGTTCACTGTCTGCTAGTTCCCCTGTTTTTGCCAGGATATTCTCTGCTGTCGTTTGTGACCTGAATTTAATCTTAACTGGTCTGGTCTTATCTGTACTATATTTCCAAAGCCTATACATTTCTTCAATTTGTTTTCCTATTTCAGGTTCATCTTCCTGAACTAGTTCTAATATATTGTTTACTTTTTCTTTTTCCTCTTTAGTTCTCATTGTCCTGTTTAAGTTATACTTCTCTTCCATCCCTAATATAATCATACATTTCTTTTTATCTGCTGAGTCTCTTACTATATTCTCCTTCTCCCTCATTACTTTAATAACTGTATTTTCAGTTTGTTCTTTCATCTGCTGTGTCACTATGTCTTTAAATGCAACTTTATTGTTCTCTTGGACTGTCTTCCAACCCTGTGCTTCTTTTGCTATGGACTCTTCTCTTTATTATTCCTCTTTAATTCCTCATTCTCATCTTTTACTTCCTTTAACTGTTTTTTTCTTCTTCAATTCTTCTACTTCTTTAGTTAGTCTTTGGTTTCCATTCTTTAATTGTTCCAATTTATCAACTCGCTGTCTCTGTGAGTTGACCTAGCCTACTATCCCAGTGTTGATACATATTTTCTAGTCTTTCCTCTAGCCTTGCTAATCGGGGGAGGTTGGCATCCCCCTTTCATTAAATTCATTGAAATGATTATCTTCACTTTCTATTTTGTTGTTCTTATTAATATTTCTAAACTTAGTGATTTTATTGGAATTATTTACTTCTCCAGCGTCAGCTGATCTTTTGTTTACTTTTTTTTCGTACGTGGCGCCCTTGTGCCTCCTTCCTCATTTCCTTCAGTAATCCCTCCCCTTCTTCCATTTCATCACCTTCCCACTACACCACGAGCTTTACCCTTCCCTATAAATACAAAAATGTACTTCCTCGTTGTTGAGATCTACGAAAATTTCCCTTCTTCTTCGGAGCTCCAATCTTCACTGTGAATCGGTCTACGTGTGTGTATTTACCTAGTTGTATTATACAGGAAGAGAGCTATGTTCATGGTGACCCGTCTTTGTATCATTCAGCATCAAGTTTTTTCTTAAAATCTTGAACAGTGTTTGCACACACTGTTTCGTTGTATAATTTGTTCCAAGTTCTATCACTCTGTGTGGGAAGCTGTTCCTTTTCAGATCTGTTCTGTAACTATTCATTTTTAGTTTCTTTTCATGTCCTCTTGTTTTACCATTATCCCATATCAACAAGTCCCTTCTTTATTCCAAAGTTGGTAATTCTAGTTTGGATAGTCTTTGCTCATATGTCAGTTCAGAAAGAGTTGGTGCTCGTTTTGTAGTTGCTCTTTGTACTCTTTCTAATCTTTTTATATTCTTTTTGGTACTGGGTGTCCATATTGTTGCAGCTTACTCAAGTTTTGGCCTTATTAGTGCACTCAGATTTTTTTTTTTTTTCATTTCCTCGTCCAAATAAGCAAATGCCACTTTAATTTACCTCAATAAATTGTAAGTTTCTCCGAATTTCTTATCAATATGCTTATCCGGTGTCATGTCCTTGCTGATCATCACTCTGAGATCTTTCTCAGAGTTTACTTTTTCACCTCTTCTTCACCAATTTTGTAATCTTTACTCTTTCCAAATTCCCTTACACTACATTTCTTTATATTGTATTTTACTTCCCACTTTTTAGTCCAATTCCAGATCTTGTCCAAATCTTGTTGCAATGAATTGCAGTCTTCCTCCAATTTTACCTTCATTAGTATGCACGTGTGTATGTGTGTGTCTGTGTGTGTATTTACCTAGTTGTATTTTCCGAGAAGAGAGCTATGCTTGTAGTGACCCATTTCCATATCTCTCTGCATCCAGTTTGTTCTTAAAATCTTGTATAGTTTTGGCACTCACTGTTTCTCCATTAAGTTTGTTTCAGATGTCAATCTCTCTATGTGGGAAGCTATTCTTTTTCAAATCTCTTCTGTAACTGTCCTTTTTCAGCTTCTCATTTCCTTTTGTTTCTCTTCGGTCCCATTTTAATGAGTCATCTTTATCAAGAACTTCCCTTTCATAATTCTGTAAAGGGTCAACAAATCATCTCTTTCTCTTTTCTGTTCCAGTGTTGATATATGTAATTTATCCAATCATTGTTCGTATATCAAATTTTATAGTGTATGTGTGTATTTACTTAGCTGTATTTTACAGAACGAGAGCTATGCTTAAAGTGACCCATTTTCATATCTCACCGCATCCAGTTTATTCTTAAAATAGTGTATAGTTTTGGCACTCACTGTTTGTCCATTTACTTTGTTCCAGACATCAATCACTTTATGCGGAAAGCTATTCTTTGTCAGGTCTCTTCTTTAACTGTCCTTCTTTAGCTTCTTTTTGCGTCCTCTTCTTTCTCTTCTGTCCCATTTTGATAAGTCGATTCTATCGAGTATTTCCATCCCTTTCAGAATTCTGTAAATGGTCAACAAATCACCTCTTTCTCTTCTCTGTTCCAGTGTTGATAGATGTAATTTTTTGATAGTATATGTGCCATTTTTATCAATGCTCTTTGGATTCTAATTTTCTTCTGTTCTTTTTTGTGCTAGGTGCCCATAGTGTTGCAGCATACTCTAGTTTAGGTCTTATTAGTGTGACCACTATTTTCTTTACCATTTCTTTATCGATGTAGTTGAAAGCCAAAGTCTCTCCAAATAATTTATTGACATGTTTATCAGGTGTCAAGTCACTTGAGATGATCACTCCCAGGTCCCTTTCTGAATCAACTTTTTTGACTTCCTTGTTTCCAATTTTATATTAACCCAATACTCTATTTTTCCTTTTTCCAAATTCCATTATGCTACATTTATTAATGTTGAAGTTCATCTCACATTTCTGACTCCGTTCACATATTTTGTCTAGGTTTTCCTGTCGATCTGCAATTTGCTTCCATTTTTATTCTCTTGAGTAATTTGGCATCGTCAGCAAAGAAGTTCATGTAAGAATCTACATGGTCCTTGGATCATGTTTTGGACTAGTATTTACCTACTTGTATTATGTGGGAAGGGAGCTATGCTCATGGTGTCCCGTCATTTTATCTTTCAGCATCAAGTTTTTTCTTAAAATCTTGAATCGTGTTTGTACACACTGTTTCTGTCTAGTTTGTTTCAAGTATCTATCACTCTGTGTAGGAAGCTATTCTTTTTTTTCAGATCTCTTCTGCAATTATCTTTTTTTTTTGTGTCCTCTTGTTTTTTCCATTGTCCCATTTCAGTAAATCATTCTTATCTAAGACTTCCATTCCTTTCATAATTCTATAGATAGTTAGTAGGTCTCCCCTTTCTCTTCTTTGTTCCAGAGCTGGTAATTCTAATTTGGACAGTCTTTGTTCATCTGTCATTTTGGAAAGAGTTGGTGCCAGTTTTGTTGTTGCTCTTTGTATTCTTTGTCATTTTTTTATATTCTTTTTGGTACTGGGTGTCCAAAGTGTTGCTGCGTACTCGAGTTTTGGCTTTAATAGTTTATTTATTTATTTATTTTTTTTCCTCATCCAAATAGACAAATGCCACTTTCATTCCCCTCAATAAATTGTAGGTTTCTCCGACTATTTTATTAATAAGATTGTCCCTCCAGTGTCACGTCTTTGCTGATCATCACTCCAAGGCCTATTTTATTAATATGTTTGTCCAGTGTCACGTCTTTGCTGATCATCACTATAAGGGCTTTTTCTGAGTTTACTTTTTTGACCTCTTTTTCATCAATTTTATGATCTCTCAATATTCTGTTTTACTTTTTCCAAATTCCATTATACTATCATTTCTTGATATTGAATTTAACTTCCCACTTTTGAGTCTATTTCCAGATCTTGTCCAAGTCTTGTTGTAATGAGTTGCAATCCTCCTCCATTCTTTCTTTAGTATTTTTGCGTCGTCCGCAAAGAAATTCATATAACACCCTACTCCTTCATCCATGTGGTTGTGTGTTTAGGATTGTAATGATTTGAGGCATATTCTTGTCTCTAAATAAACTGTACGTGATTAATATATACCATTGCCTAGGTTTGGTAAACTTTTAGAAATGCACACCTACATGATATAGCATTAGAAAATTATTAATTTTGTAAATTATAATAGATCAACATAATACGTTTTTCTTGGCAGAAATTAATAACAAAAAGTTGCTAAAACTGATTTACTAACAAAGAAAGTTGCAGCGGGTGAATGATACATCATGTTTGTTTTGATGGATGCCAAGGTTGAAGAAATTAAAGGATAATGAATATATCTATTCTAACCTAACCTACCTTAACCTACGCTACCTAACATATGTCATCTAAGCTGTATTTAGTAATGTGGTATCTATAACTCTAAAGATCCATCGGGTCGTCGTCATGAATGCTGACGGCCTGATTGAGTATTTGTTTGGACTGCGTGGAGTAGAGTTGTTGCATAGCTTGAAGGAAGCCCTTTGTAAAAGCATTTATTAATGTCAACTGGCTTTGGAGAACACCCGGTTCACAACGTGAAAGTCATCGCCTAACTTACATAGCATCTTGCAGCTTCATTTAGTAGTATATTTGCTTTTATCAAGGTTTCTTGTTATTGATTTCCGCCAAGGAAAACTGATATGTTGAAGTTTTAAAATTCACAAATTATTAATTTTCTATTGCTATATCACATAGGTGCGCACTTGTAAACATTTACTGAATAACAGCACATACCATTGCCTAGGTTTTGAATAACCTATGCATTGACAATTCTTTCCCCAATTTTTTTTGTAAAATACCTCTGCGTCATTGCAGGGGTCGCTGCCTCATCATCTCATCCCTTGGAATATTTCTTTAGTATTTGCTCTAAGTCGAAAGACATAATGAAGTTGAAAATGTTGGCAGCACCATATAAAATTGAATGAATCCATTAAGGAACCTTTCACCTCTTTCCCCAATACGGGAGAAAGGGAGAAATGCGAATGTAATATTTTGTAACAGTGACAAAGTATTGAAGATCAAACTCGGAAACATGCGAGGTTCCACATCGATGAACGTACACCAATTTGAGCCCAAGTACGATAAATTGGTGAGTAGGAGACGGGACCCAATGAGCATTACTCCTTTCCTGTATACTGCAATTAATCAAATACATACGAATGCAAACATTACCTTCTTTCTTTGGAAGAGAGAGGACTATATGACACTGGGCTGCGGCATGTAAACAAAGATGGCGGAGAGTCTAGGAAAACGAGACCCGCATATTATTTGTTTATATACAGTGTGTAAAATTACGAGGAAGTTACAACAAACATTTAACCACAACAAAACATAAGTGTCAAATGCTTTTTGAACCATCTTCGCAATTTTACAATTGACAAAGAAACTGAAAAAAGTATTGTTAAATTAGACAGGCTTATAAGAAACACAAGTGCTCGGGTGCATCTAATGACTATCACAGTTATATATTAATACAGAAAAAAAAAAAAAAAAACAATAAAGAACAAAAACGACAATACGAAATCAATATGGCTGATAAATCCAAAGAGGATCCCAAAGAATTCTATAGTTACAATAGAGATAAAAAGGTTAATAGGAATCACATTGGTCCACTATTATCTGCTGACAACTTGAATATTCAAATGAAGGAATATGTGATATTTCAAACAATTATTTTAGCTCAGTATTCGTAATTGAAACACCTCAAAGTGAACTCCTAACTGAACTCGTGAAAAGTCTGGGGAAAAATTAATAAAACACCAGGGCCTGGCGGTTGGCATCCAAGAATCTTAAAGGAAATGAAAAATGAGATTCTGGTTTCATTAGAAATTATTTTCAAGAAATCCATCATATCCGGAGATGTCAGAAGAAAATGGAAGCTAGCTAACGTTACTCCCATATTAAAAAAAGGTGACAAAAAGGAACCAAATAACTACAGACCTATAATTTTGACTTGAATCATAGGAAAAATGATGGAAACTATCATCAGAGATACTATCGAACATCATTTAGAAAGTAACTGTTTGATAAATGATAGCCAGCATGGGTTCAGACGGAAACGTTCTTGCGTGACTAACTCTAATTCTACACCACAATCATCTCGAATTATGACAAAAGAAACAATATAGATTTAATATATCTAGACTTTGCAAAAGTTTTTGATACCGTCCCCCACAAAAGACAACTTACTAAATTAGCTTCGCACGGAATAAGTGGTAGCCTATTAAGTTAGACTAGCAATTGGTTGATTGATCGAAAACAGAGAGTTGTTTTAAATGGAAAAAAAAAACTTTTGGATGGAAAAATGTTACGAGTGGAGTTCTTCGGGGTTCCGTTCTTGGGCCACTTGTATTCATAGTATATATAAATGATACAGACCACGGACTAAAATCTACTGTTTCCAAATTTGCTGATGATACAAAACTGTGGGGAATGGCAAATGATCACTTAAACCAATTAGATATTCAAGAAGATTTAGATAAATTACAGCAATGGTCTGAAAAGTAGCTAATGAAATTTAACACAAGTAAATGCAAGGTAATACACATAGATAAAAATAACAGTAAGTACGATTACAAGTTATTTGGATCTCGTCGTAATTATCAGTAACGATCTCAAATCATCAAAGCTGTGTATTTCAGCCTCTGAGGAAGCAAATAAGATTCTAGGACTGATTGCGCAATCTTTTGACTTCAAATGTCCACCAGTCATTAACAAGCTATATGAATTGTTAGTTTGTCCACATTTGAAAAACATTGATAGATTGGAAAAAGTACAACGGCGAAAATAAATCATACGAAAATCGACTAAAACATATGAATCTGGTTTCCTAAAAATAAGAATAAAAAACGTAGACTCAGAGGTGACTTGATACATGTATTTAAGATTCTAAAGGGATTTGACATCAAAAGTGATACATTTTTCACACTAAATGAGAATCAGATAAGAAACAATGGTCTCAAACTGTCTGGAATTAGATCTAATTTGGAAGTAGGTAGAAACAACTTCGCCGATCGTGTAGTTAATGAATGGAATAAACTTCCTGCAGAGGCAGTACAATGTAGTTCAGTTCTAAGCTTTAAGAATCATTTGGATAAACACCAAAGATGCTCTAATGATTATAATTAATTTTATATTATTAATTTTTGTTATCATTTGTCTGTTTATCATTATTTGTTTTATTTCTCATTTATCATTAGTTATATGTCAATTTATCATTATTTACTATTTGCCGGTTTATTATCTAACTATACCTATGCATTTATTTGTGTATTCAATTTATTATTGACATTATTATATCTGTTTTACTCATTCATTTATTTATTCACTTTGATTTTTTTCGTATCTGACCTAGATATGGACCAAAAGGTCTCCTGTTGGCATGCTCCGCCTTTGTGAATATATATATATATATATATATATATATATATATATATATATACGTGCGTTAATAAAGTCGACAGCATTTAGGAGGCTGTTCATCTTCTTATGGGTACTCTCAAGCTTTCTAACAAGTACTCTGCCATTTGGAGGGTGGGCATAAACCCTTATAAACATAGCTTCTAAAAGCTTAAGTTTATGTGCAGCCCTATTGCTTGCTATAATCCTGGTGTTCTTAACTAGGCATTCACGGGTGGCTGTTTGGTTATGATATTTCTTCAGATGATGTTTAATAGCCCCGTTTTGCAAGTGCATTGATATTCTCCTACTGAGACTACATCTAGTATAACCAATATAAGATGAATCGCGGGTTACACAGTCCCCGGTAGGACATCTAAATTCGTACACTGTGTTGGTTTTAGACATGGTCTCAGTATTACTATTCAGGTTGTTTTTTATTACCAATGAGCTAGTTTTTGGGTTGAAGTAGAATACAACCACGCGTATTTCCTTCTTCGAGTACATATCCGTCTTCTTTCACGTCACAGGAAAGTCATTCCACCTCCCGAGCGGGAGACTCTGGTGGCGCAACCTCCGCCTAGTGTCCCCTTGCCCTCCTGACGCCGTCGGCCCGTCGCGCCCCATCCCTCAGTGGAGGAGCCGCGGTTTTTGTGCGTGGATTCCCTGATTCCCCGTCAGTCGTCTCGGCTCGCGAATAGATGTACCCCTCGCGATGGTTCTACGAGCGTGATCACAGTGCCGCATAGACACGAATGACTGACTACTTATGCAGGCACCTAATAGGAGTAAGAAGGAACGTAGGCGTGTAGACATTCGGAAGCATGCCGATGCCACATGCACGTAACCGCGCCTAGAGCTGCCAGGCAAAGTTCTGAACATATCTAGATGGATCGTCGGCAGTCTTAGGCCTGTGGAAGGACGCGCCCCTTCGGGGCCCAGGCCGACAGATACCCGTTTGTCTTCCTGCGTGCACCACGCGCCCTCCTGTACACATAACCCAATGATTAATAAACGCGTAAATCGCCTTGGGTGCGTTTCTCCCTCGCCCCCTTTGCAACTACACTTGAGAGAACAAGCACGTCCAATAATACTACTAGACACCACGAACAAGCTCCTCTTGGCATAATTTATTACAAACCGTTCGGCAATTTCATTGTTCATCAACAATGAACAATTCATCATCCGATATTACTCTTGCAAAGACTTCATTGAAATACGAGTTGTCTCAAAGGATACAATAAACACGGCTAAATATTTTACCGTAGATATATTTACAGTAACACAGATTTCAAGTAACAATGTCGTATACACCAAAGAAGTTTACACAACACTAAGATAAACAGAACTTTATCCGTCATGACGTACATATATATCCACCAGTTGCACCATTTCCTAATATTCTTGATTTTTCGTAATTACAAAACGATCCGTGCACTTCATGGAACACTTAGAGGTCAGAATGCAAAACGGAAGACAATTTTCAAAACCCCAAGGAGAGTAAATAAAGAAACATTGCCGACCATTCCCACGATATAGTTTTGTCAATTAGAATTTAGGCACACAAACGCTATTTTTCAAACCTCAATCGTTTGCAATTCGAAAATAGAGCCACTTTCGGCTATCGTCAAGAATCTCTGGAAGAATGATGTATTAGTAGCCAAACATCGCTATTCACACGTCACTGTTCAACATTGAATGTGAGAAAATCTAATAAATTATAATCTATTGTGTACCTGCCAAATGTAACAACGGGCAAAGTAGTGGTCGGAGCTTCTTTCAATTCCCGAGTGATACAGATCGAAGGGCTATATGGATGCGGAAGGTGGACAGAACAAGGAGAAAGGGATCGTTGTGGGTACCAAGTGAACATTCTAAATTTTGCTTGGATCACTTTGAGCCCGTCTTGTGAAGGATCTGGCTTATTCTACTGAATATTCAGGAGTTGTGCGGCCTGGTATAAAGGCAGATATGATCCCAACGACCTTCGCATCCAATCCAGCCCTAGGATCGACCCCTAAATTGACCAAGGGTCGAAGAAGTCAGACCTTCAACAAATGCCGCAGGCTAGAGGCGAGGAATGGCTAATTGCAATGCAGCGTTTGGCACTAAGCCAACAAACACAGGTCATAGCCTAGACTATAGGCCTAGGTAGCATATGTTACATTGTGAATCTCCACAGATTAATATTCATGAAATGTGCAACACCAATAATGAGTTCATAATTGGACACACGGATAATAAATCCATTTAGCATGAACACATTATGAAGATTCATGAAAGGGTTAGGTAAGATTCATATATGCATGTCTAATGTATTGATCTGTGCGCCCATCAGCGTAGGTCATCACCCAATATATGATATCAATCTTTCGTGAGGACGTGTGAATCACTACGTGAAATTTGAAACGAATCCTTGGTGAGAAGGCTGAAAGGTTTTCTTTCCTGTATGGGCCACCACGTGAGGTCTTTTTTTTCTGAGAAAGCTGCATCAAACAGTTCACACGTAAAAGGCTTCTCTACAGCGTGCGTCATCACGCGATATTTGAGAGCACTCTTTCTTCAGAAAGCTGCATCTCACAGGTCACACTGGAAAGGTTCCTCTCCAGTGTGGGTCATCATGTGATGTTTGAGGACAGTCTTTTCTGAGAGAGCTCCATCGCACAGGTCAAAACCGAAAGACTTCTCTCCAGTGTGGGTCATCACGTGATATTTCAGAGCAGTCGTTCCCGAGATAGCTTTCCTAAGAAAGCTGCATCACACATGTCGCATTGAAAAGGCTGCTATCCAGTGTGGGTCACCAAGTGTCGTTTGAGATTACCCTTTCGTGAGAAAGCTGCATCACACAGGTCACACTTGAAAGGCTTCTCTCCAGTGTGGGTCATCATGTGTTGTTTGAGATGACTCTTTCCTGAGAAAGCTGCATCACACAGGTCACACTTGAAAGGCTTCTCTCCAGTGTGGGTCATCATGTGTAGTTTGAGATTACTCTTTCCTGAGAAAGCTGCATCACACAGGTCACACTTGAAAGGCTTCTCTCCAGTGTGGGTCACCAAGTGTCGTTTAAAACTACCCTTTTGTGAGAAAGCTGCATCACACAGGTCACACTTGAAAGGCTTCTCTCCAGTGTGGTTCATCATGTGATTTTTGAGAGAACTCTTCAGTGAGAAAGCTGCATCACACAGGTCACACTTGAAAGGCTTCTCTCCAGTGTGGGTCATCACATGGTATCTGAGACCACGATTCCTTGAGAAAGCTGCATCACACATGTCACACTTGAAAGTCTTTTCTCCAGTGTGGATCACCATATGTAGTTTGAGATAGCTCTTCAATGAGAATGTTGCATCACACAGGTCACATTTGAAAGGCTTCTCTCCAATGTGGGTCACTGCATGTTGTTTGAGACGACTTTTTTTGTGAGAAAGCTGCATCACACATGTCACATTTGAAATGCTTCTCTCCAGTGTGGCTCTTCACATGTTGCTTGAGAGAGATCTTCCATGAGAAAGCTGCATCACACAGGTCACATTGGAAAGGCTTCTCTCCAGTGTGGGTCACTGCATGTTGTTTGAGATCGCTCTTTTGTGAGAAATCTGCATTACACTGGTCACATTTGAAAGGCTTCTCTCCAATGTGGGTCATCACATGACGTTTGAGTTTACTCTTTGCTGAGAAAGCTGCATCACACAGGTCACATTTGAAAGGCTTGTCTCCAGTGTGGATCATCATGTGTTTTTTTAGATTATCCTTTTGTGGGAAAGCTGCATCACACAGGTCACATTGGAAAGGTTTATCTCCAGTGTGGCTCACCATGTGTCGATTGAGAGAACCCTTCCGTGAGAAAGCTGCATCACACAGGTCACATTTGAAAGGCTTCTCTCCAGTGTGGATAATCACATGATATTTGAGTGCATTATTCTCTGGGAAAGCTGCATCACACAGGTCACACTTGAAAGGCTTCTCTCCAGTGTGGGTCACCATATGTAGTTTGAGAGAACTTTTCCATGAGAAAGCTGCATCGCACAGGTCACACTTGAAAGGCTTCTCTCCAGTGTGGGTCATCACATGATATTTGAGACCATTATTCCCTGAGAAAGCTGCATCACACAGGTCACACTGGAAAGGTTTCTCTCCAATGTGGGCCATCATGTGATATTTAAAATGACTTATGAGATAGGTATTCCACATGAGTTTCTCTTTGTTCCATGATGAATATACAGAATTTTTAGATACCTTTTCCAAGATGTTGATATTTACCCTCAACCTGTAAGAAAAAAATACGTTCGACATTAACTTTTTGAGAGCTTGTAAAAGGTGTAACACGAGCATAAACAAATACAGTGGAGCATTTAATGAAAATGCAGTAGGGAAAGGGAACAAAAAAAAAGCCTAATATAAATCTTATATAAACACTCGGAAGGATTTTTTTAAGAATAACACTAAGAATCGTGTATTCTTAAAAAATTCTTTACTAATATAAATCTTTCACTTCCAAGGATTTATATAAGATTTATTTAATGAAAGAATTATTTTTATAGAATACCACCATTTACCTCTTTGTTATGATGATGCTTACCAGGCGTCATGGAGTGCGAGTGGGTATACGTGGATGAGGGTGTTGGCATCTAAATTATATTTATTTTGTGGTTGTAGCTGAGTGACTCCTGAATTCTGTGAACTAGTTTGATATTTTCTGTGTTTATCATTACTCAGTGAAAGAAAACAAGTAATAGATCAGATTTCATATTTAATAAGGCAAGTAGCGTGATGTCGTCCATTAGGCATTTGATGTTGCACACAAGAATTTGGCTCGTATTTAAGAGGTTAAAGGAAGAAGATATGGAAGGATGAACAAATACTAAAAATGATGGGGTTGCACAGAACAAACATAGATTGGGACAGTATATAATCAGGAAATAATAAGGCAAAAGACTGGCTGAATAAATGTTATAGAGGTAGAGGACATACGAAAAAAGAGAAGTCTACAGTAGCATCATTGGATACAAAATATCTTTGTCAAATTTTCAGAGAGGAGTAGACACACACACCAATCAAGGATGTCATAAATCAACTTTGGAGAGATTCACTAGAATCTGATATTGATTTCTACAGCAAATCTCTTGTTTTCCATTTTTTGGGGAAAAACAAGAGAAATTCCATACATATATCACTACAAGACTATAACAAAATAAAAATCTTATTTGTGACATCCTTGAGTGAGAAGTCAATTACTTCTAGTCTAGGTGCAAAGTGGGAAAGGTTTATTGAATTATAGTTATTCAGTGGAAACGGCCACTTCAAATGAGTTACAAGTAATTTGTGCCCTGTAGCAATCTTACTCATAAATCAACATGTGATTGAATTTTTTAGGTGACTGGTAATATGAAAATTAATAGGAAAATAATAAGATGCAGCAATGGATGAATAAATATTACAAAGAGAAAGAAATCAGAAAAAAAAGTGTGATGAAGGATATACAAGCACAGTCAACTGGAAATAAGAAATATTGGTAAAAACTTCACAGAGGCTTACATCCACCCACCAAGGATATCAGAAATGAGTCATTTTTGTGAATTGTTTATTGGTTTCTACAGCACATCACTTGGTTTCCATTTATCAGGGAACACCCCCCCCCCAGGATGAGTAAACATGAGAATTTTGGCAGAAATAGTACCACAAGCCCATAAATAAATCTACAATAGGTTTATGTCTGCTATCTTAGAGTGAGAAAAACTAATCTAGTCAACCGAGCTTTACCTATTTAAAAATATGGCTAAAGTCTATTCCAATAAGAAGTTACACTTGATTTCTGCCATGCAGCTTAGTACAGTTGGTAATCCATTAGACTCCTGCTCCACACAGGCACCAGCAAGATGCAGATTCCTCACCCCCTTCAGAAAATATTATATTTCTCCATTTTGTTCATAAGATAGGAAATTTTGGCTTCAATCATTGGAAACAGCAAACACTCTACCACTAAAACAAAAATTTCAAAACTCTATAGGATAAAAACCTGAGTAATTATGTGGAATTGAAGTCAAGGAAAAGATAGTATAGTTTCATATACATCATTATTTACAATTGATGTTTACAGCAATTATGATATCATATTTAGAATATGTGTCCAAACCATCCCAATACTGTTTCATCAACCCTATCTCCCAACTCCCTTTCCACCCATTCTCCTCCTCACCTCCTCATTTCTCACTCTATCCAGCCTAGTAACCCCTATCATACTTCTCAGGCACCTCAACTCAAACACATTCAAACTCCTCCTCTCTTATGTTCCATGTTTCTGCTCCATACAATGAACAAAATGTAGAAATATATTTTCTCAAGGTGAGGAATTTGCATCTTGCTGGTGCCTGTCTGGGGCAGGAGTCTGAAGGACTACCAGCTGTACCAAGTTGCATGGCAGAAATCAAATATAATTTCTTACTGGAATGGAGTGGTTAGGTTACACTCAACCCCCACCCCCTATTCTATCACTACTAAAACAGTATAATGATTGTAGCCTGTTGAGTTAAGATTGTCTAGAAACAACCACTTCAAATGAATTGCAAATACTTTTGTGTGTAAATCTATCTATGACCATGGCAATCTTAATCACGAAGACAACATTATTGGAGCCAGCACTGATCTTTGTGCAACTCCAAGTCACCTCTTTCTCTCCTCTGTTCCAGAGTTGGTAACTCCAATTTTAACAGTCCTTCTTCATATCAAAGTTTTGATAGTTCTGGGCCATCCTTTTAGCTGCTCTTTGGATTCTCTCAATCTTCTTTATATTCTTTTTTGTATTGGGTGACCCCAGTGTTACTGCATACTTCAATTTAGGTCTTATCATTGTGACTAGTATTTTCTTTATCATATCTTCATACAAGTAGGTAAAAGCCACTTTTATTGCTCTTAGTAAATTGTAGGTTTCAACAACAATCTTGTTTATATGTTTGTCAGGGGACATATCTTTTGTGGTAATCACTCCCAGGTCTTTTTCAGATCCTTCTTTCTTAACTTCTTTTTCATCAATTTTGTGTGTGTATTTACCTAGTTGTATTTTATGGGAAGAGAGCTATGCTCGTAGTGTCCTGCTTTTGTATCTCTCCGCATCCAGTTTATTCTTAAAATCTTGTATAGTTTTGGCACTCACTGTTTCCTCCTTCAGTTTGTTTCAGATATCTATCACTCTATGTGGGAAGCTATTCCTTTTCAAATCCCTTGTGTAACTGTCCTTCTTTTGTTTCTTCTCATGTCCTCTTGTTTTTCTTCTGCCCATTTTAATAAGTCGTCTCTATCAAGACTTTCCATCCCTTTCATAATTCTGTATATATTCAGCAAGTCACCTCTTTCTCTTCTCTGTTCCAGTGTTGGTAGATTTAATTTTTCCAATCTTTGTATGTTAAGTTGCAGAGTGTTGGTGCCATTTTTGTTGTTGCTCTTTGAATCCTTTCTGATTTCTTTGTTTTTTTGTACAATGTGCCCATAGTGTCGTAGCATACTCCAATTTTGGTCTTATCAGTGTAATTAATATTTTCTTTCTTCATTCATGTAGTTGAAGGTCACTTTCATTGATCTTAGGTTAAAAGTTTCTCCAACTAGTTTGCTGACATGTTTATCAGGTGTCAAGTAACTTCAGATGATTACTCCAAGGTCCCTTTCTAAATTGATTTTTTTTACTTCTTTAGTACCAATTTTATATTGACCCGATATTCTATTTTTGATTTTTCCAAATTCCATTATACTACATTTCTTAATGTTGAAGTTCACTTCACACTTCTGACTCCATTTCCATATTTTGTCCAGGTCTTCTTGTAGTGATTTGCAGTCTTCCTCTGTGCTTACTCGCTTTAGTAGTTTCATATCATTTATATATATGGCAAACATTACTGGAGCCAATACAGAGCCTTGTGGGACGCCACTTTTCATATCTTCCCAATTCGAGTTTTTGCCTTTAAGTACCACTCTCATTTTTCTCCCACTCAAGAAATCTTTCATCCATTCCAGTAACTTAACTTGTATTCCACCTATTATTTCAATGTTTCTTATCAGCTATTTATGTGGTACTTTGTCAAAAGCCTTCTGCAAGTCTAGGAAGGCGCAATCTGCCCAGCCTTCTCTTTCTTTTATTATTTCTATTAATCTTCAGTAAAAGCATATTAAGTTTGGGGTACATGATCTTCCACTTCTAAAACCAAATTGTTTAGGGTTTAGTATTTTATTCTCTTCCAAGTGTTTGATCCATTTGTTTCTGATAACTTTTTCACATTTTTTGCTACTGTGCTTGTAAGGGATACCGGTCTGTTGTTTGTAGGATTTTCTTTGTCTCTTCCTTTATATATTGGTATGATATTTGCATTTTCCCAATCTTGTGGTACTTTTCCTACTTTGAGTGAGAAGTCAATTATCTTGTGTAATTTGTCTGTTAGTTCATCTATACACTCTTTCAATATCCAATTTGCAATTCCATCTGGTCCATGTGATTTCCTAACATCCAGGTTTTTTATTTGATCTATTATTTCTTTCAGTGTTACCTTTATTTCTTTCATTTCAAGGGATCTTTCTCATAGTCCATCCTCCCAAATTTGTGAGCTTTCAATTGTAAAAACAGACCTGAAGTGTCTGATCATAACTTTAGCCATTTCTATATCCATATATTCTTTATTTCCTTCATGCAGTTTCTCTATTTCATGTTTATCTTTTAGTTTATCATTTACTTACCTGTAAAAGAGTTTGGGTTGATCTTTGCATTTGTCTATTATATCTTTTTCATAGTTTCTTTTTATTTTCCTGCGTATAATCACATATTCATTCCTAAGTTTTGTATATGTTTGCCATTTGGATGGTTTTTTGCATTTTTTCTATCTTTTCCAGGCTTTGATTCATCTATCTTTAGCCTCACTCTCATTTTGTTATACCAACACTTTATATACACCTCTTTTTGTTTCTTCTTTGGTACATATTTTTTTTGTCCCTTCTTATACTTTTCTTTTAGTATTTTCCATTTCTCTTCCCTGTTTGTTTCTTCTTTTGAAAATTTTTCCCAGTTATCATTTTGAAAAGACTTTCTAAGTTTTACTAAGTCCGTTTTGTTGTACATTAATCATCCTTCTCTAAGTTTTTCATTTCTTCTCATGTCATTTTGTTCTTTTAGTTCAAACTCTATTAGTATGTGGTCACTCTTCCCAATTGGTGTCTTATAATCCATTTTATTCACGATATCAGATTCAGATGTGAATATTAAGTCTAGTTTCGATGGTTCTTCATTGTTTCTATATCTAGTATTTTCCTTTACCCATTGAGTTCCTCTCCACCTTTTACTGTCATATCTTCCCAGATCATTTTCTTTGCATTAAAGTCACCCATAATTACTATGTTTCCACCCTCTTTCAGTAACTCAATGCACTCTTTGTGTCTTCCAGTAATTTGGAATGATCACTGTCAGACCAGCCCTGTGTTTTTGGGGGCACATATACTACTATAAATTTTCTACTTTTCATATTACTATTTACAACTTTAATCATAGTCATTTCCACATTATATTTACCTTCTTTTATCTTTGTCACATTTAAGCCTTTTTAAGTCAATACCATGACTCCTCCCCTCTGTCTATCCATTCTATTTTTCGCCCAATGGTTGTATAGACCTCGTCCCACCATACTTGTTGATAGAGGATCTTTCAGCTTTGTTTCCACAACTCCCATTATGTGTGTGTGTGTGTATTTACCTAGTTGGCGAACTCTTTAAATGAAAAGGAAAAGGAGAAGGAGTACAAGAAGAAGCTGAGAGAGGAGTGGGAGGAAGTGAAGGATAGAGTAGAGCTAGGAGTGGAGGAGAGAAGGAATGGGGGATGTTTCAAGGAGGGAGTCACAAAGTGTGCAAAGATGGTGTGTGGAACAAGAAGAACAGGAGGAAATTGAAGGAAGGGTAGTGAGTGGTGGGATGAGGAAACAAAGAGGGTTGTAGAAGAGATGAAGCAAGCTTTCACAGATTGGTTACAAAATAGGACGAGGGAGTCATATGAGAGGTACAAAGAAAAGAAAAGTAAAGCACAAGGTAAAGGAGGCAAAGAGGAGAGCAGATGTGAAATGGGGAAAGGGTATGACAAAAATTTTTGAAAGTAATAAAAAGATGTTTTGGAAAGAAATTAAGAGAGGAAGAGGAGACGAATCAAGTAGAGGAGAAAAGGTAAAAGGTGCAGATGGTCAGATGATAATGGAAGAGAAGGCAGTTAGGGGAAGATGGGCAGAATATTTTAGGGAGTTGCTAAATGTGAAGGAGGATAGGGAGGAAAAGATAGTTGCAGTGGGAAGTGCTAAGAAAATGAGAGTGATGAGTGAGGAAAATAAGGAAGGATGAAGTGAAGGCAGCTGTAGATGATGAAAGCAGGTAAGGCACCTGGTCTGGATGGATGCCATGTAGAATGTCTCAAAAAAGGAGGTACAGTGATAGTGGACTGGCTGGTGAAGTTATTTAATGTTTGTGGGAGAGAGGGTAGAGTGCCGGAGGACTGGAGGAGTGCCTGTATAGTTCCACTTCACAAGGGAAAAGGGGACAAGTGTGAGTGTAGTAGTTTCAGAGGGATTAGCTTAAGTGTAGTTGGGAAGACTTATGGGAGGATCTTGATTGAGAGGATTAGGAGAGGAACAGAGGGCATAATTGGTGAGGAACAGTGTGGATTTAGCACAGGTAGAGGTTGTGAAGATCAGATTTTTGTGGTAAGACAGATATGTGAGATAGCTATAGAAAAGGGAAAGGATGTTTTTGGGCTTTTATGGATCTGGAAAGGGCTTATGACAGGGTATACAAGAAAGCACTGTGGGAGGTTTTGCAGATATACGGGACAGGAGGAAAGCTTCTAGGATGACCCATCATCCAGGAGGTGCTAAGATAACAGGGAGGGTGGAGGGGTGTAGAGTGTATTCAGGGATGGAATGGGTGGGAAGGTTTTTATGCCTTTTCCTTTTTGGCTACCTCCCTTGTAAGGGGGAAAAAGCCTTGGTATGTGTATAAATGTATTACACAAGAAGGGAGCTATACTCATGGTGACCCATCTTTGTACCTTTCAGCATCAATTTTTTTCTTAAAATCTTGAATAGTGTTTGCACACACTGTTTCTTTGTCTAATTTGTTCCAGGTATCACTCTGTGTGGGAAGCTATTTTTTTCAGATCTCTTCTGTAATTATCTTTTTTGAGTTTCTTCTCATGTCCTCTTATTTTTCCATTGTCCCATTACAATAATTCATTCTTATGTAAGATTTCCATTCCTTTCATAATTCTATAGATAGTAAGTCTCCTCTTTCTCTTCTTTGTTCCAGAGTTGGTCATTCTAATTTGAACAGTCTTTGTTCATATGTCATTTTGGAAAGAGTTGGTGCCAGTTTTGTTGTTGCTCTCTTGTATTCTTTCTAATTTTTTTTATATTCTTTTTTGGTACTGGGTGTCCAAAGTGTTGCAGCATACTCGAGTTTTGGTCTTATTAGTGTAGTTAAAATTTATTTTTATCATTTCCTCGTCCAAATAGACAAATGCCACTTTTATTGACCTCAATGGATTGTAGGTTTCTCCAACTACTTTATCAATAAGTTTATCCAGTGTCACGTCTTTCCTGATCATCAATCCAAGGCCTTTTTCTGAG
This sequence comes from Oratosquilla oratoria, assembly GCF_046742065.1. Lineage (NCBI taxonomy): Eukaryota > Metazoa > Arthropoda > Malacostraca > Stomatopoda > Squillidae > Oratosquilla > Oratosquilla oratoria. The sequence continues at coordinate 61,422,138 of NC_134788.1, forward strand.
TTTACTTTTTTGACCTTTTTTTCACCAATTTTATGATCTCTCAATATTCTGTTTTTACTTTTTCCAAATTCCATTATACTATCATTTCTTGATATTGAATTTCACTTCCCACTTTTTAGTCTATTTCCAGATCTTGTCCAAGTCTTGTTGTAATGAGTTGCAATCCTCCTCCATTCTTTCTTTAGTATTTTTGAGTCATCCACAAAGAAATTCATATAACACACTACTCCTTTATCCAAGTCATTGTGTGTTTAGGATTGTAATGATTTGAGGCATAATCTTGTCTCTAAATAAACTGTACTTGATTAGCATATACCATTGCCTAGGTTTGGTCAATTTTTAGAAGTGCACACCTACATGATATAGCATTAGAAAATTATTTATTTTGTTAATTATAATACATCAACATAATATACATTTTTCTTGGCAGAAATTAATAACAAAAAGTTGCTAAAACTGATTTACTAACAAAGAAAGTTGCAGCGGGTCAATGATACATCATGTTTGTTTTGATGGATGCCAAGGTTGAAGAAATTAAAGGATAGTAAATTCATTTATTCTAACCTAACCTAACTTCACCTATGCTACCTAACATATGTCACCTAAGCTGTATTTAGTAATGTGGTACCTATAACTCTATAGATCCATCGGGTCGTCGTCATGGATGCTGATGGCCTGATTAAGCACTTGTTTGGACTGCGTGGAGTAGAGCTGTTGCATAGCTTGAAGGAAGCCCTACTATCTTTGTAACAGCATTTATTAATGTCAACTGGATTTGGAGACCACCCGGTTCACAACATGAAAGTCATTGTCTAACTTACATGGCATCTATATGCTATGCTCGCAGCTTCATTTGATAGTATATTTGCTTTTAGTAAGGTTTTGTTGTTGTTTTTCGCCAAGAAAAACTGATACCATGGTATAGGTACCCCGGAATCCGCGCGCGGCGCCACTGTCGACCATGTAATGTTTACGTCGCCATTTCTTGCGGACCACCAGCTTCTGTTTAGTTAATTTGAATGCTTCCCGCGTTCAGCGGATGCGCAATATAATTAAAATTACCTTGTTGTTTTGCAAGTATATGCCCAATTCTTTAAATAGAAAATGTCTTCAGCGATTCGAACGGAAATTTGGTTATCAAACTCGGTAACATAGTTTTCCGAGTAAAAATATTAAGGTAAGGTATCACTAAATATTATTTAAATGTACATAAACGTGTTTATCAACCTATTTTCTCCCGGATATGAGAAGCTTAAGAGCGTTGATCACTTAATGTTTGAGCTTAGGGTCAGCACATATAGGCATATCACCCATGAATCTTAAGCGTCCAGTTCGTATTTGATTTTGTTTACACCACCATTGACGACCAAAACCACACAATGACGGTTTTTGCTTAAATGCATTATTTATATAGAAAAAATAGCACATGGTCGCATTATTTGACATATTTTCTTCAAAATGTGTGATTTCCATGTAAAATGATTGAAGAGAAGTTACGTTTTTATCCTCTGCAAAATTACTAACCGGCAACCAAGGCCGACCAAACCAAAACGCTGGCTTTTGCTCAAATGTATAATTTTAAATAAAAATTAGCATATGGTTGTATTGTCTGACCTATTTTCTTTAAAATGTGTGACTTCCATGTAAAATCATCAAAGAGAAGTTACGTTTTTATCCTCTACAAAATTACCAACCGCCAACTGCCGACCAACGTCGACCAAAGCCAAAACCACGCAATGACGGTTTTTGCCCAAATGCATAATTTATATATAGAAAATAGCATATGATTGCATTATTTGACATATTTGCTTTAAAATGTGTGAATCCCATGTAAAATCATCAAAGAGAAGTTACGTTTTTGTCATGCAAAAGCCGTCATTGGTTGGGTTTGGTCGGCGTTGGTTGCCGGTTGGTAATTTTACAGAGGATAAAAGCGTAACTTCTCTTCGATCATTTTACATGGAAATCACACATTTTAAAGAAAATAGGTCAAATAATGCAACCATATGCTATTTTTTATATATATATTATGCATTTGAGCAAAAACCGTTATTGTGTCGTTTTGGTCAGCGTTGGTTGACTTCGGTCGGCGCTTAGCGAGACCCACCATTGACAGCTTCATGATTGCCATGAAAAGGCAAATATGGTATGATGGAGATGTCTCACATTGTTTTTGACATGCTCATGTGATTTGTTAACCCTTAAAACCCAAGTATACCGAATTTTAATGAAATTGGACCAGTGGTTTAGAGTTAATGTGTATTTCTTTACCGAAATCTTTACAGAATACCACCCTTAATTCTAACACTTTGTTATGGTAAAGTCTAGCCAAAAATGCGGGCTAAAAAAATGATTTAAAAAATTGTATCTCCCTTATTTTTCAAGCTATTTCAAAAATTTAAAAAGCGTTTTGTTTCTAATAAAGTTGTCTTTCATACGCAACAATAATTCAAGGGTTATTTGTTTTTTGAAAATTTTGTGGGGGTACCTACATGGTAATGTAAATGTTTTAGAATTCACAAAATTATTAATTTTCTATTGCTATATCACAGGTGCGCACTTCTAAACATTTACTGATTAACCATTGCCTAGGTTTTGAATAACCTACGCATTGACAATTCTTTCCCCAATATTTTTTGTAAAATACCCCTGCGTCATTCCAGTCGTTGCCTCATCATCTCATCCCTTGGAATATTTCTCTAGTATTTGCTCCAAGTCGAAAGACATAATGAAGTTGAAGATGTTGGCAGCACCAAATAAAATTGAGTGAATCCATTAAGGAACCTTTCACCCCTTTCCCCAATACGGGAGAAAGGGAGAAATGCGAATGTAATATTTTGTAACAGTAACAAAGTATTGAAGATCAAACTCGGAAACATGCGCGGTTCTACATCGATGAACGTATACCAATTTGAGCCTAAGTACGATCAATTGGTGAGTAGGAGACGGGACCCCATGAGCATTACTCCTTTCCTGTATACTGCAATTAATTAAATACATACGAATGCAAACATTACCTTCTTTGTTTGGAAGAGTGAGGACTATATGACGCTGGGCTCCGGTATGTAAACAAAGATGGCGGAGAGTCTAGGAAAACGAGACCCGCATATTATTTAAATACAGTGTGTAAAATTACAAGGAAGGTACAACAAGCATTTAACCACAATGGAACATAAGTGTTAAATGCTTTTTGAACCATCTTCGCAATTTTACAACTGACAAAGAAAATGAAAAAAGTATTGTTAAAAAGAGACAGGCTTATAAGAAATACAAGTGCTCCGGTGCATCTAATGACTATCAAAGTTATGTATTAATACAGAAAGATTTAAAAAAGACAGAAAAAACGACAATACGAAATGAATATAGCTGATAAATCCAAAGGGTATCCCAAAGAATTCTATAGTTACATTAGAGATAAAAAGGTTATTAGGAATCACATTGGTCCACTATTATATGCTGACAGTCAACTTGAATATTCAAATGAAGGAATATGTGATATTTTAAAAAATAATGTTAGTTCAGTATTCGTAATTGAAACACCTCAAAGTGAGCTCCAAACTGAAACCTGTGAATATTTTGGTGTAAAGTTTCTCACTATGGTAAATATAACAAAAGAAAAAAATAAAAGGTGTATAGTGAAACTCAAAGTTAATAAAACACCAGGGCCTGGCGGTTGGCATCCAAGAATCTTAAAGGAAATGAAAAATGAGATTGTTGTTCCATTAGAAATTATTTTCAAGAAATCCATCATATCCGGAGATGTCCCAAGAAAATGGAAGCTAGCTAACGTTACTCCCATATTCAAAAAAAGGCGACAAAAAGAAACCAAATAACTACAGGCCTTTAAGTTTGACTTCAATCGTAGGAAAAAAAAGATGGAAACTACCATCAGAGATACTATCGAACATCATTTAGAAAGTAACTGTTTGATAAATGATAGGCAGCATGGGTTCAGACGGAAACGTTCTTGCGTGACTAACTTACTCGAATTCTACAACACGGTCATCTCGAATTATGACAAAAGAAACAATATAAATATAATATATCTAGACTTTGCAAAAGCTTTTGATACCGCACCCCATGAAAGACTACTTACTAAATTAGGTTCACACGGAGTAAGTGGTAGCCTATTAAATTATACTAGTAATTGGTTGAATGATCGAAAACAGAGAGTTGTTTTAAATGGAAAAACTTCTGGACGGAAAAATGTTACGAGTGGAGTTTCTCAGGGTTCCATTCTTGGTCCACTTGTATTCATAGTATATATGAATTATATAGACCACGGACTAAAATCTACTGTTTCTAAATTTTCTGATGATACAAAACTGTATGGAATGGCAAATGATCACTTAATTAGATTTTCAAGAAGATTTACACAAATTACAGCAATGGTCTAAAAAGTACGTACATACATATACCAAGGGTTTTTCCCCCTTACAAGGGGGGTAGCCAAAAAGAAAAAGGCATAAAATCATTCCCACCCATTCCATCCCTGAATATACTCCACACCCCTCCACCCTCCCTCTTATCTTAGCACCTCCTGAATGACGGGTCATCCCTGCACCTTGTCCACTGCCCTGGGTCAGAAGCAGTGTCGCAAGACACAGCACATCCACAGCAAGGCCGCTTCATTAAATCGGTGACCTCCTCCTCTCCGTCCTACCATTGCATAAAATGAGAAGACGGGGAGAAATCCCTTCGGCCTGCATCAAATTTTGCTCACACATACTACCTCACTCCCCATCCCCCCGCCCATTCCACCTCATGCAATCACAACATCATCCATATACAATCATTCTCCATTCACCCCTGTCTTCTGTCCTCTCCCGTCCTTCCTCAACAGACATTCCCCTGTTCCCCAAAGCCCCGTTCACCCCATCCATCCACCTCATCCGAGGACGTCCCCTCATGTTCACTCCCTCCACATCTGCCTTCCACACCTCATTTACTAGTCTTTCTTCACTCATTCTTTCCATGTGTCCAAACCATCCTAATATTCTTTCATCAACCCTATCTCCCAGCTCCTTTTCCACCCCTGTTCTCCTCCTCACCTCCTCATTTCTCACTCTATCTAGCCTAGTAACCCCCATCATACTTCTCAGACACCTCATCTCAAACACATTCAAACTCCTCTCTTCTTCTCTTATGTTTCATGTTTCTGCCCCATACAATGCTGTTGGCACAATCACTCCTTCATACAGTCTCCTCTTAGCATCCATTCCCAAATGTCTATTCCTCATTACACTCTTTAATCCACCAAGGCATTTACTCGCTTCTCTCAATCTACATTCTACCTCCACCTTCACTCCACCTTTTCCTGCCACATTTGCACCCAAGTATCTAAAACTATCCACTTCCTCTAGTCGCTCTCCCTTAATGCTCACTTCCAGTCTACTGCCACTTTCACCCCTTGTACATCTCATCACCTTACTTGTACCTACATTTATCTTTAACTTTCTTCTATCACACGCTCTCCCAAACTCTGTCACCAACTTCCTCAATCCCTCCTCCGATCCTGCCACAAGCGCAGTGTCGTCAGCAAACAACAGCTGGCTCACCTCCCACTTTTCTCCATTTTCTTTAACCATATCCAATCCCTGACCCACTACCCTTGCAATTACCTCTCGCACTACCCCATCCATGTATAAGTTGAACAGCCAGGGCGACATAACGCATCCTTGATGAAGTCCCACCTTTACCTCGAACCACTCACTCTCTCCATTTCCAATCCTGACACAACCTCTACTACTCTCATAAAAACTCTTGACAGCTCCCAGAAGCTTTCCTCCTATCCCGTATATCTGCATAACCTCCCACAGTGCCTTCCTGTCTACCCTGTCTGAAGGTGACCTTTTTAATGGTGGAGTCAAGTTTGCAGATAATTCAAGTGGAGCCGATGGTGAAGGGATTGAAGCTGTTGATACAGATCCTGAAATGGAAACAGAAAATTTTATCATATTGCATAATTTATAAATGAATAAATGAATGAATACAGTGTGATTTACGCTACTTTTGAGTACAGTAGTTATTATTTAGATAATGATTATATTCACACAAGCCACTAGATTATTTGGAAATAATTAACAGGATATGAAATAGGTGGGCTTGGAATTCAGTCCACACAGGATTCAGTCCACTTTTAAATTCACTAAAAATAATGGGTTAGTTGGGTTAAGTTAAGCTAAATCCCTTTGGGCTGAATCCCATGTGGGCTGAATTCCAATGAAACCTTTGAAATATATTACACAATGTTGAATCAAATGAATAACAATCATCTAGGCCCCAAAAATGAGTGGATACAGTATATTATAGTGATATAGTCATTATCCAAATTTAGAAGTAATGAAGTTGAAGTATCATCTCTTAAGGCCTTCACATTTTTATTACACTTGCTCTCCATTGTCCACCAAATTTATATAGTTGGGTATGAAAAGGGAGAAACTCACACAATATAAGTAAATTGATTTACCTGGGTCATCAATTTCTTCTTCTGTATGCTGTGGATGACCTTGGCATTTATCTATGTGAGATTTTAATCTTGACACAATGCCCTGTAGTTCCTGGCTGCAGTCTTTGCATTTAGCTGGGTACCCTCTGCCTGAAGTTGTTGGTAGTTTTTCAAAATAATTCCTGACAGGATCATTTTTTTTTTCTGCCTGAAGGAACCACTCTGCCAGGTCCAGAAGATATCCTTCCTGGTTGATTCCAAAGCAGCAACTGACTCAGTGAGAAGCTGCTTACCTAGAACAAGTTTCAACTAGAATCTTGTTGAAACTTGTTGTGGGCTGCTTATACCGTTCCTTGTATACTGCTCCTTATATTGATATGCTAAAAATGTCCTTTAGCAATGATATCGCATATCAGATAGCAACCCCACAATATTTGAAATCTATAAAGAAAATCTATTTAAATCAAATAAATGTGATTTAAATAAAAAAAAAGATTTTTTAATTTTCAAAAATAAAAAAATAAATATATGTATATATATATATACAAAAAATCGCCAACCCTGGTGCCCACTAACCTCATACAATAATACCTGTTAAGTCCGGCTAAAATTGACATTTCAAAGCATAACAGTGCCTTAAAAATAGTTTCTTATTTCACTATAAAAGTTTATATTAGCTTATACTGCATTCAGTAAGTCAATAGTTGATATATTTGTCCTATACACAATGTTAGGTTTCTAGTTTTGATATATTTGTCCAATATAAAATGTTAGGTTACAAAGAAAGCAATGGCCTCCGCTAGCGGACCAAGGGATCTAGGTGCGCACGTCCTGTGTAATAGTAGTCCTTGATATATATATATATATATATATATATATATATATATATATATATATATATATATATATATATATATATATATTATATACATTATATGTGTTTATGTGTCTGTGTGTGTGTATGTGTGTGTGTGTGTGTGTGTGTGTCTGTGTGTGTGTCTGTCTGTCTGTGTGTGTGTGTATGTGTACGTTTGTGTGTGTGTGTACGTTTGTGTGTGTGTGTGTGTGTGTGTGTGTGTGTGTGTGTGTGTGTGTGTGTGTGTGTGTGTGTGCATGTGTGTGTGTGTGTGCTCGCGCGCGTGTATGTATAAACTGCTACCATCCAAAACAAAATTATCTTGAAAAATTCACGAAAACAACAAATTCAACAGAACAAGAGAAGATATCACAACTCGACCTAGCAAGTGTAGCATAGTGTATTGTAACATGGTATGCTGTACAGCACAGAGCAAAGCTCGGTTTAGCGCGACACAGTTATGCCCTTACCAACCTCAACGCCTCTCGAACTAAAGCCATTTCATACGACCAACAAGGGCCCTTTTCATACTACTGCTACGCGTGATAGTCACGCAGGGCCACGCATACCAAGCGACAGATATTCGTTAGCCTTCCTACACGCACCACGCGCTTTCCTGTAAGCATAACCCATCAATTAATGAATGCATAAATAGCGTTACGTGCGTTTCACTGTCACCCCTCATGCAACAGATTTTGCAACATGGCGCAGTGAGTAAGATACCCTTGCAACAGTGACACAAAACCGACGATAAGCTAATAAATGGCGCGTGCATGAACGAAGAGTGACAGTAACATGATACGCAATTCGGCGGAGCGTACATGAACGAAGTGTTGACGGAAGTGTCGAAGGGACTAGGCGGCAGTATGCATGTTGGACCGTAGGTACAGTTTGACGCTAGACAATGGACGCCACTTTACGTGGAGTTTGGCTTTCGTAGGCATGTAGTGATGCTGACATAAGGGCCTTTCCTCCCACTCACCATGATAATGAACCTCTCGGCAGAGCTTTTTCCCGCCGCGACCGTGACCTATATACAGTACAGAGCGAACATGGCATCACACGACGCACCAGCCTACCCATGCAGACCACACCTACCCAGCCAGGCAACATGAAACAAAGGCGCGATTCACCTGCTTCACATTCTGTATATACTACCGAACCCTGTAAGAGGCCGGTAGATAGAGGGAGACATGAAAGTAGAGGGGTAGGTGAAAATATATGAACATTTTATTGGATGCTTTGAAACAATGGCCGATAGGAAGTGCAGAGTTGCATATTCTCGCTTACCGTCTTGCGTTTTGTAAACATAGGTTAGGATATCGAGAGAGTGCTGATGTGACGAAATGTATACATCAAGTCATGTTCCGCTTGCGACATAAGTGCTTACGTAAACAGTATTGCTTGAGACAGTATAACAATCTTTCTGATTGGAGAAAAGGGTGGAGGAGAGAAATTATTGGTGCATGGAGGTAAAGTCACGCCCTTAAATGGCAGCACTTATTTGTAACGTTCAAAGTTATTGGATGAATTAAATTGTGACGTCGGAGCAGACTTGAGTGGTGGGGTGTACAAGGATCACAAGAGTCCCTTGGTGCAGATTGAACCAAGTGTATTTACTAAGAAGAATATACGAAATAATGTCTCATTTTAATTTACCCCATCAAGAAATTTTAATAACTCGTGACCGAAGCTTTGATAGAAACATACTTAAGAGAAGGAAGAGGCATGGGGCCTACAGATGAATAACACAAGTGACTAATTGTTAGTGGCAGTGGAGCTAACACAGACAAGCTCTCAGGTTGACCCGTCATCGCACCCTGCGACCAGGACATGACGTCTACCAGTCATCCGGAAATTCTGCTGCTACTTAAGGTAGGCGCCCCCCTCTCCTTTCTCACCGAAGGTGGCCTCCCTTTTACTAGCACTGAATTCAACCGTTTCACGGAATACTGTGGTGTCCACCATATGGTCACCTCACCGAACTATCCCCAGTCCAATGGGCACGCCGAAGCCGCAGTTAAGGCCGCTAAGCACCTCATCCTAAAGACAGCGCCCACCGGATGTATCGACCACGAGTTCGACCGAGGCCTACTAGAATTACGCAACACCCCGTCTCCTACCGGCCGCTCCCCCGCCCAGAGCATGTACGGCCACCCTCTCCGCACTTGCGTCCCGACCCACCCGGACTCCTTTTCGGAGGAGGATTGTGTTTGCCGCGCCGCCTCTCAAGCTGACCAGGTGCAATCCCAGTGCAACGAGCAAGCTCGGCCCCTCCTCCAATTGAGTGTCGGCCAACCCACCCAGATTCAGGACCGGTTGTCCCTCCGTTGGGACAAGGTCGGGGTGCTTATGGGCCGCGATAGGTCCAAAGACAAGGAAATCTACCTCCCGAGCGGGAAACTCTGGTGGCGCAGCCTCCGCCTAGTGTTCCCTTGCCCTTCCGACGCTGTCGGCCCCGTCGCGTCCCATCCTTCGGTGGAGGGCACGCGGTCCTCGTGCGTGGATTTCCTATGATTCCCCGTCGGTCGTCTCGGCTCGAGAATAGATGTACCCCTCGCGATGGTTCTACGAGCGTGACCACAGTGCCACATAGACACGAATGACTACTTATACAGGCACCTAATAAGAGTAAGAAGGAACGTAGGCGTGTAGACATTCGGAAGCATGATGTCACATGCACGTAACCGCGCCTAGAGCTGCTAGGCAGAGTTCCGAACATATCTAGATGGATCGTCGGCAGAGTCTTCGGCCTGAGGTGGGACGCGCCCCTTCGGGGCCCAGGCCGACAGATACCCGTTTGTCTTCCTGCGTGCACCACGCGCCCTCCTGTACACATAACCCAATGATTAATAAACGCGTAAGTCGCCTTAGGTGCATTTCACTCTCGCCCCTTTGCAACTACACTTGCAACAACATGGTTCTGCCTCAGGAGTTACGAGAGAACAAGCACATGCAATAATACTACTAGACACCACGAACAAGCTCTTCTTGGCATAATTAATTACAAACCGTTCGGCAATTTCATTATTCGTCAACAATGAACAATTCATCATATGACATCTGATATTACTCTTGGAAAGACTTCATTGAAATACGAGAGTTGTCGCAAAGGATACAATAAACACTGCTAAATATATTACCGTAGATATATTTACAGTAACAGATTTAAAGTAACAATGTCGTATACACCAAATAAATTTCCACAACACTAAGATAAACAGAACTTTATCCGTCATGACGTACATAAATCTATATCCACCAGTTGCACTATTTCCTAATATTCTTGAATTTTCGTAATTACAAAACGATCCGTGCACTTCCTGGAACACTTGGAGGTCAGAATGGAAAACGGAAGACAATCTTTAAAACCCCAAGGAGAGTAAATAAAGAAACATTGCCGACCATCCCCATGATATAGGTTTGCCAATTAGAATTTAGGCACACAATCGCTATTTTTCATACCTCAATCGTTTGCAATTCGAAAATAGAGCCACTTTCGGCTGTCGTCAAGAATCTTCGGAGGAGTGATGTATTAGTAGTCAAACATCGCTATTCACACGTCACTGTTCAACACTAAATGTAGGAAAATTTAATAAATTATGGTCTATTGTGTACCTACCAAATGTAACAACGGACAAAGTAGTGGTCGGAGCTTCTTTCAATTCCCAAGTGATACAGATCGAAGGGCTATATGGATGCGGAAGGTGGATAGAACAAGGAGAAAGGGATCGTTGTGGGTACCAAGTGAACATATTAAATTTTGCTTGGATCACTTTGAGCCCGTCTTGTGAAGGATCTGGCTTATTCTACTTGAAAGGTGTGGGTCATCATGTGTCGTTCGAGGGCCCTTTTGTTGGAAAACTGCATCGCACGGGTTAGATTGGAAATGCTTCACTCTAGTGTGGTTAACTATGTGTAGTTTGAGATGACTCTTTCCTGAGAAAGCTGCATCTCACATGTCGCATTTAAAAGGCTTCTATCTAGTGTGGGTCACCAAGTGTCGTTTGAGATTAGTCTTTCGTGAGAAAGCTGCATCACACAAGTCACACTTGAAAGGCTTCTCTCCAGTGTGGGTCATCATGTGATTTTTTAGAACATTATTTGCTGAGAAAGCTGCATCACACAGGTCACACTTGAAAGACTTCTCTCCAGTGTGAGTCATCACATGATATCTGAGACCACTATTCCCTGAGAAAGCTGCATTACACAAGTCACACTTGAAAGGCTTCTCTCCAGTGTGGGTTACCATATGTTGTTTGAGAGAACTCTTCAATGAGAAAGCCGCATCACACAGGTCACATTTGAAAGGCTTCTCTCCAGTGTGGGTCATCATATGTTTTTTTAAAGTACCCTTTTGTGAGAAAGCTGCATTACACAAGTCACATTGGAAAGGCTTCTCTCTAGTGTGGGTCATCACGTGACGTTTGAGTTTACCCTTTGCTGAGAAAGCTGCATCGCACAGGTCACACTTGAAAGGCTTCTCTTCAGTGTGGGTCACCAAGTGTAGTTTGAGACTACTCTTTACTCTGAAAGATACATCACATAGGTCACACTTGAAAGGTTTCTCTCCAGTGTGAGCCATCACATGATATTTGAGAGCACTCTTTTGTGAGAAAGCTGCATCACACAGGTCACACTTGAAAGGCTTCTCTCCAGTGTGGGTCATCACATGACATTTGAGAACACCCTTTCTAGAGAAAGTTGCATCACACAGGTCACACTTGAAAGGCTTCTCTCCAGTGTGGGTCATCATGTGATTTTTGAGACTAGTCTTTCCTGAGAAAGCTGCATCACACAGGTCACACTGGAAAGGTTTCTCTCCAATGTGGGCCATCATGTGATATTTAAGATGACTTATGAGATAGGTGTGCCACATGAGTTTCTCTTTGTTCCATGATGAATATGTAGAATTTATAGATACCTTTTCCAAGATGTTGATATTTACCCTCAACCTGTAAGAAAAAAATAAGTTCGACATTAACTTTTTGAGAGCTTGTAAAAGGTGTAACACGAGCATAAACAAATACAGTGGGGCATTAAATGAAAATGTAGTAGGGAAAGGAAACAAATGACTCATAATACTGATATTACGGTGGTATTCTTAAAGGAAAAGAAAAAAAATATATACATATATACATATATATATATATATATATATATATATATACAGTATTTACTCATATATGTATATATATATATACAGTATATATATATATATATATATATATAAAAAAATATATATATATATGTATATATATATATATATAAATATATTGAAGGATTTTTTTTTAGGAATAACACTGAGAATCTTGTATTCTTAGAAAAATTTCTTTAACTATATAAATCTTTTACTTCCAAGGATTTATATAAGATTTATACAAGGAAAGACATTTTTCTTTAAAGAATACCACCATTAACCTTTTTGTTATGATGATGCCAACCAGGCATCATGAAGTGCAAGTGGGTATACATGGATGAGGGTGTTGGCATCCAAATTATATTCATTTTGCGGTTGTAGCTGAGTGACTCCTGAATTCTGTGAACTGGTTTTGGTAATATTTTATGTTTTTCATCACTAAAAGTGAAAGAAAACAAGTAATACAGCAGTGACTTCATATTTCATAATGCAAGTAGTGTGATGCATCGTACATTAGGCATTTGATGCTGCACACAAGAATTGGGCTCGCATCTAAGAGGTTAAAGGAAGATATGGAAGGTTGAACAAATACTAAAAATGATGGGGTTGCACAGAACATAGATTGGGACAGTATATAATCAGGAAATAATAAGGAAAAAGAGTGGCTGAATGAATATTATAGACGTAGAGGACATAAGAATAGACAGAAGTATACAGTAGCATCATTGGATATAAAATATCTTTGTAAAATTTTCAGAGAGAACCACTACACACACACCAATCAAGGTTGTCATATATCAACACTGTAGAGATTCACAAGACTCTGATATTGATTTCTACAGCAAATCTCTTGGTTTTTTTTTTGGAAAAACAAGTGAAATTCCACACATATACCACCACAAGCCCACAACAAAACCAAATGTTGATTTCTGACATCCTTGACTGAGAAGTAAATTACTTATAGTCAATCTATCCTGCTTTGTCCCAACCTACAACTAAGTTAGGTTAGATTCACTCCTGACTTCCATCAATCACTAAAACAAGGTGCACAGTGGGAAAACTTTATTAAGCTATAGTTATTCAGTGGAACGGCCACTTCAAATGAGTTATAAATAATTTGCATGGATATTTGTTCCCTGTAGCAATCTTACTCATAAATAAATTTTTAGGTGACTGGTAATATGAACATTAATAGGAAAATAATAAGATGCAGGAATGGATGAATAAATATTACAAAGAGAAAGAAGTCATAAAAAAAGTGTGATGAAGGATATACAAGCACAGTCAACTGGAAATAAGAAATATTGGTAAAAATTTCACAGAGGTTTACATCCACCCACCAAGGATGTCAGAAATAAATGAGTAATTTTTGTGAATTGTTTATTGGTTTCGACAGCAAATCACTTGGCTTCCATTTATCAGGGAACCCCCCCGGATGAGTAAGCTTGAGAATTTTGGCAGAAATAGTACCACAAGCCCATAAATAAATCTATAATAGGTTTATATCTATTATCTTTGAATGAAAAAAAAAAACTAATCTAGTCAACCAAGCCTTATCCATCTCTACATATGGCTAAAGTCTATTCCAATAGAAGTTACACTTGATTTCTGCCATGCAGCTTTGTTGTTGTTGTTGTCGTTCCCTAGACTGTCTGTCCGAGCAGTCCCGTCTCCCCAAGGAAGGCCACAGCCGAAACTGGGTTTTCCCACAAATCCTTTATAGAGTGTATGTTGTGTTGTTTGCGTGCATGATTGTGTATAATGCAGTCTTCCATTATGTGTTGTATGGTATGGGGTGAAGTGTTACATCCTGGGCAGCTGCTCACAACACGGTCGTCCAGCCTCTTCTGGTAGCTTAGAAGTGCTGGGTGGTGACCGCATCGCAGTCTGGCCAAGTGGACTCTGTCTTTACGTGGGAGAGAGGATTCAGAAGGGTGGATATCAGGGGGTCTGGCATGCAGCAGTGTGTTGTCTTTCAGTGTGTTAATGGAGCGGTGAGTGATATGATTATGAATATGTTTCCGGAGGCTGGTATTTGGTGGTTGTGGAGGAAGAGAAGAGAGTATCTGTGTGTAATAAAGGTCTTTGGGTGTAGTTTTAATGTTTCTTGGTGTGTGTGGGTGTTCTGCTATGTAGTGTAGCGGGTGTGATGTGTTTGTGGTGGCTGCAGCAAGTGTTTGTGTGCCTCTCATGTCGAGGTGGTCTTTGACTTTGAGGACTTTTGTTTCATGGTGTAAATGGTCTGTAGGTGATGTATTTGTGCAGCCTGTAATTGTTTTTAGGGCTTTGTTTTGTATGATTTGAAGGGTGTTGTGGTGTGTCTCACTGAGATTAGGAGCCCATGCAGGACTCGCATAATTCATCACTGAGCGTATGCATTGTTTGTATATTGTTATATTAGTTTCTTTGTTTTGTCCAAATGGTGTTCCAGTGATTGACTTAAGTGCGTTAAGTCTAGGTGTGCATTTGTTTTTTATGTTTGTGAGGTGTTGTTTGAAAGACATGGATGTATCGTATGTTACACCAAGAATTTTCGGTGTGTTTGTGTGTGGTATTAGAGTGTTGTTGATGTAGAGATGAGGTATGTATTTGTGTTCTTTTGTCCAGTTGGTGAGAAGTGTTGCTGTAGATTTGGTTGGAGCTATTTTGAGTCTGTTTGTGATGAACCATGTGTTGAGTGTGTCAAGGTAAGGCTGGATTATTTCTGCAGCTTTGTCTGTGTTACGATGTGTGCATGTGATTGTTATGTCGTCTGCGTAGGAAGAGATTTGTATTTCTGAGGTGTCTGGCGTGGGTAAGTCATGCATGTATAGATTAAATAATGTGGGGGATAGAACTGAGCCCTGTGGTACTCCGTTCTTAATGTTTCTGATGTGCGATGATTGGCCATTATATGACACATGAGCATTCCTGCCTGCCAGATAATTGGCCAGCCATCTTTTGGTGATATTGTGCATGTCTGTGTTATATATTTTATTTGTTAGGTTGTGGCGGGGGATAGCATCAAAAGCTTTACTAATGTCCAATGTTATAAGAAGTGTTCTGTGGTGGGGCCTATCTGAATTGATGCCATCTAAAATTCTTTGTGAGAGGTTTGTCAGAAGAGTGTTTGTGGAGTGTAGTGGCCTAAAACCGTGTTGTGAGTCAGCAAGGGGAATATATGGTGTGACAAGTTTAAGTATTAGGCGTTCAATGACTTTAGAGGGGGTGCAGAGAAGTGTGATTGGGCGGTGCGATGTTGGGATTGTTGGGTCTTTGTTCGGTTTTGGAATGGTGATTATTTTACCATGCTTCCAGATGTCGGGTATAGTGTTGTGTGAATAGCTGTAGTTTGCAATGTTTGTGAGTGCGTGTATACCTTGTGGTCCAATGTGTTTTAGGTGGATGTTGCTTATGTTATCAGGGCCACAGGCAGATGAGTGCTTGAGACTATGCAACGTCTACGTCGTGGGACCACCCCCCAACCCCAAGAGTTGGGGGCCAAACAGCAGCAACTACCCCTGGCCATCAGCTCTACGCAGATGCCATGTAGCTTGGTGCAGTTGGTAGTCCTTCCGAACCTGGCTCCACACAAGCACCAGCAACATGCAAATTTCTCACCTCCGTCAGAAAACATTATATCTCTCCACTTTGTTCACAAGATAGGAAATTTTCGTTTCAATTATTAGAAAAGCAGTCACTACAACTAAAATAACATTTTCAAAACTCTATAGGATAAAAAAACTGAGTAATTGTGTGGAATTGAAGTCAAGGAAAAGATAGTATAGGTTTATATACATCTTTATTTACAATTGATGTTTAGAGCAATTATGATATCAAATGTAGAATAAAATATATGCTCTACATACAATATACAGCTCCGGAACACAGTGGCGGATCCAGATTTCAAATATTAAGCCATAAACAATGAAAATTAAGGATTATTATCAATATTTTGCGTCATGATGCTCGCAGTGCAAGGGAGGTTGGGAGGGATGGTAGTTGCTGGCTCCTTTTGTCCTCCTCCTATTCCACTCACCCCTATCTTCTGTCCTCTCCTGTCCTTCCTCAGCAGACATTCCCCTCTTTCCCAATGCCCCGTTAACCCCATTCATCCATCTCATCCTTGGTTGACCCCTCATGTTCACTCCTTCCACCTCTGCCTTCCACATCTCTTTTACTAGTCTTTCTTCACTCATTCCTTCCATGTCCAAACCATCCCAATACTGTTTCATCAACCCTATCTCCCAACTCCCTTTCCACCCCTGTTCTCCTCCTCACCCCCACATTTCTCACTCTATCCAGCCTAGTAACCCCTATCATACATCTCAGGCACCTCAACTCAAACACATTCAAACTTCTCCTCTCTTATGTTCCATGTTTCTGCTCTGTACAGTGAACAAAATGTAGAAATATAATATTTTCTCAAGGTGAGGAATTTGCATCTTGCTGGTGCCTGTGTGGAGCAGGAGTCTGAAGGACTACAAGCTGTGCCAAGTTGCATGGCAGAAATCAAATATAATTTCTTACTGGAATGGAGTGGTTAGGTTACACTCAACCCCCCACCCCCTATTCTATCAACTACTACAACAGAATAATGATACTAGCTTGTTGAGTTAAGATTGTCCAGAAACAACCACTTCAAATGAAATACAAATAATTTTTTGTGTAAATCAATTTATGACCATGACAATCTGAATTGCGAAGATAACATTATTGGAGTAAGTCACCTCTTTCCCTCCTCTGTTCCAGAGTCGGCAACTCCAATTTTAACAGTCCTTCTTCATATCAAGTTTTGATAGTTTGATTACCTTTAGTAATCTTTGTCACATTTGAACCTTTTTTGGTCAATATCCTGAAACCTCCTCCTTACTTTTCAGTTCTGTTTTTCGCCCAGTGGTTATATATATACCATATCCCAATATGCTTGATGATATTGGTCCTTTCAATTTTGTCTCTACTATGCCCATCATATCAAGTTTTTCTATTTCTAGATAGTCATTAGTTCGTTGATTCCAGAGATCATACCATTGATGTTTGTGTATGCCACTTTTATTCTTGTACTTTCTTTACTTTTTTGGTTTAGGTTTCCATTTCTTTTTTTTTTGTACCATTTTTTCAGTCTCAAGTCCAGTACTCTCCAAAAAAAAATCATTTTTTTCAGTCTCTGTTTTCTTTTCATTCCTATCATTTGCTTCAATTCTGAGCACTTTATCTTCCTCTTTTTCCTCATTCATTTCCTTTTGTATTCTTATATTTTTGAATTTCTCACTATTTGCCAGTTTGACTGCCTTTGATAATACTTCCTCGACCATCATTTGGGTTCTTAGTTTTCTTTTTAGAGGTCTACGGTGTTTTTCCTTTGAGTATTTGCCTAACTGTATTACATCAATTTCTTTATAGAGATTCTGATCTTCATCCTGTATTTCTTTCAGAATTTCTTTGACTAGTTCTTTCTCCTCTTTTTCTTTTTGGTATCTATACATATCATGTTCTTCTTGTATTCCATGGACCACAATGCACTTGCCTTTGTCAACTGTGTCTCTCACCAAATTTTCCTTTTCTTTAATTACTTACCTGTCAACTTATTTAACTACTTAACTGTTAATTACTTGTTAACTGTAACTTAACTGTTTCTTTTGTATTTTCTTCCATCTGCTCTTTTAATATTTTTCTAAATTATATTCCTTGATTTTCTTGTTCTATTTTCCATTGATTCTTTATTTCAATGAGGTCTGTTTCTTTGAGTGATTCTGCTACTTTACTGGTCATAACTTGTAACTGTTCACTGACCTCCCTTTTCAGTTCATCGTTATTATTTTTATCCTCATTTTTCAATCTCTCATTTTCTCTCTTTAGACTTTCTATTTTGCTTTTTAGGTCACTCAATTCTTTGATAGTTTGCTCATTGTTTTTTTTGTAATGTAATCAGTTCTTTATGAACGGCTCAATAATCGAGTTTCAAGTCTATAATTTCTTCCATTAGTTCGTTAATTTCACAATTTCTTAGTGCGATGCTAAACCTACTTTCTCTGTCTATATCAAAGTTTTTACCTATTTCGCTTGAATTCCTTTGGAAACCTGAAAAAACATTGTTTTCCCACCTTGGATTTTTTCTTGGGGTATCAAATATACAATGGCATGTGTGTGTGTGTGTGTATTTACCTAGTTGTATTTTACGGGAAGGGGAGCTATGCTCGTGGGGTCCCGTCTTCATGTCTCATTTTATCTAAACTATTTTCAAATTCATGTATTGTTTTTGCACACACCACTTTCTCATCTAACTTGTTCCAACTGTCTATTACTCTGTGAGGAAAGCTGTTCTTTTTCAAATCTCTTCTATAGCTGTCTTTTTTTATTTTCTTTCCGTGTCCTCTTGTATTTCTGTCATCCCATTTTATCAGCTTCTCTCTATCAGTAATTTCCATGCCTTTCATGATTCTGTAAATAGTTATCAAATCTCCTCCTCTCTTCTTTTCTCTAGTGTCTGTAGTTCAAGTTTTTGTAGTCTCTCTTCATATGATAGTTTTGAGAGTGTAGGTGCCAGTTTTGTAATTGCTCTTTGTATTCTTTCAAGTTTTTTATACATTTTTTTGTACTTGGTGACCATATCGTTGCTGCATATTCCAATCTTGGTCTTATCAGGGTGATTAGGATTTTCTTCACCATTTCTTCATCCAGGTATGTAAATGCAACTTTGATTGTTCTTATCAAATTATAAGTTTCTCCAAAAATCTTATTTATATGTTTCTCAGGTGACATATTATTCATAACAATGACTCCCAGGTCCTTCTCATTTTCTACTTTTTTTATTCCTTCCTCTCCCAAATTATACGATCCTGTTACTCTGCTTTTGCTTTTTCCAAATTCCATTATACTACACTTTTTTGTATTGAACTCCATCTCCCACTTCCTACTCCATTCCTGTACTTTATATAGATCTCTCTGTAGTGATTCACAATCTTCTGTTTTCACTCTTTTTAGTAGTTTTGCATCATCTGCAAAGAAGCTCATATAGCTTTCAATTCCTTCATCCATATCATTAATATATATAGCAAACATTATTGGGGCCAGTACTGTTCCCTGCGGAACACCGCTTATTACTTCATCCCATTCTGAGTGCTGGTCTCTTATCACTACTCTCATTCTTCTTTCTTGCAAAAAGTCTTCCATCCAATTTAGTAGTTTTCCTTGTATTCCTCCTTCAGTTTCTAATTTCTTAAGCAACTTCTTATGTGGTACTTTGTCAAACGCTTTCTTTAGGTCTAGAAATGCACAGTCCGCCCATCCATCTCTTTCTTGACGCATGATCGTCCTTGTCTGAATCCAAATTGCCTTGGGTTTAACACTTTATTTTTTTCTAAATATTTTACCCATCTACTTTTGATAATTCTTTCACAAATTTTTGCTATTGTACTTGTTAGAGAGACTGGTCTATAGTTGGTAGGTTCTTCTTTATTTCCTCCTTTATATATAGGTACTATATTTGCTTTTTTCCAATCTTCTGGAACTTTTCCTTCTTTCAAGGAACTGTTTAGTATGCTGTGTATTTTGTCTGCCAGTTCATTCTTGCATTCTTTCAGAATCCAGTTTGCTATTTCATCTGGCCCATGCGATTTTCTGACATCAAGATTACCCAAGTGTGTCAATATTTCATTCTTTGTTACTTCTATTTCTTCCATAGGGGGGACTTTCTCTTTCAACTCAATCTCTTCAGGTTGTATATTTTCCCTTGTAAACACTGATTTCAAATGTTTGTTCATAATTTCTGCCATTTCCATTTCCTCAGTGTATTCAACTCCCCCTTGTCTTAATTTCTCCAATTTTTTTTTGTTTTTCAGTTTATTGTTTAGAAATCTGTAAAATAATTTTGGTTGATGTTTACACTTTTCTATAACATCTTTTTCATATTTTCTCTTTTCCTCTCTGCACTTTTGTACATATTCATTTCTATAACCGGGATATATTTTCCATTTTTCAGGTCTTCTGTCTTTTTTCCATCTGGTCCAGGCTTTGTCTCTTTTGTCTTTTAACTCCCTACAGCTTTTGTTGTACCAGCATTTTACATATTCTTTTTCTTGTTTTTGTCTTGGGACATACTTTTCCACTCCTTTTTTGTAAATTTTTGTCAAAATATTCCATTTCTCTTCCACTGATGTTTCTTCTTTGTATATTTCTTCCCAGTTTTCTTGTTGGAAGAATTCTCTTATTTTATCAAAGTTTGTTTTTTCATACATCATTCTTCTTTTTCTATATTGTTCATTTCTTTTCATATATTTTTCTTCATTAAGTTCCAGTTCAATCAATATGTGGTCACTTTTACCTATTGGTGTTTTATATTCGATCTTGTCCACTATTCTAGGTTCAGATGTAATTATTAAGTCTAGTCTCGATGGTTCTTCTTCATTTCTATACCTAGTGTTCTCCTGTATCCATTGTGTCATTGAATGGTCAGTAATCATCTCAAGTAGAGCATTTCCCCATGAGTCATCACCACTCTTTACTGTCATTTCTTCCCAGCAGATTTCTTTGCAATTAAAGTCGCCCATCATAACTATTCTTCCTCCATCTTCCATTATTTTATTTAATGCTATCTTTGTGTCCTCTAACATACTTTTATGTTCACTCTCCTCCCATGAGGCTGTTTTCGGAGGCACATAATTGATCACAAATTTTCTGCTCTTCTTATCTCTGTCTTCCACTTCTATCATAATCATCTCTACTGTATTCTTTCCATATATGACACCTTTCACGTTTATATCCTTCTTAGTCAGGAACATAACTCCACCCCCTTGTTTTTTCTCTCTGTTTCTAATCCAATAATTGTATGCATCATGTCCTACACTGTTGGGTGGTAGTGGGCCTTTTAATTTTGTTTCTACAATTCCCATTATGTCCGGTTCTTTTTCCTTCAAATAATCATTCAGTTCATTCAATCCTGTTATTAATCCATCTATATTTGTGTAAGACGCTCTTAGTTTTCTGCCACTTCCATTGTGTTCTCTGTTTCCCTTATGTTTTTCTTTTGTATGTCGAACTGCTTTATTCTCATGTTCACTACTCTCCAATAGAATCTCTTTCTCTGACTCCGTTCTTTCCTCGTTTTTTGCCTTAGCTTCAAGTCTTTTCTGCCTCTCTTTCCTCCTTATTCATTTCTCTTTTTATCCATACCTTTTTATATTGATCACTTGTTGCTAGTTTCCCTGTTTTGGATAGAATTTTCTCTGCCGTTGTTTGTGACCTGAATTTAATCTTAATTGGTCTGGTCTTATCTGTACTATATTTTCCGAGTCTGAATTTTTCCTCAATTAACTTCATAATTTCTGGTTCATCTTCCTGGACTAATTTTAATAAACTGCTTACTCTTTCATTTTCCTCACTGATTCTTGAGGTTCTATCTGGGTTATGTTTCTCTTCCATTCCTAATATAATTATACATTTCTTTTTGTCAGCTAATTCTCTTACTATATTCTCCTTCTGTCTCATCACTTTAATAACTGAGTCTTCATTATGTTCTTTCAATTGCTGTTGACTATGTCAGTGAATGAAACCTTATTCCCTTCTTGGGTTGTTCTCCAATTTTTAGCTTCTTTAGCTATTGTCTCTCTGTTTTCATTACTATTCTTCAATTTCTCATTCTCCTCCTTTACATTTCTTAACTGTCTTTTTAGGCCCTCTATTTCATCAGTTAAGTTTCTGTTTGCCTTCTCTAGTTCTTCCAATCTTTCAACTCTCTGGAAAATGGAGTCAACATTACCTAACCTACGTTCCAAGTCCTCGATCACCTTATCAACTCTCTCCTCTAGTCTTATCAGTCGGGGGGGGGGGGTTGTGTCCCCCCCACCCTCTTTAAATCCCTGGAACATATTCTCGTCACTTTCTACTGTATTGCTCCTCTCTGTACTTCTAATCTTTACATTTTTATTAGCCATTTCGTCGTCACTGAGTTGGTCCGGTGGTCGTTTCATGTTGACCTTACGCTTGTCTGCTTGGGCCAAGTCCTCCACTTCCTCATTTCCTTCCATTTCCCCAGCAATCCCTCCCCTTCTCCTCTTTTCCTACTTACCCACTGCCCCACGAGCAATTTCCCCCCCACCCTGTTAATACAAAAAGGCACTTCTCTTTGCGTTGGGATCCACAATCGGCACTTTTCTTCAGAACGTTCTTCAAGCCGTCCGTTCGTTGAAAGTGTGTGTGTGTGTGTGTGTGTATTTACCTAATTGTAGTATACAGGAGAGGAGCAATGCTTATTGGGTCCCATCTTCTTTTCTCTACTTTTTCATCATACCTATCCTCAAATTCGTGTGCAGTTCCAACTTAATCCATATCCAGAAATTGCATTTCCACACAAAATAACTTATGACCTCCAGAAATATGTTTTCCTGTTGATTTCTATGTGTTTTAAACAATTCTAGCTCATTTTTGATGTAGCTATTACCTTTTCAAACATAAAAAAGTAATTTCAAACAACTATGCATGTCACAATTATTGAAAACATAAAATCAACAAGAAAAAATATTTATTGAGGCCATTAACTTGTTTTATCTACCCGTTGAGCACTGAAGATGCCACCTAGCAAAAAACAGCTATTTTTTGATAGTCTAACCTGACCCACATAACAAAACCAAGCATGACCAACTTAACCTAACCAAGTCTAACCAAACTTAACCTAATCCACCTAACTTAACCATACCAACCTAATCCTATTCTATCCTAGCCTAACCAAATCTAACCTAACCTAACCTGGACCCCCCTTGCATGGGTGTTTGCTAGCCAGGAAGCTTAAACCTAGTGATTTCTCAGCTGTTTTCTACCAGTACTTTATGGTTAGCTGGTGGATGGTTGGGGGGTATCAGGGAATGAGCTATTCCCTCTTGTTGGTGAGTCTGGATTGTCATCCAAGGTATTGACATGGTACTCTGCATTATCTTCGTGTCAATTCATGCGAGGCTTGTAGAGATTACCAGCAGCAACCATAAATGAACATCAGTTTGGGCAATCCATAGCAGATGGGAGAACTCCATATGATTTCAGATATTCTAGTGTGTCTTCATTATTGGAATGGAAATTGTACACAAATCTCCAATAATTGTATAGGCAGCCAGGACACAAAGTTGAAACAACTGCCACAGCCACTCAGATTCAAACTGAGCACAAATTCTCACTTTACAAACTGCCTCATTGGATGTTTGAAATAATTATCACTAACTGGCTACAGATAATGCATGTCTCAACACTGATTGTGTGTGTATTTACCTAGTTGTATTTTGCGGGAAGGGGAGCTATGCTCGTGTTGTCCCGCCTTTGTATCTTGCAGTGTCTAGTTTGTTTTTAAACTCATGAATGGTTTTTGCGCATACTATTTCATTGTCCAGTTTGTTCCAAGTGTCCAAAACTCTATGAGGAAAACTGTTTTTCTTCAGTTCTCTTCTATAGCTATGTTTTTTTATTTTCTTTCCATGTCCTCTTGTGTTTCTTTTGTCCCAGTTAAGTAAGTTCTCACTATCGAGTACCTCTGTGCCTTTCATGATTCTGTAGATGGTCAATAGGTCACCTCTCTCTCTTCTTTGCTCCAGTGTCGGTAACTCCAGTTTAGCCAATCTCTCTTCGTATGATAGGTTTGCAAGTGCAGGTGCCATTTTTGTAGCTGCTCTTTGGATTCTTTCTATTTTCTTTATATTCTTTTTGGTACTGGGGGACCACAATGTCGCTGCATACTCTAATCTAGGCCTTATCAATGTAACCAATATTTTTTTCATCATGTCTTCGTCCAAGTATGTAAACGCCACTTTTATTGATCTTAGCAAGTTGTAAGTCTCCCCGACAATTTTGTTAATCTGTATATCATAGGACAAGTCGTTCGTGATAATTACTCCCAAATCTTTTTCGGATCCTACTTTCTTTACTTCTTTGTGTGTGTGTGTGTATGTGATTCACCATGGTCCTTGAATCATGTGTTGGATTAGTGTGTGTGTGTGTGTCTGTGTATGTTTAGGATTATAATGATTTGAGGCATAATCTTGTCTCTAAATAAATTGTACTTGATTAGTCTATACCACTGCCTGGGTTTGGTAAACTTTTAGAAGTGCACACCTATATGATATAGCATTAGAAAATTATTTATTTTGTAAATCATAGTACATCAACATAATATACATTTTTCTTGGCAGAAAGTAATAACAAAAAGTTGCTAAAACTGATTTACTAACAAAGAAAAACTCACGGAGGGTGAATGATATATCATGTTTGTTTTGATAGATGCCAAGGTTGAAGAAATGAAAGGATGATAAATTCATTTATTCTAACCTAACTTAACCTACGCTACCTAACATACGTCATCTAAGCTGTATTTAGTAATGTGGTACCTATAATTCTAAAGATCCATCGGGTCGTCGTCATGGATGCAGACGGCCTGATTAAGTAATTATTTGGACTGCTGGGAGTAGAGTTGTTGCATAGCTTGAGGGAAGCCCTAAATCATCTTTGTAACAGCATTTAATACTAATGTCAACTGGATTTGGAGAACACCCAGTTCACAATGTGAAAATCATTGTCTAACTTGCATGGCATCTCGATGCTAAGCTCGCAGCTTCATTCAGTAGTATATTTGCTTTTAGCAAGGTTTTGTTATTGATTTCCTCCAAGAAAAATTGATACATTATGTTAATGTTTTATAATTCACAAAATTATTAATTTTCTATTGTTATGTCACATAGGTGCACACTTCTAAAAATTTACTGATTAACATTAGCATATACCCTTACCTAGGTTTTGAATAACCTATGCATTGACATTTTTTTTTTTTTTTACCCCCGTGAGTCATTCCAAATTTGTTGCCTGACCATCTCATCCCTTGGAATATTTCTCTAGTATCTGCTCCAAGTCGAATGACATAATGAAGTTGAAGATGTTGACAGCACCAAATAAAATTTTGTGAATCCATTACGGAACTTGTCACCCCTTTCCCCTGTACGGGAGAAATGCAACTGTAATATTTTGAAACAGTAACAAAATATTGAAGATCGAACTCTGAAACATACGCGGTTCCACATCGATGAACGTACACGAATTTGAGCCAAGTACGATAAATTGATGAGTAGGAGACGGGACCCAATGAGCATTACTCCTTTCCTGTATACTACAACCAATTAACTACATACAAATGCAAACATTACCTTCTTTCTTTGGAAGAGAGAGGACTATATGACACTGGGCTCCGGCATGTAAACAAAGATGGCGGAGAGTCTCGGAAAACGAGACCCGTATATCATTTGTTTGAATTAAAAAGCATATTCATTATTTATCTGTAGCTATATTGTACTGAGGAGGAATTACATCGTTAGGATAATTACTTAAAGCGTACACAAAAAAGATCGCGTATTATTGGTACAGAAGCGAAAAATAACCTTTACAAACAACGAATACATGTAGTGGTTAGTTAAAATACAGTGTGTAAAATTACGAAGTCACAAGCATTTGACCACAACAATGGGAAATAAGTGTCAGAGCTTTTTTAACCATCTCCACAATTTTACACTTGACAAAGAAACTGAAAAAAGTATTGTTAAAATTAGACAGGCTTATAAGAGATACAAGTTCTCTGATGCATCTAATGACTATCAAAGTTTTATGTCAATACAAAGATATTTAAAAAGGCAATAAAAAACGAAAACGATAGTACGAAATTGATATAGTTGACAAATGCAAAGAGAATCCTAAAGAATTCTATAGTTGCATTAGAGATAAAAAGGTTATTAGGAATCACATTGGTCAACTTTTATCTGCTGACAGTCAACTTGAATATTCAAATGAAGGAATGTGTGATATTTTAAACAATTACTTTACACAAATTTTGTTGAATGTGGTGCTGTTTTCTGCATTGATAATTTTCTTGGAGATACTTTCTAAAGATCTCACTAATCGCCGTGTAGCAGGGTCTAAACTCTGTAGAACTCGTGCGTAGGTGGACATATTCTCCGATCCGGATTTCGGCCCAACTGAGCCTTCTTCAGGGAGTGTGTCAAATGTCAACAAAGTGTGACATTTGACCACACGAAATTATTAGACTAGGGGAGATCACATGATAGTTGGAAAAATGTGCATAAATTATCTCCTCATGCTTATGGCCTACCCTGTGTTTTCATAATGGGTACATACATACATACATACATATACCAAAGGCTTTTTCTCCATTACACGGGGGTAGCCAAAAGGAAAAAGGCAGAGAAATCACTCCCACTCATTTCATTTCCCATATATTCCACTCCCCTCCACCCTCCTCCCTCCCTCCCATCTCGGCACCTTCTGGGTGACGGGTCATCCCTGCATCCTGTCCACTACCCCGGGTCAGAGGCAGTGTCGTAAGACACAGCACATCCACAGCAAGGCTGCTTCATAAATTCGGCGACCCACCCCTCTCCGTCCCCTCATGCAACAAAAGAAGACGGGGCAGCGCTAATAAATCGAGTGCCTGTATGTTCAAATTGGGTTTTTTATCCTTAATATAAAGGGCCTCGATTATCTTTCACTTCTCGGGTCCATGCAGGTTTCCAAGATTTTCGTGTTCTGTTCTAATCCTTCTCGTGTAATGTGGTATCCGTGTGATGCCAAATCATGGTTCTTTGGGGCGCCTGTGTATTTGTGTCCAATCAGTCTGGATTCCAGCTCCATGGTCGTCATGCCTATGTACGAGGAAGGAAGGGCTTCGCAGTTCCCTTTGGTGCATCTATATTCGTATATGACATGAGACTTTTTCAGCTAATTCCTCTCTTGGCGGGTGTTGTTTTGGAGAAGCAGATTGGAGGTTTTCTTGCTTTTATAAAAGATGATAAGTTTGATTGAAGTGTTGTCATTCATAGGCTTTATGTTTCTTTTGACGATGTCTTTGATGGCCTTTTCATCTTCTTTGTAAGCTGTAGGAAAGCGTGACTTGTAAAAAAGTTTTATTGTTTCTTGGTTTGGAATATTGCTGGAGTTGGTGTACCATTTGTTTAAGATATTTTCGGTAACCTTATTAATTTCTTTGTTGCTGAAGCCGTTATTTACTAGTACCTGGGTAGTACGTTCGAGTTCTTGGTGGACTTTTGACCAGGTATCGCAGTGCGTAAGTGCTCGGTGGACATAAACTCCAATGGTAGATTGCTTATATCGATTGGGGCACTTACTGCTTCCGTTGAGGCATTGGCCTTCATTGGAAGGCTTGGTGTAGACATTGGTGGTGAAACTATTTTAGCTCAGTATTCGTAAACGAAACACCTCAAAGTGAACTCCAAACTGAAACCTGTGAAAGGTCTGGGGTAAACTTACTACGGTAAATGTAACAAAAAAAAATAATAATAAAAGGTGTATAGAGAAACTCAAAGTTAATAAAATACCAGGGCCTGGCGGTTGGCATCCAATAATCTTAAAAGAAATGAAAAATGAGGTTCTTGTTCCATTAGAAATTATTTTCAAGAAATCCATCATATCCGGAGATGTCCCAAGAGAATGGAAACTAGCTAACGTTGCTCCCATATTCAAAAAGGGTGACAAAAAGACACCAAATAACTACAGGCCTATAAGTTTGACCTCAATCGTAGCAAAAATGATGGAAACTATCATCAGAGATGCTATCGAACATCATTTAGAAAGTAACTGTTTGATAAATGATAGCCAGCATGGTTTCAGACGGAAATGTTCTTGCGTGACTAACTTACTCGAATTCTACAACACAGTTATCTCGAATTATGTAAAAAAAAATATATATATAGATTTAGTATATACTTTGCAAAAGCCTTTGATACCGTCCCACACGAAAGACTGCTTACTGAATTAGCTTCACACGGAATAAGTGGGAGCCTATTAAGTTGGACTAGTAATTGGTTAAATGATCGAAAACAGAGAGTTGTTTTAAATGGAAAACTTCTAGATGGAAAAATGCTACGAGTGGAGTTCCTCAGGGTTCCGTTCTTGGGCCACTTCTATTCATAGTATATATGATATAGACCAAGGACTAAAATCTACTGTTTCCAAATTTGCTGATGATACAATAACTGTGAGGAATGGCAAATGCTGTAATGATTATAATTTGTTTGATATTATTTGTTTGTTTTGTTATCACTTGTCTGTTTATCATTATTTGCTTGATTTTCTTTTATTATTAGTTATATGTCAATTTATTATTATTTACTATTTACCATTTTGTTTATTATTTAACTATACATATTCATTTATTTATGTATCTTATTTATTAATTACATGATTTTATTTCTATTTATTCATTTATATATTATTATTATTATTATTATTATTATTATTATTATTATTATTATCATTATTATTATTATTATCATCATTATTATCATTATCATTATTATCATTATTATTATTATTATTATCATTATTATTATTATTATTATTACTATTACTATTATTATTATTATTATTATTATTATTATCATTATTATTATTATCATTATTAATTATTATTATTATTATTATTATTATTATTATTATTATTATTATTATTATTATTATTATTATTATTTTTTTTTTTTTTTTTTTTTCGCATCCGACCTAGATATGGATGAACCGATCTTCTGTCGGCATGCTCCGCCTTTGTAATATATATATATATATATATATATATACATATATATATATATATATACATATATATATATATATATTATACATATATATATATATATATATATTATACATATATATACATATATATACATATACATACATATACATATACACATATATATGTTATACATATATTATATATATATATATATATATATATATATATATATATATGTGTGTGTGTGTGTGTGTATATATAAGTATACGAACGCGGGAAAGTATTTGAACAACACTTAATGGGTCTCAGTGAATAGATACATTTTTATCAACCACAATGTACTTTAATTCTATGCCATCAACATTGGGAAATCCGTGGAGGCCAACACGCAGAAATTGAAACTTGGTACGGACAAGGACTCCACGGGTCTCCAGATGTTGATGGTTTAGAATTAAAGTGCATTGTGATTGATATATATATATATATATATATATATATATATATATATATATATATATATATACATATATATATATGTATATATATATATATATGTATATACATATATATGTATATATATATATTTATATACATATATGCAGAAAGATCACTATTAACAACACGTGATCCACAAATTTTGCTGGTAACCACTAAGGAAATCGGAAGAAAACAGTATTCTCCAAGCGCTTTCGTGTAATTCACATCTTCAGGGGAATACAGAAAAAGTTGTATTACAAAGAGGTTTAAAAATAACAAGATTATACACTAGGAAAGGAACAGGCAAGGTGTGAGATGTCACAAAATTAAACACTAGGAAAGGAACTGGCATAGCACAAGATGACACGAAATATTACACTAGGAAAGGAACCGGTGAAGGACAAAAAGTCACACATGAAAAAAGAATAAGTCTTGGTACACAAAGTCATCAAAAAAGAAAAAAAAAAAGAAATCTAGAGAACAGCACAATTCACCAAATTAATTTTGGTCACATACAACCTGATTACAAATTTTGTTAATGATGAATTTATCTAATTTATAAATGCCATTACTGATATTAAGAGTAGAACCTTCAGAATTTTTTATAATACTACTTTCTATTATGTTTCTATTGACAAATGAATTACAAGAAATGATAGAGGAAGCATTAGTCCAATTAATACAATGATTGAAGTCTTTCATGTGAACAAATAGAGCATTGCATTCTTGTGCTGTTCTAACACTATATTTATGTTGTTTAATTCTAGTTGATAGTTCTTTGCCCGTTTGTCCAATGTAATACTTTTCACAATCTCTGCAAGGGATTTTGTATATGCAACCATCAGAATCAGCGGGAGAATTTTTTATTATTAATTTCTTAAAAGTGCATGGGTTATTAAACACTACTTTAACATTCCATGTTTTAAGTAGATGAGGAACTTGAGAAAGATTGTTATTGTAAGGTAATACTAAAAGATTCTTAATGTCAAAAAGGGGAGGGGGTTGATTCCTATGAAAAGTTTTTTTCGCCAAAGAGAGAGCGTTATCTAAAAATGTGTATTCACCTCGGATCTGCTGCAGCCTCTTTTCGAGACAGCCAGACACCACCCTACGGCAGTGAGCTCAGAGCTCATTATTAGCAGATCTCTGGGTAGGTCTGAGACCACTCACACTCCACACACCGGGAATGCAAGGTGTGTGTGTGTGTGTGTGTGTGTGTGTGTGTGTGTGTGTGTGTGTGTGTGTGTGTGTGTGTGTGTGTGTGTGTGTGTGTGTGTGTATTTACCTAGTTGTACCTAGTTGTATTTTACGGGAAGGGGAGCTATGCTCATGGGGTCCCGTCTTCATATCTCATTTTATCTAAACTATTTTTAAATTCATGTCTTGTTTTTGCACACACCTCTTTCTCATCTAACTTGTTCCAACTGTCTATTACTCTGTGAGGAAAGCTGTTCTTTTTCAAATCTCTTCTATAGCTGTCTTTTTTTATTTTCTTTCCATGTCCTCTTGTATTTCTGTCATCCCATTTTATCAGATTCTCTCTATCAGTAATTTCTATGCCTTTCATGATTCTGTAAATAGCTATCAAATCTCCTCTCTCTCTTCTTTGCTCTAGTGTCTGTAGTTCAAGTTTTTCTAGTCTCTTCATATGATAGTTTTGAGAGTGTTGGTGCCAGTTTTGTAATTGCTCTTTGTATTCTTTCAAGTTTTTTTTATACATTTTTTTGTACTTGGTGACCATATCGTTGCTGCATATTCCAATCTTGGTCTTATCAGGGTGATTAGGATTTTCTTCACCATTTCTTCATCCAGGTATGTGAATGCAACTTTGATTGTTCTTATTAAATTATAAGTTTCTCCAAAAATCTTATTTATATGTTTCTCAGGTGACATATTATTCATAACAATGACTCCCAGGTCCTTCTCATTTTCTACTTTTTTTTATTCCTTCTTCTCCCAATTTATATGCTCCTGTTATTGTTTTTGCTTTTTCCAAATTCCATTATACTACACTTTTTTGTATTGAACTCCATCTCCCACTTCCTACTCCATTCCTGTACTTTATTTAGATCTCTCTGTAGTGATTCACAATCTTCTTCAGTTTTCACTCTTTTCCGTAGTTTTGCATCATCTGCAAAGAAGCTCATATAGCTTTCAATTCCTTCATCTATATCATTAATATATATAGCAAACATTATTGGGGCCAGAACTGTTCCCAATAATGTTTGCTATACATATTAATGATATGGATGAAGGAATTGAAAGTGTGTGTGTGTGTGTGTGTGTGTGTGTGTGTGTGTGTGTGTGTGTGTGTGTGTGTGTGTGTGTGTGTGTGTGTGTGTGTGTGTGTGTGTGTGCGCGTGTATGTATAAACTGCTACCATCCAAAACAAAATTATCTTGAAAAATTCACGAAAAGAACAAATGCAACAGAACAAAAGAAGATATCACAACTCGACCTAGCAAGTGTGGCAGAGTATAGGATGGTATGCTGTACAGCACAGAGCACAGCTCGGTGTAGCGCGACACGGTGATGCCCTAACCAGCTGCAACGCCTGTCGAACTATAGTCATTTCATACGACCAACAAGGTAGGAGTGCAGACATTCGGAAGCATGCCGATGTCATACGCATGTAATCGCGCCCAGGGTGCGGAGCTGCTAGGTAGAGCTCCAAACATATCTAGATAGAACGTCGGCAGCATCTTCACCCAGTGGACCGAAGGACGCGGCCCTCTCGGGGCTCACGCCGACAGATATCCGTTAGCCTTCCTACACGCACCACGCGCTCTCATGTAAGCATAACCCATCGATTAATGAATGCATAAATAGCCCTACGTGCGTTTCACTGTCACCCCTCTTGCAACAGAGCTTGCAACATGGCGCAGTGAGTGGAATGACCTCGCTACAGTGACATAAAACCGACGATACCTTAATAAATGGCGCACGCATTAACGAAGAGTGACAGTAACATGATACGCAATTCAGTGGAGCGTACGTGAACGAAGTGTTGACGGAAGTGTCGAAGGGACTCGGCGGCAGTGTGCATGTTGGACCGTGAGTACAGTTTGACACTAGACAGTGGACGCCACGTTACGTGGAGTTAATGACGCGCTTTCGTAAGCATGTAGTGGTGCTGACATAGAGGCCTTTCATCCCACTCACCATGATATTGAACCTCTCGGCAGAGCTTTTCCCACCGCGACCGTGACCTACATACCCTACAGAGCGAACGTGACATCACGCGGCCTACCAGCCTACCCATGTAGGTCACACCCACCCAGCCAGGGAACATGGAACAAAGGCGCCAC
The DNA here is from genome assembly GCF_046742065.1 of Oratosquilla oratoria. Taxonomy (NCBI): domain Eukaryota; kingdom Metazoa; phylum Arthropoda; class Malacostraca; order Stomatopoda; family Squillidae; genus Oratosquilla; species Oratosquilla oratoria. The sequence continues at coordinate 61,454,913 of NC_134788.1, forward strand.
TCACCTGCTTCACATTCTGAGGCGAGCGAGGTCGACTTATCTGCCCCGTCTACGCTTACACCAAATGTGACGTATTCGCGGGATAGTGGTGGTAACATCGGACAGCTCGTAGCTGTGATGCAAGAGGAACGGAGAGAGGACAGCAAGAAAATCGACAAAACAGCGGACACCCTGCAATCCCTCGTAGCCTTTGTCACCTGCACAACGTCCCCTTCACCGAGCCTCTCGTCGACCTCCCCGTCCCCTTCCTCCGCTTTCCGCCCCGATCCCGCCTGTCACAGGAGTGACACCAGCTCTTCCGCCACCGGGCAACCTCTCGTTCCAACGTCCCCTGGCACTGCAAACCGGTGAACACTTCCGGTCGTTCCATTCGTGGCGCCATGACTGAACCGACTATGCCGTCATAGCCGGTGTTAATAGGATGCCACGTGACATACAGCTCCGGTCGTGCTTGTCCCTCGACGTTCAGGGTATACTACGGGACTCCCTGGACATCCCGCATGACACCTCGCTCTCGGCCGATGAGATGCTCGTCCGACTGCAAGCCCAATTCCGGGACGCTCGAGTCGAGGTCCTCCGCCGCCGCCGCGACCTGCTCCCATGCACAAAGGCGCAAAGCGAGTCCTCCGATTTATACGACCGCACAAGGGATAAAGCTGAGGATGCCCTTCACGGTCATTGGCAGATGGACCTCATGTAACCCTCACTAACCATCACCAACCATGCACGTGATCCACTCGTATACGAGATGGTTCTCGTCATTAGCATGACCCCCAATCTTGCAGACATCACAAATTCCTCAATCACAAAACAGCTTGACTCAATAATGCAAAATAAGACAAACATAACGCCCCTGCAGTATCACCAACACGAGATGCCTAATGTCACCAGAGAGAATTAATGACCCCCTTTCTCATACCTAACCAAATTACTTTACCACAAGTTCAATATATACTCCATATCTAGCCACGTCCACCAACCACATAACCCCCATACAAAGGAATTAACACCCATATATATGTAAAATTACTAACACATTTCCCACAAGGGAACTTATACCAACTTGACTGGCCTGCGCTCCTTCATGGGCCTCGTGACACAACTGGCGGGCTTCACCCCGGCCACAGCAGCGACAACTCAACCCTTACGACCTCTAATGAATCCTAAGCGTTCATTCACCTGGACTCCGGGTCACGACAATGGTTTCGCCAAAGTCAAGCGAGCTCTGTCTTCATCAAGCGTACTGGCGCCCTTCGACCCTGCCCTGCCAATGGCACTGCAGACGGTGTACGCCCTACACCAGGACCACGGTCAGGGGCGCTTGCGTCTTGTTCAGTGTGGCTCGCGGTTCCTGACGGGCGCCGAAACCTGCTACGCCACCATCAAACTGGAGATGCATGCTGTCACCTGGGCCGCTTCCAAATGCAAAATATATGTCTGGTTTGCTCCACTTGATGACAGACCATCTTTGCATCCTAGACGCCCTCTCGCAAGCCCTGCTCTCCCACTCCACGTTGGAGGACGAGACCGACTGTGAATTCCGGGCCAGGGCACGAATGGACCGCGCCTACGGAAACCTGCTTACATGCGTGTCCTCCGGGGTCCCGTCCAACTGCCTCGCCCTACCCAGCTCCGCCCTCCCGTATTGGAAGCTTTGGGGCGTCCTCTCCGCTGACGGGGAACTGCTGTGCGGGCAGCGCATCGTCGTCCCCGCCGCCCTACGGAAGCGTACACTGGCCCGCCTGCACGATAGCCACCGCAGCGCAAGGGACACCAAGCGACGGACTAGGCAAACTGTCTTCTGGCCTGGTATCGATTCTGACATCAAGAAGACGTTGGAGGCCTGCGAGCTGTGTCAAGTGCTGCTCCCTAGACAGCAGCAGGAGCCTCTCCTGTGCGACGACCGCCTCATCCGAATCCATATCTGTCGTCGAGTTCTTTCACATCGCAGGAAAGCCGTTACTGGTTATGGCGGACAAGCTCTCAGGCTGGCCCTTCATCGTGCTCTGCCACCAGGACACGTCTACCAGAGTCATCCGGAAATTCTGCTGCTACCTCCGGGAGGTAGCGTCCCCCTCCGACCCACCCGGACTCCTTTTCGGAGGAGGAGTGCGTTTGCCGCGCCGCCGCTCAAGCTGACCAGGTGCAACCCCGGTACAACGAGCACACCCGGCCCTCTCCTCGAATTGAGTGTCGGCCAAAGCGCGCGGGTTCAGGACCGGTTGTCCCTCCGTTGGGACAAGGTGGTCGGGTGGTTATGGGCAGTGGTAGGTGCAAGGACTACAAAATCAGCCTCCAGAGCGGCAAACTCTGGTGGTGCAATCTCCTTCCAGTGTCCCCCGTGCCCTCCCGACGCCGCCGACCCCGTCGCGTCCCATCCCTCGATTGAGGACCTGTGGTCCTCGTGCGTGGATCTCCTCATGGTCCCCCGTCACTCGTTCCGGCTTGCGAATAGACGTACCCCTCACGAAGGTCCTACGATCTTGACCACAGTGCCACATGGACACGTACCATCTCACCTAATAGTAGTGAGATGGTACGTAGGTAGGAGTGTAGATATTCGAAAGCATGCCGATGTCACGCGCACGTAACCGCGCCCAGAGTGCGGAACCGTTAGGTAGATTTCCGAACATATCTATATGGATCGTCGGAAGAGTCTTCGTCCTGTAGAAGGACGCGCCCCTTTGGGGCCCACGCCGACAGATACCAATTTGCCTTCCAGCGTGCCCTTTTGTGCATATAACCCATTGATTACTAAACGCATAAATCGCCTTACGTGCCTTTCACTCTAACCCCCCTTTGCAACAAGGCTTGCAACATAACTTCTGACAAGAAGGTTCTGTCTCAGGAGTTATGGGAGAACAAGCACATGCAATACTACTACTAGAAATCACGAACAAGCTCTTGGCACAATAACAAAAACACTTCAGCAATTTTGATATTTTTATTATTATTCGACAATGAACAATGCATCATAGGGCATCTGATAGCACTTTTGGAAAGACTTCATTGAAATATAAGATTTGTGTCTCAAAGGATACAATAAACATTGCTAAATATCTTACCGTAGATATATTTACAGTAACACAGATTTCAAGTAACAATGTCGTAGACTCCAAAGAAATTTACACAACACTTAAGATAAAAGAACTGTATCCGTCATGACGTACAGATATCTACATCCACCAGTTGCACCATTCTTGACAATTTTTCACAATTACATCCGTGCACTTAATGGAATACTTAGAGGTCAGAATGCAAAACGGGAGACAATTTTTCAAAACTCCAAGCTGAGGAAATAAAAAGCATTGCCGACCATTCCCACGATATATTTTTGCCAATTAGAATTTAGGCAAATAAAAAACGCTATTTTTCAAATCTGAATAAATCGTTTGCAATTCGAAAACAGCGCCACCTTCGGCTATCGTCAAGATTCTTCGGAAGAGTGACGTATTAGTAGCCAAACATCGCTATTCCTACGCCATTGTTCAACATTAAATAATTGTAGGAAAAATGAGTAAATTATAGTCTACTGTGTACCTCCCAAGTGTAACACCGGGTAAAGTAGCGGTCGTAGCTTCTTTCAATTCCCCTGTGATGCAGATCGAAGGGCTATATGGATGCGGAAGACGAACATAACTGGGAGAAGGGGATCGTTGTAGGTATCGAGTGCACACTCTAAATTGTTTGATTGGATCACTTTGAGCCTGTCTTGTGAAGGATCTGGCTCATTCTATTGAATATTAGGGAGTTGTGCGGCCTCGTCTAAAAGCAGATGTGATCCCAAAGACTTTCGTACCCAATCCAGCCCTTGGATTGACCCCCAAAGTGACCAAAGGTCGAAGAAGTCAGGCCTTCAACAAACGCCGCAGACTAGAGGTGAGACATTGCTAATTGCAATGCTGCATTTGGCACTAAGCCAACAGCACAGGACACAGCCTGTGCTATAGGCCTAGATAGCATATGTAATCCACATTTTGTGAATCTGCACAGATTATCAATATTCATAAAATGTGCAACATCGATAATGAATTCATAATTGGGTGTACATATAATAAATCCATTTGACATGTGCACCTTATGAAGATGTATGTAAAGGCTAGGTTAGGTTTTATAATATATGCATGTCTAATCAGTTTATCTGTGCCCAATTATGAATTCATTATTGGTACTGCACAGTTTAACAAATATTCATTATCTGTAGATTCACAAAATGTCCAAAAGAGCCTACTCAAATGACATGCCACACTATGATAAACCATGGAGCTGAATACAACTTTCCCAACACTTCCAAGTTATGTCCTGTGTCCTTGACCTATGCCTATATGACATGAAAGTGAGACTATTAAGGCTTGCACTAGGCCTCAGCCTATGGCTTTCCCACATATGGGAATGGAACAACTGACTGCGGGAAACTGGGAGGTTTAGGATTAGGTTTGGTTTAGGGCTTTTAGAACTGGTTGGGTTAGGTTAGGGTTGGGTAAGTTAGGGGTGGTTGGGTTAGGTTAGGCCAGTTGTCCTAGACCAGTGTGACACGCGCCCCCCTCCAACCCCCCGGCCTTAGTCTTGCTGCCACAGCATTAATTCATTCATTATGTTCTTGTAAGTTCAAGATGATCTAGATTCGCCTTAGGCCTAGCCTATCCCTAAACATACCAGTTAGTATTTACTATTCTTTTGGCCCTCTATCCTGGTTTTCCTCTTCCTGATCCTGTTCCTTCCTACTTTCTCCATTATTATGGTCGAACTACCCGTTTTCATTATCGTCAAAAAGGTCAACTTTGGCACAATCACTCATTTCCTGATCATCTTTTGATGTTTGGGACCATATTGTGGGCTCAAACATATAAGGCTGGATGGATAATAAATGAAATCCACTGTCAAACTGCCCTTCTGCAAAACTTTTCAATAGACACCTCGAGTGGGTACGCAATAATCAATTCTAAGACGTGTTATCTACAATGTTTGGCTACTATGACGTCACTCCGATGTCATCTGGGTGGGCGAAAATATAAATGAATGGATGGCTGCAGCGTCTCAAGAACTTCGGAAGTTTCATAGGATTCACTCTTATAAACATGTATTTTGTATATAAAGAAATATATATGGTGGAATCAACTGGGATATTTTACAAAACCATTTCTAAAAGGGAGTCATTGACTTAGAGCAGTCTATTGCATTCTGACCCTTAAGAATAGTTAGTTACAAACAAGCAAATATGCAATTATGCAATAGGCCAATCAAAGTTCACTCAAATAACTGCACAATTGAGAGTAAATCAACTAATATTTACAGCCGACAGTATGTGTGTGTGACAACTTATCAACCAAACAGGTAACAATGGATCAACTTAATAGCTGAAAGTACCTTCATACAGAAAAGTTAAATGATTCAGGTCACACTGAGAGGCCTCTCACCAGCACGCAATACATGAGATCAACCTTTCCTGATAAAGTGTCAGTCACTACGTGACAATTCAAACGAGTCCTTCGTGAGAAAGCTGAAAGGCTTCTTTCATGTATGGGATACCATGTCACGTCTTTTTTTTTCTGAGAAAGCTGCATCACACAGGTCACATGTGAAAGGCTTCTTTACAGTGTGCGTCATCACGCAATATTTGAGAACACTCTTTCTTGAAAAAGTTGCATCTCACAAGTCACACTGGAAAGGTTAATCTCCAGTGTGGGTCATTATGTGCCACTTCAGGACTCTTTTGTGAGAAAGCTCCATCTCACAGGTCACACTTAAAAGGTTTCTTTCTAGTGTGGGTCATCAGGTGTCGTTTGAGTATACCCCTTGTTCTGAAAGCCTCATCACACAGGTCACACTTGAAAGGCTTCTCTCCAGTGTGGGTCATCACATGATATTTGAGAGCACTCTTCCCCGAGAAAGCTGCATCGCACAGGTTACACTTGAAAGGCTTCTCTCCTTTGTGGGTCATCATGTGTTGTTTGAGACCACCCTTTGATCTGAAAGCTTCATCACACAGGTCACACTTGAAAGGCTTCTCTCCACTGTGAGTCATCACATGATATTTGAGAACACTAATCCTTGAGAAAGCTGCATCGCACAGGTCACACTTGAAAGGCTTCTCTCCAGTGTGGGTCAACATGTGTCGTTTGAGACTACCCTTTGATCTGAAAGCTTCATTACACAGGTCACACTTGAAAGGCTTCTCTCCGGTGTGAGACATAACATGATATTTGAGAGCACTATTCCCTAAGAAAGCTGCATTGCACAAGTCACACTTGAAGGGTTTTTCTCCAGTGTGGGTCACCACATGTTGTTTAAGATAAATCTTGAGTGAGAAAGTTGCATCACACAGGTCACACTGGAAAGGCTTCTCTCCAGTGTGGGTCACCATGTGTTGTTTGAGACTACCCTTTGCTCTGAAAGCTGCCTCACACAGGTCACACTTGAAAGGCTGCTCTCCAGTGTGAGTCATCACATGATATTTGAGAACACTAATCCTGGAGAAAGCTGCATCGCACAGGTCACACTTGAAAGGCTTCTCTCCAGTGTGAGTCATCATGTGTCCTTTGAGATCACTCTTTGCTCTGAAAGGTGCATCACACAGCTCACACTTGAAAGGGTTCTCTCCTGAATGGGCCATCACGTGATATCTAAGAGCAGTCTTTCCTAAGAAAGCTGCATCGCACAGGTCACATTGGAAAGGCTTCTCTCCTGTGTGGGTCATCATGTGTAGTTTGAGATGACTCTTTCTTGAGAAAGCTGCATCACACAGGTTACATTGGAAAGGCTTCTCGCCAGTGTGGGTCATCATGTGACATTTGAAATTACACTTCTGTGAGAAAGCTGCATCACACATGTTACATTTGAAAGGCTTCTCTCCAGTGTGGGTCACCATGTGTTGTTTGAGATGACTCTTTTCTAAGAAAGTTGCATCACATAGGTCACAATGGAAAGACTTCTCTCCAGTATGAGTCATCATGTGTCTTTTGACTTTATCCTTTCTTGAGAAAGCTGCATTGCACAGGTGACACTTGAAGGGCTGCTCTCCAGTGTGGGTCATCATGTGTTGTTTGAGACTACCCCTTTGTGGGAAAACTGCACCACACAAGTCACACTTGAAGGGCTTCTCTCCAGTGTGGGTCATCATGTGATACTTAAGAGCAGTCTTTCCTGAGTAAGCTGCATTGCACAGGTCACACTTGAAGGGTTTTTCTCCAGTGTGGGCCATCACGTGATGTTTGAGAGCAGTCATTCCTGAGAAAGCTGCATCACACAGGTCGCACTGGAAAGGCTTCTCTCCAGTGTGGGTCACCATGTGCCGTTTGAGACTAGCCTTTCGTGGGAAAAATACACCACACAAGTCACACTGGAAAGGCTTCTCTCCAGTGTGGGTCATCATGTGATATTTAAGAGCAGTCTTTCCTGAGAAAGCTGCATCACACAGGTCACATATTAATTTTTTTTCTCTCCAGTACGGGCCATTATGTGATATCTTAGATGACTCGTGAGATAGGAGTCCTGCATTTGCCACACAAGATTCTCTCTATTACATGATGAATATAAGAATCTTTGGATACTTCTTCTAAGGAAATGTTGATATTTATCCTTGACCTGTAAGAAAATAAACAAGTTTAGAGTATAACTTTTCGAGGTGTTTGTAATAGACATAACACCAGCATATACAAATACAGTGGAGCATTAACCAAAATGCAGTAAGGGTAGGGAACAAATGAAGATGCTTAACCTCCTTGATATGATGATGCCTACACAGGTGTCATGAGGTGTGAGTATACAAAGATGCCGGACTCAGCGTTTTTATTACATTTTGTAGTTGTAGCCGAGTGACTCCCAAATTCTGTGAACTCGTTTGATCATGGTTTCTGTTTATTACTCAGAGTGAAAGCTGCATCACACAGGCCATATTGAAAAGGATTCTTTCCAGTGTGATATTTGAGATCACTCTTTGCTGAGAAAGCTGCATCACACAGGTCACATTGAACAGGTTTCTATCTAATATATGGGTTATTGTGTGATATCTAAGATGACTTGTGAGATAGGTGTGCTGCAGATGCCACCCCAGGTTCTCTTTGTTATATGACTAATGTATAGACTTTTCAAATACCTTTTCCAAGGAACTGTTAATACACTTGTCCTGAAAAAAAAAAAAATATATATATATGTTCAACAGCTAACTTGTTGACAGTTTGTAATAAGAGTAACAGGAACATATACTAATATAGTGGAGCATTAACTAAAATGCAATAGGGGAAGTGAACAAAACAATTTCATATTGCCCCGATACTCTATTTTTGCTTTTTCCAAATTCCATTATACTACATTTCTTGATGTTGAAATTAATTTCACACTTCTGACACCATTCCCAGACATTACCCAGGTCTTTTTGTAGTGATTTACAATCTTCCTCTGTATTTACTCTCTTTAGTAGTTTTGCATCATCTGCAAAGAGGTTCATATAACATTACACACCTTCATCCATGTCATATATAAGGCAAACTGAGCGTGTGTGTGTTTGTATTTACCTAGTTGTACCTCATGGGAAGGGGAGCTACGCTCATGGTGTCCTGTCTCTGCGTCTCGCCATATCTAATTTGATCTTAAATTCTTGTATTGTTTATTGTGTATGTGTGTATGTTTAGGATTGTAATGTTTGAAGCATAACCTTCTAGATAAACTGTACTTGATTAACATATACCATTGCCTAGGTTTGGTAAATTTTTAGAAGTGCACACCTACATGATATAGCAATATAAAATTAATAATTTGATAAATTATAATATATCAATGTAATACATTTTTCTTGGCAGAAATTAATAACAAAAAGTTGCAAAAACAGATTTACTAACAAAGTTGCAGTGGGTGAAAATGCTGTTTGTTTTCATGGATGTAGAGGTCAAAGAAATGAAAGGATGATAAATTTGTCTATTCTAACCTACCCAACCCACCCAACTCAATCTACTCATCCCAACCTATGTAACCTAAGCTGTATTTAGTAATGTGATACCTATAATTTTAAAGACCATCCAGGTCATCATTGTTGTCATGGATGCTGATGGCCTGATTTAGTACTTCATCAGACTGTGGGGAATAGAGCTGTTGCATAGCTTCAAGGACCTATTGTCTTTGTAACAGCACTTATTAAAATCACCTGAAGTTGGTGAACACCCAGTGCATAATGTGAAAGCCATCATCTAACTGACATTGGACTGGACAGCCAAAAACATGGCATCTTGATGCTAGGCTCACAGCTTTGTTCAGGAGTATATTCGCTTTTAGCATTTTTTTTTTATCGATTTCCACTAAGAAAAATATGTATTGCATTGATATATTATAATTTACAAAATTAACAATGGACTTAACAATTAATTTTCTAATTCTATATCGTGGAAATATGCACTTCTAAAAATATGCCCTGGGTTTTGGATACCCAATGCATTAACAATTCTTTGCCTAACTTTTTTAAAATACTCCTGCATCTTCCCAGGAGTCGCTGCCTCATCATCTTATCCCTTGGAATATTTCCCTTGTACTTGCTCAAAGTCGAAAGACACTTTGAAGTTAAAGATGTTGGCAGCACTAGGTAAAATTTAGTGAATCCATTACGGAACTATTCATCCCTTTCCCCTATACGGAGAAAATAAGAAGTAAGAAAATATGTTTATTTCCATCCCTGTGTTCCTCTTCATTGAAGTCGCCCCAATCCAACATGCAAAGGTAGAAATGCGTATGTAATATTTTGAAAAAAGTAACAAAATATTGAAGATCGTACTCGAAAACATACGCAGTTCCACATCGATGGACGTACACGAATTTACACCTAAGCACGATAAATTGGTGAGTAGGAGACGGGACCTCATGAGTATTACTCCTTTCCTGTATACTACAATTAGGTAAATACATACGAACGTACACATTACCTTCTTTCTTTGGAAGAGAGAGGACGATATGACACTGTGCTGGAGAATGTAAACAAAGATGGCGGAGAGACCAGAAAAACGAGACCAGTGCTGCCACTCTTAAAATATCACATATCCCAAGACTTGCCTCCAAGATCCCAAGGTTTACAAATATTGTAAATCAATGCTACTGAAACGTTCCTTCTGGTATATTACCTACTTGAATATTGAACTTATGAAGAACTATTGGAAAAATACAGGAAATGGCTCGCTATCACTGAGAGCCTCAGCATCATCGGAATGTAGAGTTGCCACTTCTCTCTGCTTCCTGACAGCTTCTCTGCTGATGCAGCGCTGGTGGCACTGCCCACTAATTACATCTTTTATTAGTGATGTCGATGGCTCCCACTGGTTGCAAGTTGTCTCCTGTCGTGCAATCGTTTGCTTGGTTAGAAATCGGTTTGCAACAGTTGATATATGAAAGCTGTTTGTTCGTTAATTTTGATCATGTTGAGAAAATATTCTCAACGCATGCAGACGACTGGGGTAGAATCACTAGAAAGCACATGAAGTTAGAGAGGAGGCAGAATTTCTGGCGGTTATGGCCATCTGTCAGTCTGCAGTTCATGCCAGAAATTAGTTGCCGAGTCACTCATATTTTTCAGTGATTCCTTGAAATGCAACAAATGTTTACATTCATCCTGTAGGTCGTCTAAGTCCTCTTCTTTAATCAGTGTAGGAAATTTGACCGCCAATTTCACAATAGAGTGTAAGCTTCTCTCATCGGAGAGTGCTTCTTTGGGGTCAACAACTCGCAGGATGGCCAGAATACTGTCTTCCTCAAAAGCAAATCTCTTTCGCATTTGGGCACAAAGTTCCACCAAAAACTTGTGGCAGTCAAGACGAAATATTTTTCAGCTTCTCGTAGAAGCTCATTAATAAGCATGGACTCGCATCTGCCACCAAGTTCAATATCATCAATTTTCTTGTGTATTGCATGATCACAGGTATCAATGCTGCTAAGCCCTTGTGACTGAAGTACTTCTTTTTTCACACTACTAAGATGCTTCTATATTTATCAAATATTGTAGAATGCAGAGTTGAAGGTTGAATGTACTGTGACTGGAATTCAATGTTCATTTTGTCTACTTTCCGAAGAATATAGTTGAGGAAGAGCAACATGTGCTTGTTTCTGGAGTTGCCATAGTTTTGTGTATCTTAGCTGCTCCATCTACTTTATCTGTGTTGGATTCTCCCTGACAAGACAACTGTAGGGCATCCCATTGTTCTAATATTCTAAAGACAACGGAGACTCTAGACCAGCCCTGTGCAACCTCCAGCCCTCAAGAGCTTTCATTGCGGCCCTCCCTTTCTCCTGAAAATAAATAAGCTATAGTGCGGCCCTCATAGAGAGATGGAGAGTGTTACCAACTAGAGCCCACCGAAAGTTTGGCATCCAAGAACCTCAAAGAAAATATAAAATGAGATTGTTGTGCCATTAGAAATTATTTTCAAGAAATCCATCATATCCGGAGATGTCCCAAGAGAATGGACGCTAGCTAAAGTTACTCCCGTATTTAAAAAAAAAATGACAAAAAGAAACCAAATAACTACAGGCCTATAAGATTGGCTTCAATCATAGGAAAAGTGATGGAAACTATCATCAGAGATGCTATCGAACATCATATAGAAAGTAACTGATAAATGATAGCCAGCGTGGATTCCGACGTTTCAAATTATGACAAAAGAAACAATATGAATTTAAAATACCTAGAATTTGTAAAAGCTTTTGATACCATCCCCACGAAAGACTGCTTACTGAATTAGCTTCATACGGAATAGGTGGTAGCCTACTAAGTTGGACTAGAAATTGGTTGAATGATCGAAAACAGAGTTGTTTTAAATGGCAAAACTTCTAGATGGAAAATTGTTACGAGTGGAGTTCCTCGGGGTTCTGTTCTTGGGCCACTTCAACTCGTAGTATATATGGTATAGACCATGGACTAAAATATATTGTCTCCAAATTTGCTGATAATACAAAACTGTGCAGAATGGCAAATATTAGATAGAGAAAAGGATATTGGCGTAATTATCAGTAATTATCTCAAATCATATAAGCAGTGTATTTCAGCCTCTGAGAAAGCAAATAAGATTCTAGGACTGATTGCACGATCTTCTGACTTCAAAAGTCCATCTCTCATTAACAAGTTATATAAGTCGTTAGTTCGTCCACATTTGGAATATGCTGTTTCTGTATGGTCACCGAATCTCATTAAAAACATCGACAGATTGGAAAAAGTACAATGGCAAGCCACAAAACTGATTCCAAATATAAAAAATAAATCATACGAAGATCGACTAAAACATATGAATCCGTTTTCCCTGAAAAAAAAAAACTTAGACTCAGAGATGACTTGAGACAGGTCTTTAAGATTTTAAGGGGAATTGAAATCAAAAGTGACAAAATTTTCACACTGAATGAGAATCCAACAAGGAATAATGGTCCCAAACTGTCAGGAAATAGATCTAAATTGGAACTGAGTACGAACAACTTTGCCGTGTAGTTAATGGAATATATTTCCTGCAAATGCAGTGCAATGTAGTTTAGTTTGAAGCTTTGAAATTCATTTAGATAAACACCTATGCAAGATGCTGTAATGACTGCCATTTATTTGATATTATTTGTTTTGTTGTTTATTATTTGCTTAACTTTTATTTATTATTAGTTACCTGTCAATTTACTATTATTTACTATTTGTCTGTTTATTATTTAACTATACCTATGTATTCATTTTATATATTATTATTTACAATATAAATGTTATTTTTCTTTAATTTATCTATCATTATTAAATTTTTCCGCATCCGACCTAGTTATGGACCAAAAGGTCTCCTGTCAGCATGCTCCACCTTTGTGGTGGGAAAGGGAGGAGTGTAGGTGGAGGTAGAATGTAGATTGAGAGAAGCAAGTAAATGCCTTGGGGGATTAAAAAGCGTAATGAGAAATAGACATTTGGGAATGGATGCTAATAGGAGGTTGTAGGAAGGTGTGGTTGTGCAGACAGCACTGTATGGGGCAGAAACATGGGACATAGAGAGGAAGAGTATAAATGTGTTTGAGATGAAATGCCTGAGAAGTATGATGGGGGCTACTAGGCTAAAGTGAGAAATGAGGAGGTGAGGAGGAAAGTGGGGGTGGAAAGGGAGTTGGGAGATAAGGTTGATGAAAGAGTACTGGGATGGCTTGGACACATGAAAAGAAGGATTGAAGAAAGATTAGTAAAAGTGTTGGAGGCAGAGGTAGAAGAGGTGAACATCAGGGGGGAACCAATGATGAGACAGATGGATGGCGTAAATGGGGCATTGGGAAAGAGGGTAATGTCTGTTGAGGAAGGAAGACAGAAGTTAGGGGCGAGTGGAGAATGGTTGTGTATGGATGATGATGTGATGCATGGAAGGATGTGGGTGGTGAAGAGGGGGGAGTATGTGTGAATTATATTTTGATGCAGTCCAAAGGGATTTCTCCCTGTCCTCCTTTTCTGCACGATGGGATGGAGAGGTGGGATCGCCGATTAAATGAAGCGGCAACGGGCGAGATGTAGGGACGACGTGTCACCCAGGAGGAGCCAAGAAAAGAGGGAGGTGTGGTGAATGGAAGTGGAGTATGTGGGGATGAAATGGACAGGAGTGGACTTGTGCCTTAACTTTGGCTACCTCCTTTGTAAGGGGGAAAAGGCCTTTGGCATATGTATGTAGTTGTCTGTTGTCATTAATACTACTTTTGTTATTTAGGACATGGCATTTAGTGATCAGATGGGTCTTCAAGTTTCTTTGGTATAGGGAGTACAAATCTGGCAAATTCTAACAAAATGATCAACATCAACCAATACCTTCGGATGATGACTAGGTCCAGTCACGAGACTCATAAGCTCCAAAACAGGCTAGTAAGCACTCATCCCTAAGTTACTACACACCCAGAGCTTAGTATTGCAGAAGCTCCAATGTATATTGCCCTGAGACTTTCTTGAAGAAAGATGTTAGATGCAGAATCATCAATCCACAAATACATTTAATACAGGACAGAGACACTTGGGGTCATGGAGGTGTCATGATACATGTCAGAAATGATCTAACACAAAAGTTCTTGTGACTTGCTCACATAATTAGATGGAAATTATTACCTTCCAAGAAATGCCTGTATATAGATCAATTGTAAACTATCATCTGTCACAATGTGATCTCGTAAACTTCACGAAAGCAAATTCAACAGAATAAGTGAAGACATTACAATTTGACCTAGCAAGAAGGTTCTGTCTCAGGAGTTACGAGACAACAAGCACATGCAAAACTACCACTAGCCACCATGAATAAGCTCTTCTTGGCACAATAACAAAACAAAAATGTTCAGCAAACAAATTGGCTTTATTCTTTGTCAACAAAGAACAATTCATCATATGACATCTGATATGACTCTTGTAATGACTTCACTGAAATATGAGACTACTGTCTGAAAGGATACAATAAACACTACTGAATATGTATTACCATAGATATATTTACAGTAACACAAGTTACAAGTAACAATGGTGTATACTCCAAACAACTTTTCACAATGTTAAGATACATGGAACTTTATCTGTCATTGTGTGCAGTTATATTCACCAGTTACACTATCCTCTAATATTCTTAACAGTTTTTGGTAATTACAAAAACATTTGTGCACTTAACACTTAGAGGTCAGAATGCAAGATGGGAGTTTTTTTTTTCTTCAAAATTCCATGCCTAGTAAATAAAAAAGAATTGCCAACCATTCCTACAAAATATTTTTGCTAGTTAACTTGAATTTTGGCAACAAAACATTATTTTTCCAATCTGAATAAATCATCTGCACTTTGAAAGCAGCACCTTCAAACCTTTGGCTATTGTCGAGAATCTTCGGAAGTGTGATGTATTAGTAGCCAAACATTGCTATATGCACACTATTGTTAAACATTGAATTAATAGCAATGAGAAAATTTAATAAATTATGGTCTATCATGTAGCTGCCCTGTGTAAAAATTGGCAAGGTAGCAGTTGAAAATTATTTTGATTTCCCAGTCATGCAGATCGACAGGGTGTAAAGGTATGGAAGGTGAAAAGAACTGGGAGAAAGGTTTTGTGGTTCCTAAGAGCACATTCTAAATTTTGCTTAGATCACTTTGAGCCCAACTATATTGTGAAGGATCTGGCTCATTCTTATGGGTATTTTGGAGATGTACAGCCTCATCTAAAGGCAGACATGATCCCAATGATCTTTGCACCAAAGCCAGTCCTTGGATCGACCCCCAAAGTGAACAAAAGTCGAAGAACTCAGGCCTTCATCATATAATGCAGCTCAAGGTAAGGCACTCCTGATGGCACTACAGCATTTGGCACTAAGCCAACAACACAGGCCATAGCCTATGCTATAGGCCTAGGTAGCTTATATAATGCACAATTTGTGAATCTGCACATATTATGAATATTCATAAAATGTGTAGTACCAATAATGAATTCATGATTGAATGCACATATAGCTAATCCATTTGACATGCACACGTGAAGATTCATGAAAAGGTTAGATTAGGTAAGGTTAGGTTCATAATATGTGCGTGTCTAATGGATTTATCTGTGTACCCAATTATGAATTCATTATTGGTGTTACATATTTAAACAAATATTCATAACTTGAGCAGATTCACAAAATGTGCATAATAGCCTAAAGAGATGACATGCTACATGTATATGTAGGCCTAGGCACTATGATAAGCCACAGAGCTGAATATGACTGTTCCAACACTCCCAAGTTATGGCCTGTGTTCTTGGAGATTGTCGCGGCTGGCACTAGGCCTAGGCCTACGGCTTTCTCCCAGACCCCCCCCCCCAACTACCCCCATGGCCTGTCCTATGGCCACAGCACCAATTCATTGATTAGGTTAACACTAAGAATAAGATGATGATCTAGTTTTGCCTTAGGCCTAGCCTATCCCTAGACATACCAGTCAGTATTTCCTATTCTTTCTGCCCTGTATCCCTGGTTTTCCTCTTCCTGATCCTGTTCCTCCCCACTTTCTTCACTACTATGGTCGGACTTCCCATTTTCATCACCATCCTCAAGAAGGTCAACTTTGGCATGTTCAGTCATTTTCTGATCATCATTTGATGTTTGGTGCCATATTATGGGCTTAAAAATGTAGGGCTGGACAGATAATGAACTCCACTAACTCTTCAGATTCAATTAAATTCAGCGACATTTTTCAATAGAAGCCACCGGTGTGTATGCAATGATCAAATCTAATACTTCACACTGATGCCATCTAGTGAGCAAAAATATAACAGTGAATGGCTGCACATGTCTTAGAATCTTAAAAAGTCTCATAGATTCTGCTATTATAAACATGTATTTTAATAAAAACATGATATGATGGTGGATTCTACTGAGTTTACAAAATCATTTCAAAAAGGGAGTGGGTGGCTTAGAAAATTATTTTGTCTATATTATTCTGACCTTTAAGGATCTTTAGTTACAAATAAGCAAAAATGCTATAATGCAATAGGCCAATCAAAAGTCATTCAAATAACTGCACAACTGAGAGTAAACTAACATTTACAGCTGACAGTATATGTGTGTGATGCCTTATCAACCAAACAGGTCCATAACAGTGGATCAATACTTAATGAAATTACATTCACACAGAAATACTAAACCACTCATGTCATACTGGAGAGGACTTTCACCAGCGTGGGTCATCACGCAATACACGAGATCAACCTTTTGGGAGGAAGTGTGCATGATATTTGAAACAAGTCCTTCATGACAGAGATGCAAAGGCTTCTCTCATGTATGGGTTACCACGTGACATCTAAGTCTACTTTTTTCTGAGAAAGCGACATTGCAGAGGTCACACTTGAAGGGTTTCTCTCAAGCATGTATTTTCAACTGTCATTTGAGATGACTTTCCCGAGATAGCTGCATCACAGGTCACATCGGAAAGGCTTCTCTCTAGTGTGGGTCACCACTTGTCATTTGAGGACTTTTGTGTGAGAAAGCTGCATCACACAGGTCACACTTGAAAGGCCTATCTCCAGTGTGGTTATGTGTCATTTGAAATCACACTTTGCTAAGAAAGCTGCATTTCACAGGTCAGACTTGAGGGGCTTCTCTCCAGTGTGGGTCATCATGTGGCATTCAAGATAAATCTTTTGTATGAAAGCCGCATCACAATGGTCACACTGGAAAGATGTCTCTCCAGATTGGGTCATCACATGTTATTTGATAGAAAGATACATCACACAGGTTACACTTGAAGGGCTTCTCTTCCGTGTGGGTCACCATGTGATATTTGAGAAAGCTGCATCACACATATCACATTGGAAAGGCTTCTCCCCAGTGTGGGTCATCATACGATATTGGAGATATCTCTTTTGCAAGAAAGTTGCATCGAACAGGTTACACTGGAAAGGCTTCTCTCCAGTGTGGGTCATCATGTGATATTTGAAAACACTCTTTGCTGAGAAAGCTGCATTACACAGGTCACACATGATTTTTGAGAGCACTCTTTCCTTTGAAAGCAGTATCTCACACATCATACTGGTAAGGTTTCTCTTCAGTATGGGTCATCACATGATATTTTAGAGCACTCTTTTGTGAGAAAGCTGCATCAGATGGGCCACACTTGAAAGGTTTCTCTCCAGTGTGGGTCATCATGTGTCGCTTGAGATGACCCTTTTGAGAGTAAGCTGTATCGCACAGGTCACACTGGAAAGGCTTCTCTCCAGTGTGGGTCATCATGTGTTGTTTGAGATAATGCTTTCGTGAGAAAGTCGCATCACACAGGTCACATTGGAAAGGCTTCTCTCCAGTGTGAGATATCATGTGTTGTTTGAGATAATTTTTTAGTGAAAAAGCTGCTTCACACAGGTCACACTGGAAAGGCTTCTCTCCAGTATGAGTCATCATGTGTCGTTTGAGATAATGCTTTTGTGAGAAAGCTACATCACACAGTTCACACCTGAAAGACTTCTCTGTAGTGTGGGTAGCCATGTGTCGTCTGAGATCACCCTTTGCTACAAAAGCTGCATTGCACTGGTCACACGTGAAGGGCTTTTCTCCAGTGTGGGTCTTTACATGATATTTGAGATTACTTTTTCGTGAGAAAGCCGCATCACACAGTTCACATTCGAAAGGTTTCTTTCCGGTGTGGGCCATCATGTGATATTTGAGAGCACTCTTTGCTGAGAAAGCTGCATCGCACAGGTCACACTGGAAAGGTTTCTCTCCAGTGTGGGTCATCATGTGATATTTTATAGCAGTCGGTCGTGAGAAATCTGCATCACACAGGTCACACTTGAAAGGCTTCTCTCCAGTGTGGGTCATCATGTGATATTTGAGACGACTCTTTCGTATGAAAGCTGCATCACACAGATCACACTTGAAAGGCTTCTCTCCAGTGTGGGTCACCACATGTTGTTTGAGATCACTATTTTGTGAGAAAGCTGCATCACACAGGTCACATTGGAATGGCTTCTCTCCAGTGTGGGTCATCATGTGTCGTTTGAGATAACTCTTTTGTGAAAAAACAGCATCACAGAGGTCACACTGGGAAGACTTCTCTCCAGTGTGGGTAACTATGTGTCGGTTGAGATTACCCTTTGCTCTGAAAGCTGCATCACACAGGTCACACTTGAAAGGCTTCTCTCCAGTGTGGATCATCATGTGATATTTGAGACTACGTTTTTCTGAGAAAGACACATCACACAAGTCACACTGGTATTTCTCTCCAGTGTGGGTTACCATGTGTCGTTTGAGATCACCCTTTGCTGTGAAAGCTGCATTGTACTGGTCACAATTAAAGGGCTTCTCTCCACTATGGGTCATTATGTGATATTTGAGATAAGCTTTTTGTATGAAAGTTGCATCACAGTTCACACTGGAAAAGTTTCTCTCCAGTATGGGTCACCAAGTGTCATCTGAGAGTAACTTTTCCTGAGAAAGCTGCATCACACTGGCCGTATTGAAAAGGTTTCTTTCCAGTGTGGGTCATCATGTGATGTTTGAGATCACTCTTTGCTGAGAAAGCTACATCACACAGCACAGGTTTCTAATATATGGGTTACTGTGTGATTTTTAAGATGACTTGTGAGATTGGTGTGCTGCAGATGCCACGCCAGGTTCTCTTTGTTATATTACAAATGTATGGAATTTTCAAATATCTTTTCCAAGGAATTGTTAATACTTACACTTGTCCTGAAAAAAAAATATAAATATATATATAAGTTCAACATCTAACTTGTAGAGCATTAACTAAAATGCAATAGGAGAAGGGAACAAAACAACTTGTATGAAAGAAGCTTCAAGGAAGAACAAAGAAATGGAAGGCTGAACAAATACTAAAATTTATGGATTTGCACAGAAAATGGGGGAAAAACACTAGAATAGTAAAAATTGATCAGGAAATGAAAGGGCAAAAGAGTGTCTGAATAAATATTGCAAAGAGATAGGGGCCACAAGAAAGAGATCAGTGTATAATGTAGGATAAATTGAACAGTTGGAAATAAGAAATCTTTGTCAAGTCTTTGCAGAGGACCACTACACACTCACGCCAATCAAGGATGTCAAAAATCAACATTGGAGAGATTAATGAGAATCTGATCTTTGTTTTTACAGCAAATCACTTGTTTTCCAATTTTTGGTGAGGCCTTCCCCTCCATCCCCTAAACTCTGGGTTGGAGGGAAAGTAACATTCTGCAGAAATACCACCAGAAGCCTATAAAACAATATAATGTTTATTTTTGACATCCTCATGCGAGAAGTAAATTACTTCTAGTCAATCTATCCTAATCTATCTCTACCTACAGCTTGGCTAGGTTAGATTCACCCCTCATTTCCATTAGGTACTAAAACAAAATGCACAGCGGGAGTAGCTTGTTGAGTCATAGTTGTTCAGTGAAAACAACCAGTTCAAATGAGTTGCAAGTCAATTGCATGAATATCTGTGCCCTCATAGCAATCTTATTTATAAATCAACTTGAAATTAATTTGTTTAGGTTATGGTGACTGATGCTACTTCTAGAACATTCCAATATAAGATATATTACTTGCTAATATTCTAGGAGTATTACACAAATATACAAATTCATTGAGGAATTAACTAAAAGTGTAGCAAGATAAGAGAACAAACAACTCGTACCTAAGAAGATTAGAGAGAATAAATAAATAAATGAATAAAATAATAATAATGATAATGATAATACATACATACATATACCAAGGCTTTTTCCCCCTTCCAAGGGAGGTAGCCAAAAAGGGAAAGGCATAAAAACACTCCCACCCATTTCATCCCTAATGATAATGATAATAATAAAATGAAATATAAAAAACAATGAAGGAGCACAGAAACTGGAAAAAACAGAGACAGGGAAAGTGAAAATCAATAGATACATAAGAAGCCAAAGGAAAAGAAGAAAAAAAAAAATCAGAGTAAGATGAAGGATACAATAGCAATTAAATGAAAATAAGAAATCTTGACAAATGTTTTGCAGAGGCCATTCACCCAACAATCAAAGATGTTAGAAATCAATGTGTGATTCTTGTAAATCCTTTACTGGTTTTTGTCAGGGAATATCTCCACCTCTGCCCCTACACACATAGGATTGGCGAGTAAATGAGTGAATTTTGGCAAATTTAGCACCTGCACATAAATAGAACTATAAAATGTTTATGTTTGTCATTGGACCTTATCTATCCCTACCTATAGCTAGGTTAGGTTATACACCCCTCCCCCTCAATCAACTACCTAAACAAGGCTCATTGGTTATTCAGTCAAATCAAAGTGAATTACCATGAATTTTTTGTGAAAATCTATTTATGCATGTGGCAATCTTACTCAGAAATATGAAGAGAACATAAGACTATTTCTTTAACTAGGTTATGGAGAATAATTCTATCTATCTTGAGTAAAAGCATATTAAGTTTGTGGTACATGATCTTCCAGTTCAATAACCAAATTGTGTGTATTTACCTAGTTGTATTTTACAGGAAGGGGAGCTATGCTCGTGGTGTCCCGTCTTTATATCTCATTTTATCTAAACTATTTTTAAATTCATACATTGTTTTTGCACACACTACTTTCTCATCTAACTTGTTCCAAATGTCTATTACTCTGTGAGGAAAGCTATTCTTTTTCAGATCTCTTCTATAGCTGTCTTTCTTGATTTTCTTTCCATGTCCTCTTGCATTTCTTTCATCCCATTTTATTAGATCCTCTCTATCAATAATTTCTATGCCTTTCATGATTCTGTAAATAGTTATCAAATCTCCTCTCTCTCTTCTTTGCTCTAGTGTCTGTAGCTCAAGTTTTGCTAGTCTCTCTTCATATGATAGTTTTGAGAGTGTTGGTGCCAATTTTGTAATTGCTCTTTGTATTCTTTCAAGTTTTGTTATACATTTTTTTGTATTTGGTGACCACATAGTTGCTGCATATTCCAATCTTGGTCTTATCAAAGTGATTAATATTTTCTTCACCATTTCTTCATCCAGTTATGTAAATGCCACTTTGATTGTTCTTATTAAATTATAAGTTTCTCCAAAAACCTTGTTTATATGTTTCTCAGTTGATATATTCATAATAATGACTCCCAGGTCCTTCTCATTTTCTACTTTTTTTTATTCCTTCTTCTCCCATTTTTATTCCTTCTTCTCCCAATGTGTGTGTGTGTGTGTGTGTGTGTGTGTGTGTGTGTGTGTGTG
Organism: Oratosquilla oratoria; assembly: GCF_046742065.1. Lineage (NCBI taxonomy): Eukaryota > Metazoa > Arthropoda > Malacostraca > Stomatopoda > Squillidae > Oratosquilla > Oratosquilla oratoria. The sequence continues at coordinate 61,476,567 of NC_134788.1, forward strand.
TGTGTGTGTGTGTGTGTGTGTGTATTTACCTAGTTGTATTTTACGGGAAGGGGAGCTATGCTCGTGGTGTACCGTCTTCATATCTCATTTTATCTAAACTATTTTTAAATTCATGTATTGTTTTTGCACACACCACTTTCTCATCTAACTTGTTCCAACTGTCTATTACTCTGTTAGGAAAGCTGTTCTTTTTCAGATCTCTTCTATAGCTGTCTTTTTTTTATTTTCTTTCCATGTCTTCTTGTATTTCTATCATCCCATTTTATCAGATTCTATCAGTAATTTCTAAACCTTTCATGTGTGTGTGTGTGTGTGTGTGTGTGTGTGTGTGTGTGTGTATTTACCTAGTTGTATTTTACAGGAAGGGGAGCTAAGCTCGTGATGTCCCATTTTCGTATCTCGTTTTATCCAAACTATTTTTAAATTCATGTATTGTTGTTGCACACACCACTTTCTCATCTAACTTGTTCCAACTGTCTATTACTCTGTGAGGAAAGCTGTTCTTTTTCAGATCTCTTCTATAGCTGTCTTTTTTTATTTTCTTTCCGTGTCCTCTTGTATTTCTATCATCCCATTTTATCAGATTCTCTCTATCAGTAATTTCTATGCCTTTCATGTGTGTGTGTGTGTGTGTGTGTGTGTGTCTGTGTGTGTGTATTTACCTAGTTGTAATTACCTAGTTGTATTTTGCGGGAAGGGGAGCTATGCTCGTGTTGTCCCGCCATTGTATCTCGCAGTGTCTAGTTTGTTTTTAAACTCATGAATGGTTTTTGCGCATACTATTTCATTATCCAGTTTGTTCCAAGTGTCCAAAACTCTATGTGGAAAACTGTTTTTCTTCAGTTCTCTTCTATAGCTATGTTTTTTTATTTTCTTACCATGTCCTCTTGTGTTTCTTTTGTCCCAGTTAAGTAAGTTCTCTCTATCAAGTATCTCTGTGCCTTTCATGATTCTGTAGATGGTCAATAGGTCACCTCTCTCTCTTCTTTGCTCCAGTGTCGGTAATTCCAGTTTAGCCAATCTCTCCTCGTATGATAGGTTTGCAAGTGCAGGTGCCATTTTTGTAGCTGCTCTTTGGATTCTTTCTATTTTCTTTATATTCTTTTTGGTACTGGGGGACCACAATGTCGCCACATACTCTAATCTAGGCCTTATCAATGTAACCAATATTTTTTTTATCATGTCTTCATCCAAGTATGTAAATGCCACTTTTATTGATCTTAGCAAGTTGTAAGTCTCCCCGACAATTTTTTTAATCTGTATATCATAGGACAAGTCGTTCGTGATAATTACACCCAAATCTTTTTCGGATCCTACTTTCTTTACCTCCTTGGTTCCATGTGCATGTGTGTGTATGTGTGCTTCGGATTGTATTGATTTGAAACATGACTCGCTCTAAATAAACTATAATTGATTAGCATATACCATTGCCTAGGTTTTGAATACCATATGCATTAACAGTAAGATCACTGTATTCTTCTCAATCTTTCCCATTTGAATTCGCCTTATCTTAACCCATTAAACTCCGATGACAAGATGTCTTGTCATTTGGTCAAATAAAACAAAAAATCATAATAAAACAACAAAATGTTTGATGATCAAACAGCACCAGAAAAATATGACGTCGTCAGTCCTCCTCGAGGAGGAGGAGGACTGACGACGTCATATTTTTCTGGTGCTGTTTGATCATCAAACATTTTGTTGTTTTATTATGATTTTTTGTTTTATTTGACCAAATGACAAGACATCTTGTCATCGGAGTTTAATGGGTTAACATGCAAAGAGAGAAATAAGAACACAACATTTTGAAAAAATAGATAAAGCTACAATATACTGAAGCCCGAAATGGGAAACATACGCTGTTCCTAATCAAAGAAGGTATACGAATACGAGTCCAAGTATGATAAATTGGTGAGTAGGAGACGGAACCCTGAGCTATACTCCTTTCCTGTAAACTACAATTAGGTAAATACATACGAACGTCCACATTACCTTATTAATTTGGAAGAGAAAGGATGGTATTAGACTAGGTTGGAGAATGTAAACAAAGATGGCGGAGAGATCAGGAGTTAGTTATTAGAGGGCAGGATAGATAAGATGAGGGAGAGGGAGGGAGGGGGAGTTGGGGTAAGTGGAAGGAAAGTACGAAATGGAAGGAAGATAGAGATATGATAGATGTGGGGCAGACCCACTTGCTCGGCTATTTCTATAGTCTCGTGACCAGGATGTTGTATTGAGAAGGAATTACAGTTGTAATAATAAAAGAATAATAAAAAGAATATCGTGATTAACTGGGACAGAACCGAAAAAATCTTCCAAACAATGAATAATGTATTAAGTTAGTTTTATTTGCAATTGTTTTCACTCACATAAAAATACATTGTGTAAAATTGCGAAGATGTCACAAAAAAGCATTTAGCCACAATGGAAATAAGTGTCAAATGCTTTTTGTGCCATCCTCGCAATCTTATATTTTATATTTTTATATGTGTATACGATTACAAAACAAAAAACCAAACAAATTCGACGCTACTATTTTACCAGCACAGATGATTCTCTTTAATTATATTTTTCACAAGTCAAGTAAACTGCAATGGAATCAATCAATAAAGAAATAGGCTAGTTAACTTAGGCGTCTCCGTGCATTATTCTCATGCTGGATGTTCTTCATTTTTCCTTTTCAATTTCTGACACGACCAACTGGGCAAATTCTCATCAGGTGCTATGAGTTTGTTCTAGTAAAAATATTTGAGGCTACAACCTGTAGTTTTTTTTCAAATCTCCAAATATTATTTCCTGTGATGTGAATGTAGTGAATATGGCACAGACGGGGACGTGCGCACATCAGCCACGGAGGGAGGCGGGGCGAAAGGCGCGCGGAGTTGAAGACCTCGAGAGGGTGGTCGGTGCGGGTGGGCAGTGTATAGCAAGGGCCACGGGTGTGTGTATGTGTGTGGAATGAGGGGGGGGGGCAGTGGAGCTGTGTAAGAAGTTAGACGGTAGGAAAAAGAGCGTAAGGACTACAAAGGCGGAGCATGCCGACAGGAGACCTTTTGGTCCATATCTAGGTCGGATGCGAAAAAATCATAATAATAAATAAATAAAAACTATAATAATGTAATTAACAAATAAAATACATAAATAAATGCATAGGTATAGTTAAATGATAAACAAACAGGTAAATAGTAAATAATAATGAATTGACATATAACTAATGACAAATGAAAATCAAAACAGACAAATGATAACAAAACAAAACAAATAATATGAAATGAATTATAATTATTACATCTTGCTTAGGTGTTTATCTAAATGATTTTTAAAGCTTCGAACTGAACTACATTGCACTACCTGTGCAGGAAGTTTATTCCATTCATTAACTACACGGTTGGCGAAGTTGTTTCTACCCACTTCCAAATTGAATCTATTTCCGGACAGTTTGAGACCATTGTTTCTTGTCTGATTCTCATTCAGTGTGAAAATTTTGTCACTTTTGATGTTGTCAATTCCCTTTAGAATTCTAAAGACCTGTATCAAGTCACTTTTAAGTCTACTTTTTTTTTTTTTTTTTAGGGAAAACAGATTTATATGTTTTAGTCGATTTTCGTATGATTTATTTTTGATATTTGGAATCAGTTTTGTGGCTTGCCGTTGTACTTTTTCCAGTCTGTCAATGTCTTTAATGAGATTCGGTGACCATACGGAAACAGCATATTCCAAATGTGGACGAACTAACAATCTACATAGCTTGATAACGAGTAATGGACTTTTGAAATATAAAGATCACGCAATCAGCCCTAGAATCTTATTTGCTTTCTTAGAGGCTGAAATACACTGTTTGGATGGTTTGAGATCGTTACTAATAATTACGCCGAGATCTTTTTCACTATCCACTTTTGTTAACGAATTTCCAAATAACTTGTAATCGTACTTACTGTTATTCTTACCTATGTGCATTACCTTGCATTTACTTGTGTTAAATTTCATTAGCCACTTTTCAGACCATTGCTGTAATATATCTAAATCTACTTGAATACCAAATTGATTTAAGTGATCATTTGCCATTCCGCACAGTTTTGTATCATCAGCAAATTTGGAAACAGTAGATTTTAGTCCATGGTCTATATCATTTATATATACTATGAATAGAAGTGGCCCAAGAACGGAACCCTGAGGAACTCCACTTGTAACATTTTTTCATCTGGAAGTTTTTCCATTTAACACAACTCTCTGTTTTCGATCACTTAACCAATTCCTAGTCCAACTTAAAAGGCTACCACTTATTCCGTGTGAAGCTAATTTAGTAAGTAGTCTTTCGTGTGGGACGGTATCAAAAGCTTTTGCAAAGTCTAGATATTGTCGCAAATCTCTGGACAGTGAAAAGGAGAGGATGGGGGTTGGAACGGGCGAGGGTAGATAGCTACAGTGGGAGCCAAAGTCCAGAAAATTTGCATCACCGAGCGGGACCACACACGCTTCCCTCTGAGCGGTGTGTATAAATTTCAGTACTTGAAAAGGGGATACAGAATTATTCAACTCATTTAGCTAATCACAACCCTGGGCTAATTAAATAAACTAGAAGAAATCGATTTAATAGAATAATTTCCACAGTGAATACACTTAGAAAACATGAGATAGCGCTTTAGCACAGTGAATACACATAGAAAACATGAGATAGCACTTTAGCACAGTGAATACACATAGAAAACATGAGATAGCGCTTTAGCACAGTGAACACACTTAGAAAACATGAGAGCGCTTGAGCACAGTGAACACACTTAGAAAACATGAGATAGCGCTTTAGCACAGTGAATACACATAGAAAACATGAGAACGCTTGAGTTAGTCACATAGCCTCCAATCTTCACGGATGTGTTCGATAAAACAGGATGCATGAGAACACCTCATCATGGTGGGTATGATTGATGGGGCCGGATTCACAGTTCGCTGGATGACGCCACCACAGTCAACTCACTCAAAGAGACCGATCAAGTCTGATTCACACGCCATAAGCTCATCCCCTCCCACAGTTCAATAGTACAACTCTCACGTGAGTCAGAAGTATAAAGGAATATTCCTACAACCACTACATGTGGTCAATGCAAGTTTCTTTGCGGAAGCACTACCCACCTCTCCCTAGCTTCTTGTCGAACTAAACTCGTCGGTGATGGACACGGCGGGAAAATCGCTCAATGTTGCCAATTTTTATAGTTTCAAATCATTGCCTCCGAAGGATACGGTGTATAATGAGTCTGTAGGAGTCGATTCATCTCTAGCAATACCTTTAAGACAATCACTAGAGACGAGAGAAGATTATAAATCCTAACTAACCTAAGTAGCTAACCTAATTACATAACTTGTATGAGAGGTGGCAAGTGCGCAGGGGTTGAAATTTCAAACCGTTGAAACAGATTCACAAGGTGATGCTTAGGTGAAATGTTAATTTGTACACAAGACACCAATTTATGATTACATGGTGGAACAATAAATTCACAAGGGTGACATACTCCAGGTTCAACCCTTAAACATTCGTGATATAGCCGTATTTCGTCATCAATGGGTATCGTGTACAAAGGGCGGGACCTTCCTATGAATAGACAATTCTTTAAACTCGTTAATGATTCACAACCAATGGCCAAATTGGAGACACAGATAATAAGAATAATGGCGAGTAAAATAACAAGTAGCTGTTAAAGATTCTAAGAATTCTGGTCATTTCACAGAATAGAGGAAATGACAACTTATAGGAATGAAAGTACAACTATAAAGCCTACTGTAACGGCTAGGTCCTTGAACGAAAGTATTTGTAAATTATGGTTTGAAAACAGACGTGGAATTTGGGAATGGATGGTGTGTCACAACCCCGAAAGTTGTGACAGAAACAATAAAGATTTAGTATATCTAGACTTTGCAAAAGCTTTTGATACCGTCACACACGAAAGACAACTTACTAAATTAGCTTTACACGGAATAAGTGGTAGCCTATTAAGTTGGACTAGGAATTGCTTGAATGATCGAAAACAGAGAGTTGTTTTAAATGGAAAAACTTCTAGATGGAAAAATGTTACGAGTGGAGTACCTCAGGGTTCCGTTCTTGAGCCGCTTCTATCCATAGTATATATAAATGATACAGACCACGGACTAAAATCTACTGTTTCCAAATTTGCTGATGATGCAAAACTGTGCGGAATGGCAAATGGGCACTTAAACCAGTTAGGTATTCAAGAAGATTTAGATAAATTACAGCAATAGTCTGAAAAGTGGCTAATGAAATTTAACACAAGTAAATGCAAGGTAATACAAAAGGGTAAAAATAACAGTAAGTACGATTGCAAGTTATTTGGAAATTCGTTAACAAAAGAGGATAGTGAAAAGGATGAAGGAGTGATTATCAGTAACGATCTTAAATCCTCAAAACAGTAAATTAATTGCGCGATTTTTTTTTTACTTCAAAAGTCCATCACTCATTGACAAGCTATATATATCGTTAGTTCGTCCACATTTGGAATATGATGTTTCCGTATGGTCGCCGAATCTCATTAAAGATATTGACAGATTGGAAAGAGTACAACGGCGAGTCACAAAACTGATTCCAAATATAGAAAATAAATCATACGAAAATCGACTGAAACACATAAATCTGTTTTCCCTAAAAAAGCGTATACTCAGAGGTGACTTGATACAGGTCTTTGAGATTCTAAGGGGAATTGACAACATCAAAAGTGATAAAAATTTCACACTGAGAATCAGACAAGAAACAATGGTCTCAAACTGACTGAAAATAGATCTAATTTGGAAGTAGGTAGAAACAATTACATCAACCGTGTAGTTATTGAATGGAATAAACTTCCTGCAGAGGCAGTGCAATGTAGTTCAATTCGAAGCTTTAAGAATCATTTAGATAAACACCTATGCAAGATGCTGTAATGATTATAATTTATTTTATATTATTTATTTGTTTTGTTATAATTTGTCTGCTTGTTTATCATTATTTGCTTGACTCTCATTTATTACTAGTTATATGTCAATCATTATTATTTACTATTTACCAGTTCATCATTTAACTATAGCTATGCATTTATTTATTTTATTTAATATTTGCATTATTATATCTGTTTTATTTATTCATTCATTTATTATAATTTTTTCGCATCCGACCTAGATATGGACCAATAGATCTTTGTCGGCACGCTCCGCCTTTGTAATGTATGTACACACACACACACACACACAAACACACACACACACACACATATATATATATATATATATATATATATATATATATATATATATATATATATATATACATATATAGTTAGGTATACGAACGCGGGAAAGTATTTGTGTGGTGCCGTCGATTGATTTAGGATGTGTTTAACCAAGAGCACCTCCAATGGGAGTGATCAGAGATACCCACATAAGAACGATTTGGGAAATAAAAAAAATCAAAGTATACGCTGCCACCACCCAATCGTCTATATGGATATATCTGACCATAAATGGAAACTGCTCCTTGTTATTCACGTCTGACTCCGTCCCCTTTCCTCAGGTCGTTCGGGGTTGGTTCTGGGTAGCGAAAAGGCCTATGCCCAAGTGGGGGTAGTAAAAGAATATAAGTGAAGGTCTGCTATGTGTTAATTATTACACTGAAGCACAAATATAGTAAGGAAATACAAAAGTATATTGTGGTTTTCTCCAACTAATCTATTGATCCTTACAATATGAAAAATATATGGGTATGCGAGACATTTAATAACAAAGTTTTTTCTTTCTTATGGACATCATAAGTAAGGTCACAGGCACGTGGAAAAACGTAGTTATTTACGCTCCAACCTTCCGGTCACTGTATAAGTCTACTTACAATATTGTGTCTACCTTCAAGCACTGTGTCTACCTTCAACCCCGTATTCTTATTAGAGAACGATCACAGATAGAATTGTACTCTAAGGATTACACCCTCATAGCTAATGTATATACGCAAAGTGTTTGTGAAGTACACTCCCTTAAACCCCTTTTTCCATATCTGTTATCGGAATCATTTTTGGCATCAGATCCAAAACTTAATAATAATAATAACTATCTACCTACTATATCTGCACTATATCATTTAACTCACATATTGACATTTGTTTTCATTAATCTTACAGAACGTGTTCATACCTGTTATCGGAATCATTTTTGGCATCAGATTAAAATTTTAGCTGCGCACAAAAAGAACGAGACGGCTATGTGTTCGTATCTATGGGTAAACTACTAACCTCCCTGTTGTATTATTTCGTAAAACTTCATTTCGCTTCTCAACAGAGCCCCTAGCTGCTACAATCTCTCCCTAAACTATTTCTCTAGTGGAATCCTGAACTGAAAGTTGGGAATTTTTCCTATTACTCTTAAAATTAATGGCCTTAGTTTACGCCTCTGTCCGAACGTGTTTAGTGACGTCACGGGTGGGCGGAGCTACGGTGCGCCCGCTATGTTCGAGAACATTCTAATGTCGTCTCGAAGCTTTAGTTGAACCCAAATCAGCTGAAATATATTTGTAGCTATCTCCTATTGTATGTTTTTCCTCAATGATTATAGTAAGGTTCTTTGCCAACACATCTTGATAGGCAGACATAGAATAGAATAAATTCATGGTCTATTAAGGCTCTATTTTCTACTTTGCTTCTTGGTTGAGTAAAACCGTCACGACGTCCATAATACCCAGTCTCTCAAATAAATAAATAGATAAATAAAACGAAATTCCAAAAATAATATCCCTTCAAAATTCCTGCCCTTACATTTGTACAACACTGAATGGGCTCCAGTGAATGAATACATTTTTATCAACCACAATGCACTTTAATTCTAAGCCATCAGCATCGGGAGATCCTTAGAGCCCAACATTCAGAAATTGAAACGTGGCACGGCCAAGGACTCCACGGGTCTCCCGATGTTGATGGCTTAGAATTAAAGTGGATTGTGGTTTATATATATATATATATATATATGTATATATATATATGTATATATATATATGTATATATATATATATATATATATATGTATATGTGTGTGTGTGTGTGTGTGTGTGTGTGTGTGTGTGTGTGTGTGTGTGTGTGTGTGTGCGCGTGTATGTATAAACTGCTACCACCCGAAACAAAATTATCTTAAAAAAAAAAACACGAAAACAACAAATTCGACAGAACAAGAGAAGATATCACAACTCGACCTAGCAAGTGTGGCATAGTGTATTGTATAATGGTATGCTGTACAGCACAGAACACAGCTCGATGTAGCGTGACACAGTGATACCCTAACCAGCTGCAACGTCTGTCGAGCTAGAGCCATTTCATACGACCAACAAGGCCCTTTTCATACTGCTGCTACGCGTCAAAGTCACGCAGGGCCACGCATACCAAGCGTGACCACGTTGCCACATAGAAACGAATGACTACTTAAACAGCTACCTAAGAGGAATAAGATTGAACGTAGGTAGGAGTGCAGGCATTCGGAAACATGCCGATGTCATACGCATGTAATCGCGCACAGAGTGCGGAGCTGCTAGGTAGAGTTCCGAACATATCTAGATGTAACGTCGGCAGCATCTTCACCCAATGGACCAAAGGACGCGCCCCTTAGGGGCCCACGCCGACAGATATCCGTTAGCCTTCCTACACACCACCCGCTTTCCTATAAGCATAACCAATCGATTAATGAATGCATGAATAGCCCTACGTGCGTTTCACTGTCACCCCTCGTGCAATAGAGCTTGCAACATGGCGCAGTCAGTAGGATACCCTTGCAACAGTGACACAAAACCGACGATACGTTAATAAATGGCGCGCGCATTAACGAATAGTGACAGCAACATGATACGCGATTCAGTGGAGCGTACGTGAACGAAGTGTTGACAGAAGTGTCGAAGGGGCTCGGCGGCAGTGTGCATGTTGGACTGTGAGTACAGTTTGACGCTAGACAGTGGACGCCACGTTACGTGGAGTTAGTGACGCGCTTTCGCAGACATGTAGTAGTGGTGCTGACATAGGGGCCTTTCATCCCACTCACCATGATATTGAACCTCTCGGCAGAGCTTTTCCCACCGCGACCGTGACCTACATACCGTACAGAGCGAACCTGACATCACGCGACCCACCAGCCTACCCATGCAGGCCACGCCCACCCAGCCAGGGAACATGGAACAAAGGCGCGACTCACCTGCTTCACATTCTGAGGCGAGCGAAGTCGACTTACCTGCCCCTCCAATGAGCTCAAAGCGTTCATTCACCTGGACCCCGGATCACGACAATTGTTTCGCCGACATCAAGCGAGCTTTGTTGTCACCATTCGTACTGGCGCCCTTAGTCCCTGCCCTGTCAATAGTACTGCAGACGGATGCATCACGCCTCTACGGCGTCGGGTACGCCAAAATTCAAGACCACGGTCAGGGGCGCTTGCTTCTTGTTCAGTGTAGCTCGCGGTTCCTGATGGACGCCGAAACCCGCTACGCCACCATCGAATTGGAGATGCTCGCTGTCACCTGGGCCGCGTCCAAATGCAAAATATATCTGTTTGGCTTGTCCCGCTTCACGTTGATGACGGACCATCGTCAGCTCATCCCCATCCTTAACTCCTACTTTTTGGACGCCGTCGAGAAGTCCCGCGTCCAGCAGCTTGAGGAGAGGCTCTCGCCCTTCGTCTTCACTGCGAAGTGGTGCGCCGGGAAGCAGCATTGCATCCCAGACGCCCTCTTGCGAGCCCTAGTCTCTCGCCCCACGCCGGAGGACGAGACAGAATGTGACAAGGACACCGCGCACGTCAAGAGCATCGTCACCAAAAACGCCGGCGCTCACAGGGACCACTCGTCACCCGCCACTGACGCCAAGAGGACCCTCCAGCAACTCCGGGCACGAATGGACCCTACCTACGACCACCTGCGTGTCTTCCGTGTTCCCGTCCAACAGCTTTGCCCTACCCAGCTCCCTCCAGTATTGGAAGCTCCGGGACGTCCTCTCTTCGCTGACAGGGAACTAGAGATGTACGGCCAGCGCATTGTCGGCTCCGCTGATCAACGAAAGAGCACACAGGCCCTCCTCCACGATTGCCACCACGGTGCGGAGGAAACCTAGCGACAGGTTAGGCAAACCTTCTGTCCCAGCATCGATTCTGACATCAAGAACACGGTGGGGGTCCGCGAGCCGTACCAAGTGCTGAGCCCTAGCCAGCAGCAGGAGCCCCTCCTGTGCGACGACCGCCCCACCCGGCACTTCGAGTACATATCCGTCGACTTCTTTCACCTCGCAGGAAAGTCATTACTGGTTATAGCAGACAAGCTCTCAGGTTAACCCGTCATCGCACCCTGCGACCAGGATATGACGTCTATCAGTCATCCGGAAATTCTGCTGCTACTTAGGCGTCCCCCACTGCCTTCTCTCTGCCTCCCTTTTACCAGCACTGAATTCAACCGTTTCTCGGCTTGCGAATATATGTACCCCTCGCGATGGTTCTACGAGTGTGATCACAGTGCCGCATAGACAAGAATGACTGACTACTTATGCAGGAACCTAATAGGAGTAAGAGGGAACGTAGGCGTGTAGACATTCGGAAGCATGCCGATGCCACTTGCACGTAACCGCGCCTAGAGCTGCTAGGCAAAGTTCCGAACATATCTAGATGGATCGTCGGCAGAGTCTTAGGCCTGTGGAAGGACGCGCCCCTACGGGGCTCACACCGGCAGATACCCGTTTGTCTTCTTGTGTGCACCACGCGCCCTCCTGTACACATAACCCAATGATTAATAAACGCGTAAATCGCCTCAAGTGAGTTTCACTCTCGCCCCCCTTTGCAACGAGACTTACAACAGCAAGATGGTGTCTCAGGAGTTACGAGAGAACAAGCACATGCAATAATACTACTAGACAGCACGAACAAGCTCTTCTTGGCACATTTGATAACAAAACCGTTCAGCAATTTTTGTATACGCCACCATATACATGAGTAATATCACTCATTCACCCCACTCACTCACTGGTCCACCCGACTGTCCGTCACCAAGCGCATCCTCTCAATCTTGCTGACTGGGCGGTTGCCGACTCAGCACTTCGTGCCCGTGCGACCAGCACTGCCAAGAAGCAACCAACACACACACACACACGAACATACTCATAAGTGCAGTCAACCTCTAACTCACAAAACACACGACAATCAAATAATAATAAACCCTCCCCCTGGAAATATTATATACTGTAAATAACATATAGCTAGTAATTAAGAACATGATAGTTTATTTGCGGGAAACCAAACATTCCTATTAAAAAATCTTGTTGAAACATCTACCAGCACCTCCTATTTTGCTGTGTCAGCACTTCCGACGAACAAAAAGTCGATGCTCTAGCCCCGGAGCGGTCGGTCCGATGATACGTACAGAGACATTAAAATAGTGCACTGTGGTTTACAGAGTGATATTCAGATAGCTTGGAACTAATATCTCGACAGATAGACACAAACAAAATGATAGTGTTTAAGTTATTAAGTATTTACCCATAATTGTAGAAGTGATTGACATTGTGTAAAATATAGAAGAAATTGTGAAGGAATTTGTTTAATAAATGAAAAAGGTGTTGCATTGATTTTGGTGTTCCCGCCTTAAGTTCTGTCTAATGTAATCACTCAACACCGATTGGTGATACATTTTATCATTATTCGTCAACAAGGAACAATTCATCATATGACATCTGATATTACTCTTGGAAAGACTTCATTGAAATGCTAGAGTTGTCTCAAAGGATAAAATAAACACGGCTAAATATATTACCGTAGATATATTTACAGTAACACAGATTTCAAGTAACAATGTCGTATATTCCAAAGAACTTTACACAACAGTAAGATAAACAGAACTTTATCCATTATGATGCACAGATATATCCACCAGTTGCACCATTTCCTAATATTCTTGATTGTTCGTAATTACAAAACGATCCGTGCACTTCATGACACTTATTTCAGAATGCAAAACGGGAGACGATTTTTCAAAACTCCGAGCAGTGTAAATAAAGAAGCATTGCCGACCATTCCCACGATACAGTTTTGCCCATTAGAATTTAGGCACACAAACGCTATTTTTCAAAACTAAATAAATCGTTTGCAATTCGAAAACAGAGCCACCTTCGGCTATCGTCAAGAATCTTTGGAGTGACGTATTAGTAGCCAAACATCGCTATTCACACGTCATTGTTCAACACTGAATAACTGTGGGAAAATTGAATAAATTATAGTCTATTGTGTATCTGCCAATTGTAACAACAGGCAAAGTAGCGGTCGGAGCTTCTTTCGATTCCCCTGTGATGCAGATCGAAGGGCTACATGGATGCGGAAGATGAACATAACTGGGAGAAGGGGATCGTTGTGGGTACCAACCAAGTGAACATTCTAAATTTTGCTTGGATCACTATGAGCCCGTCTTATGAAAGATCTGGCTTATTCTATTGGATATTCGGGAGTTGTGCGGCCTCGTCTAAAGGCAGATGGGATCCCAACTACCTTCGCACTTAATCCAGCCCTTGGATCGACCCCTAAAATGACCAAAGGGTCGAAGAAGTCAGGCCTTCAACAAACGCCGCAGACTAGAAGCGAGGCGTTGCTAATTGCAATGTAGCGTGTTGCAGTATACCAACAACACAGGATAAACCTAGGCTATAGGCCTTGGTAGCGTATGTAATGCACATTGTGAATCTGCACAAATCAATATTCATAAAATGTGCTACACCAATAATGAGTTCATATTTGGCCACACGGATAACAAATCCATTTGGCATGCACACATTATGAAGATTCATGAACGGGTTAGGTAAGATTAATAATGTATGCATGTCTAATGAATTTATCTGTGCGCCCGCCCACCAGCGTGGGTCATCACCCAATATGTGATATCAACCTTTCGTGAGGAAGTGTGAGTCACTACGTGACATTTGAAACGAGTCCTTCGTGAGAAGGTTGAAAGGTTTTCTTTCCTGTACGGGCCACCACGTGAGGTCTCTTTTTTCTGAGAAATGTGTATCAAACAGTTCACACGTAAAAGGCTTCTCTACAGTGTGCGTCATCACGCGATGTTTGAGAGCACTCTTTCTTCAGAAAGCTGCATCTCACAGGTCACACTGGAAAGGTTTCTCTCCAGTGTGGGTCATCATGTGATGTTTGAGAACAGTCTTTCCTGAGAAAGTTCCATCACACAGCCCAAACTTGAAAGACTTCTCTCCAGTGTGGGTCATCAAGTGATATTTTATAGCAGTCGTTCCTGAGATAGCTGCATCACACAAGTCACACTTCAAAGGCTTCTCTCCGGTGTGGATCATCATGTGTCGTTCGGGGGCCCTTTTGTTGGAAAACTGAATCACACGAGTTACACTGGAAAGGCTCCTCTCTAGTGTGATTAACCATGTGTAGTTTGAGATGACTCTTTCCTGAGAAAGCTGCATCACACATGTCGCATTTAAAAGGCTTCTATCTAGTGTGGGTCACCAAGTGTCGTTTGAGACTACCCTTTGCTCTGAAAGCTGTATCACACAGGTCACACTTGAAAGGCTTCTCACCACTATGAGTCATCACATGATATTTGAGAGCACTATTCCATGAGAAAGCTGCATCACACAGGTCACACTTGAAAGGCTTCTCTCCAGTGTGGGTCACCATATGTAGTTTGAGAGAACTCTTCAGTGAGAAAGCTGCATCACACAAGTCACATTGGAAAGGCTTCTCTCCAGTGTGGGTCATCACATGATATTTGAGACTAGTCTTTCCTGAGAAAGCTGCATCACACAGGTCACACTTGAAAGGCTTCTCTCCAGTGTGGGTCATCACATGATATTTGAGAACACCCTTTCTAGAGAAAGTTGCATCACACAGGTCACACTTGAAAGGCTTCTCTCCAGTGTGGGTCATCATGTGATTTTTGAGACCAGTCTTTCCTGAGAAAGCTGCATCACACAAGTCACATTGGAAAGGCTTCTCTCCAGTGTGGGTCATCACATGATATTTGAGACCAGTCTTTCCTGAGAAAGCTGCATCACACAGGTCACACTTGAAAGGCTTCTCTCCAGTGTGGGTCATCACATGATATTTGAGAACGCCCTTTCTAGAGAAAGTTGCATCACACAGGTCACACTTGAAAGGCTTCTCTCCAGAGTGGGTCATCATGTGATTTTTGAGACTAGTCTTTTCTGAGAAAGCTGCATCACACAAGTCACATTGGAAAGGCTTCTCTCCAGTGTGGGTCATCACATGATATTTGAGAACACCCTTTCTAGAGAAAGTTGCATCACACAGGTCACACTTGAAAGGTTTCTCTCCCGTGTGGGTCAGCATGTGTCGTGTGAGACTAGTCTTTCCTGAGAAAGCTGCATCACACAAGTCACATTGGAAAGGCTTTTCAACAATGTGGGTCATCATGTGATTTTTGAGACCAGTCTTTCCAGAGAAAGCTACATCACATAGGTCACACTTGAAAGGCTTCTCTCCAGTATGGGTCATAATATGATCTCTGAGATGACCCTTTCCAGAGAAAGCTGCATCACACAAGTCACACTTGAAAGGCTTCTCTCCAGTGTGGGTCATCACGTGTCGTTTGAGACTACTCCTTTGTGAGAAAGCTGCTTCACACAAGTCACATTTGAAAGGCTTCTCTCCAGTGTGGGTCATCACGTGATTTTTGAGATTGTTCTTTACTGAGAAAGCTGCATCACACAGGTCACATTGGAAAGGTTTCTCTCCAGTGTGGGCCATCATGTGATATTTTAGATGACTTATGAGACTGGTGTGCCGCATATGCCACACATGATTCTCTTTATTTACATGATGAATATACAGAATTTCTGGATACCTTTTCCAAGGAAATGTTGATATTGACCCTCAACCTGTAAGAAAAAAATAAGTTCGATGTTTAACTTTTTGAGAGTTTGTAAAAGTTGTGACAAGTGCATATACAAATACAGTGGGGCATCAACCAAAATAGAGTAGGGGAAGGGAACAAATGACTTGTATCAATGATACTAATGTTGGTATAAAAAATAAAATAAAAGTAAATAAATAAATAAATTAATAAAATAGAAAATAAAACAAAACTTATATAAATCCTTGGAAGGGAATGATTTTTATAAAGATTTTTTCTTAAGAATACCACTGTAAGAATCTTGTGGTATTCTAAAAAAAAAATAAAATAAAAAAAAAATAAAATAAAAATAAATAAATAAATAATAATAATAATGATAATAATAATAATAACAATAGTAATAAAACAACTAAAAGTAAAAAATCTTCCCCTACATAAACCTTTCCCTTCCAAGAATTTATATAAGAATTATATAATAAAAAAAATTTAATACCACCGTTAACCTCTTTGGTTAAATGATGCCAGTGTTGGCATCTTAATTATATTTATTTTGTAGTTGTAGATGAGTGACTCCTGAATTCTGTGAACTGCTTTGATAAATTTCTTTGTGTTTATTACTCAGTGAAAGAATATGAGTAATACAACAGACTTCATATTCTATAATGCGAGTCGTGTGCATTGTACATTAGGCATTTGATGCTGTGCACAAGAATTTGATTCGTATTGAAGAGGTTAAAGGAAGAAGAAAGGTATAGAAGGTTGAACATACACTAAAAATAATGGAATTGCACAGAACAAACACAGATTAGGACAATATATAATCAGAAAATAATAAGACAAAAGAGTGGCTGAATAAATATTATGATGAGATAGAGGACACAAGAAAAAGAGTAGTATACAATGGCATCATTGGATATATGATATCTTTGTCAAATTTTCAGAGACAACCACTACACACACACTAATCAAGGATGTCACAAATCAACATTGCAGAGATTCATGAGAATCTGATATTAATTTCTACAGCAAATCACTTGTTTTCCATTTTTTGGGGGAAAACAAGTGAAACTCCACACAAATACCACCACAAGCCTATAAATAACATAATAAAATGTTGATGTTTGACAGTCTTGTGTGAGAAGTAAATTACTTTTAGTCAATATCCTAACTTGTCCCTACCTACAAATAGGTTAGGTTAGATTCAGCCCTCACATCCGTCAATCACTAAAACAAAGTGCACGGTGGAAAAAGTTTATTGAGCTATAGTTATTCAGTGGAAACAGCCACTTCAAATGAGTTTAATATGCATGGATATTTGTGCCCTGTAGCAATCTTGTAAATCAACATAAGATTTAATTTCTTAGATGACTGGTAATACGACAATTAATAGGGAAATAAAATAATGCAGGAATGGATGAATAAACATTACAAAGATAAAAAAGCCATACAAAAGTGTGATGAGGAATATAAAGTACAGTTAACTGTAAATAAGAAATATTGGTAAAAATTTCACAGAAGTTTATACCCACCCACCAAGAATGTCGTAAATGAATGAGTAATTCTTGTTCATTGGTTTCTAAGCAAATCACTTGGTTTCCATTTATCAGGGAACACCTTTGCCCCCCCTCCCAGGATTAATGAGTAAACAAGTGAATTTTGGCAGAAATAGTACCACAAGCCCGTAAATAAATCTATAATAGGTTTAAACCTATCATTTTTGAGTGAGAAAAACTTTTCTAGTCAACCAAGCTTTACCTAATGTCTATTCCAATAAGAAGTTACATTCAACATCTGCCATGCAGCTTCGTACGGTTGGTAGTGCTTTAGACTCCTGCTCCACACAGGCACCAACAATATGCAAATTCCTCAACTCCTTCAAAAAGTATTATAGTTCTCCATATTGTTTACAAGATAAGAAATTTTGGTTTCAATCATTAGAAACGGCAGTCATTCTATAACTAAATTTTTTTTGTCAAAACTCTATAGAATAAAAAACTGAGTAATTATGTTTAGTTGAAGTCAAGGAAAAGATAGTATAGGTTTATACACATCTTCACTTACAATTGATGTTTACATCAATTATGATATCAAATGTAGTATAAAACATGCTCTGCATATACAACTCCTGAACACAGTGGTGCATCCAGATTTCACATATTAAGCCATAGAAAATAAAAATTGAGGCTTTTTATCAACATTTTGCGTCATGACACTCTCACTGCAAGGGAGATTGGGAGGGATAGTAGTTGCTGATTCCTTTTGTCCTCCTCCTCCTTCCCACTAATTCATCATTTAATCTATTATGAGAAAGTATTTATTTTCCATCATTCTTACCAAAGACTATTTTTATGTCATATGAATTTATCAATAATGTGAGGAGTGTAGGTAGATTATTTGAGTGTACTAAGAAAGATAAGAAAAATAGAGATACATTATAAATAGGCTATACAGAATAGTATAGAGAAAAATGCTTATTAAATCAATGAGCTGAGTAACTACATATCAGCTGATATGTAGTTACTTTGCTGATTTAATAAGTATTTTTGTTCTATGCCTGATAGTGTAGATGATACATTGGAAGGAGAAGGAAGAAGAAGAGGAGGAGGAGGAAAGGAGTCAGCAACTACCATCCCTCCCTCCCTTGTGCCATGAGAGTCATGATGCAAAATATTGATTAAAATCCTTAATTTTCATTTGTTATGGTTTTCTATGTGAAATCTGAATGCACCATCATGTTCAGAAGTTTAGTAGAGCAAGTGTTTTATTCTACACTTATCATAATTGCTGTAAACATCAATTATAAAATGTGTATAACCCAACAATTTCTTTTTCTTGACTTAAACTCCACATAATTACTCAGTTTCTTACTCTATTATGTTTTGAATTTTCTTTTTGTAGTTGTAGAATGATTGCTTTTCCTAATGAAACCAAAATTCATATCTTGTGATCAAAATGTAGAAATATAATATTCTCTAAAGGAGGTGAGGAATTTGCCTGTCGCTGGTGCCTGTGTGGAGCAGGAGTGTGAAGGACTACCAATTCTACCAAGCTGTATGACAGAAATCAAATGTAATTTCTTATTGGAATGGAGTGGCTAGGTTACAGTCAAACCCCCCCCCCCCATTCTATCAATTACTAAAACAGCATAGCGGAAGGAGCTTGTTGAGTTATAATTGTCCAGAAACGGCCACTTCAAATGAATTGCAAATAATTTTTTGTGTAAATTTATTTATGACCATAGTAATTCTACTCACTCATGAAGACAACATTATTGGAACCAGCACTGATCCTTGTGGGACTCCACTAATCAGCTCTTCCCGAGTAGAAGTTTTATCTCTGAGCACCACTCTTATCATTGAGCACTTTGGTTCCTTTGCATTTTCTCACGATAGATACATTCAACACTGCACAGAGATCATTTGGGGCATTCAAAAGTGCTCCCCTCTCCCACTCAATACAATCCAGGCACCTTGCTTTCCTTACACTAGTGTGTGTGTTTACATAATTGTAGTATAAAGGAAAGAAGCAATGCTCATTAGGTCCCGTCTCCTATTCTCTAATTTTTAATCATATTTAGCCTAAAATGTGTATTAACCTAGTTGTATTATATGGACAGATATGCTCATAGTGACCCGTATTTGTTCTTAAATTCTTGTGTGGTTTTTGCACATACTATTGTTTTGTCCAATTTGTTCCAGACATCCACTGCTCCGTGTGAAAAAGTATATATATAGATTTTTTAGATCTCTTCTATAACTGTCCTTTTTGAGTTTCTTTTCATGTCCTCTTATTTTTCTTTTATCCCACTTTAATTAATCTTCTCTCTCAAGGACTTCCGTGCCTTTCATGATTCTGTAAACAGCCAGTAGATTTCCTCTTTGTTCCAGGGTTGGTAGTTAATTTTGGACAATCATTGTTCATATCTTAATTTTGCAAGTGTTGGTGCCATCTTTGTCGTTGGTCTTTGGATTCTTTCTAATTTCTTTATATATATACTTTTTTTGTGTGCTGGGTGTCCATAGTGTTGTAGGATACTCTAATCTTGGTCTTATCAGCGTGACTAATATTTTCTTTACCATTACTTCATTCGAGTAATTCCAAGTAATTAAAAGCCACCTTTATTGACCTTAGTAAATTGTAGGTTTCTCCAACTATTTTGTCAATATGCTTGTCTGGTGACTTGTCTTTGTTAATAATTACTCCTAGGTCCTTTTCCAAGCTAACTTTTTTACTTTCTTTGTACCAATTTTATACTGCCCTGATCTTCTTTTTTACTTTTTTCAAACTCCATTATACTACATTTCTTGATGGTGAAGTTCACTTCCCGCTTTTGGCTTCATTCCCAGACTGTCCATGTCTCTCTGTACCAATTCAGTCATTTTCTGTACTTTCTTTAGTAATTTTGTGACATCTGAGAAGAAATTCATATAACATTCTACACCTTCATCCATGTCATTTATATATATATATCAAACATTATCGGAGTTAATACAGAACCTTGTGGGACTCCACTTATCATTTCTTCTCAGGAAGAGTTGTCATCTCTAAGTACTACCCTCATTTTTCTCCCATTCAAGTAATCTTCCATCCATTTCAATAACTTCCTTTGTACACCTATTGTTTCAAGGTCTCATAGTAGCTTTTTGTGTGGTATTTTATCAAATGCCTTTTGCAAATCTAGGAAAGCACAATATGCCCATCTGTCCCTTTCTTGCATTATGTCTATTAGCCTTGAATAAAAACAAATCAAGTTTGTGGCATTTGATCTTCCTTGTCTAAAGCCAAATTGTTCTGGATTCAGTATATTTCTTCCAGATATTTAATCCATCTACTTTTGATAACTTTTTCACATATTTGAGCTATTGTGCTTGTAAGGGAGACCAGTCTATAGTTTGTTGGGTCTTCCTTACCTCCCCCTTTATATATTGGTACAATAATTACATTTTTCCAATCTTGTGATACCTTTCCTTCTCTGAGTGAGCAATCTATTATCTTATGTATTTTGTCCATTAGTTCATCTATACATTCTTTTAGTATCCAATTTGCAATTCCACCCAGACCATGTGATTTTCTGACATCAAGGTTTAATATTTGATCTCTTATTTCTTTCTGTCACAATATTTCTTTCATTGGGGGGATCTTTCTCCCTTTCCTTCATCCCAATTATGTGCATTTTAATTTGTAAATACAGGTTTAAAATGTTTGTTCATGATTTCAGCCATTTCCATATCTTCTATATATTCATCATTCCCTTTTCTTGAAAGTACCCTTGCTGTCTGACTGCTTAATGGATATAGGTAGTGAGTTCCATAGTTGAACACTTGTGAAGTGAAAGCTGTTTTTGGTGAAGGAACCAACACGAGTTACAATAAAAGACCCTTGATTGGTCCGGGTTCGGTTCTCAGCAGATAACTTAAAATTACAGCTCACATATGAAGGAGCAGAATTATGAATGACATTGTAAACATGATTTGGTTTCAGCTGCTGGACACGATATTTTACAGGTAACATTCCTACTTTGCTAAATTTTTCTATACCAATATGACTGCATCGAGGTAAATTTAGCATGAATCTAATGATCTTATTTTGTGCAACCTGTAGCCTGCCTGTATAGTTCCACTTTACAAGTGAAAGGGGGACAAGTGTGAATGTAGTAGTTTCAGAGGGATTAGCTTGTTAAGTGTGGTTGGGAAGGCTTATAGGACGATCTTGATTGAGAGGATTAGGAGAGGAACAGAGGGAGTAATTGGTGAGGAACAGTGTGGATTTAGGACAGGTAGAGGTTGTGTAGATCAGATCTTTGTGGTAAGACAGATATGTGAGAAAGCTATAGGAAAAGGGAAGGATTTTTTTGGGTTTTTATGGATCTGGAAAAGGCTTACAATAGGGTAGACAGAAAGGCACTGTTGGAGGTTATGCAGATATACGGGATAGGAGGAAAGCTTCTAGGAGCTGTCAAGAGTCAGAGTAGTAGAGCTTGTGTCAGGATTAGAAATGGATGGGGTAGTGCGAGAGGTAAATGCAAGGGTAGTGGGTCAGGGATTGGAGATGGTTAAAGAATATGGAGAAAAGTGGGAGGTGAGCCAGCTGTTGTTTGCAGACAACACTGCACTTGTGGCAGGATCGGAGGAGGGATTGAGGAAGTTGGTGACAGAGTTTGGGAGAGTGTGTGATAGAAGAAAGTTGAAGATAAATGTGGGTAAAAGTAAGGTGATGAGATGTACAAGGGGGGAAAGTGGCAGTAGGCTGGAAGTGAGCATTAAGGGAGAGCGACTGGAGGATGTGGATAGTTTTAGATACTTGGGTGCAAATGTGGCAGGAAAAGGTGGAGTGAAGGTGGAGGTAGAATGTAGATTGAGAGAAGCAAATAAATTCCTTGGTGGATTAAAAAGTGTAATGACGAATAGAAATTTGGGAATGGATGCTAAGAGGAGACTGTATGAAGGAGTGATTGTGCCAACAGCACTGTATGGGGCAGAAACATGGAACATAAGATAGGAAGAGAGAAGGAGTTTGAATGTGTTTGAGATAAGGTGTCTGAGAAGTATTATGGGGGTTACTAGGCTGGATAGAGTGAGAAATGAGTAGGTGAGGAGGAGAACAGGGGTGGAAAGGGAGTTAGGAGATAGGGCTGATGAAAGAATATTAGGATGGTTTGGACACATGGAAAGAATGAGTGAAGAAAGACTAGTAAAAGAGGTATGAAAGGCAGATGTGGAGGGAGTGAACATGAGGGGACGTCCTAGGATGAGGTAGATGGATGGGGTGAAGGGCGCTTTGGGGAAGAGGGGAATGTCTGTTGAGGAAGGACGGGAGGGGACAGAAGACAGGGGTGAATGGAGAATGGCTGTATATGGATGATGATGTGATGCATGAGGAGGAATGGGTGGGGGGATGGGGGGTGAGGTAGTATGTGTGAGCAAAATTTGATGCAGCCTGAAGGGATTTCTCTCCGTCTTCTCCTTTTCTGCATGGGGGGACGGAGAATGGGGGGTTGCCGATTTAATGAAGCGGCCTTGCTGTGCATGTGCTGTGTCTTGCAACACTGCTTCTGACCCAGGGCAGTGGACAAGGTGCAGGGATGACCTGTCATCCAGGAGGTGCTAAGATGAGAGGGAAGAGGGAGGATGGAGGGGTGTGGAGTGTATTCAGGGATGGAATAGGTGGGAATGATTTTATGCCTTTTCCTTTTTGGCTACCTCCCTTGTATGTAGCCGAGACTGTTTTTTTCTGCTCACACTACTGTACCAACAGCTACAAGCATAATCAAAGTGATGCTGTATCAAGGCTGAGACCAGAAACTTGTTTCCATATCAAAATTTCTGGCTTTTCTGTACAAAATTTTTACTTTATGTGAACACTTGGGTTACAATCTTATCTGTTAAGGCATTCCCTGAGAGGGACTAATCTAAGGGTATTCCAAGATGAGTTACCTCTTGTTTTGACTCCAAGACATTATCCCCACATCTGACCTATACATCGCTGTGTTTCCTGAGGTTGGGTTTTGATGTGAAGACAATATTTTTCATTTTACTAAGGTGTACAGACAGCTTGTTATCTATAAGCCAGTCCTGGACTGATGACAGTTCAACATTCAGGGCCTCCTCTACCTCAAAGGCACTTCAAAGTGGTAGGATCCCCAAATTTTCTTAATTAAGTTCATTAACTCATTTATTATAGGTTTGCACTATAAGATGTAATGGTTCAAATTGATTGTTGTGATGGGCTCTATCAGCTGATATAGTTAAAAAATATGTTATTACATATTGTACAGAAATGCAATTATATTTGATTTCCAATGTTCATATTTGGATTTGAACTGTGTGTGTGTGTGTGTGTATTTACCTAGTTGTATTTTACGGGAAGGAGAGCTATGCTCGTGGTGTCCCGTCTTTCTATCTCATTTTATCTAAACTATTTTTAAATTCATGTATTGTTTTTGCACACACTACTTTCTCATCTAACTTGTTCCAAATGACTATTACTCTGTGAGGGAAGCTATTCTTTTTCAGATCTCTTCTATAGCTGTCTTTCTTGATTTTCTTTCCGTGT
The DNA here is from genome assembly GCF_046742065.1 of Oratosquilla oratoria. NCBI lineage: Eukaryota > Metazoa > Arthropoda > Malacostraca > Stomatopoda > Squillidae > Oratosquilla > Oratosquilla oratoria. The sequence continues at coordinate 61,500,484 of NC_134788.1, forward strand.
CCTCTTGTATTTCTTTCATCCCATTTAAATAGATCCTATCAATAATTTCTATGCCTTTCATGATTCTGTAAATAGTGTGTGTGTGTGTGTTATCCTAGTTGTATTTTACGGGAAGGGGAGCTATGCTCATGGTGTCCCATTTTTGTATCTCGCAAGATCAAGTTTGTTCTTAAATTCTTGTATTGTGTTTGCACACACTATTTTTTCATCCAATTTGTTCCATATATCTATCACTCTGTGTGGGAAGCTGTTCTTTTTCAGGTCTCTTCTGTAGTTGTCCTTTTTGAGTTTCATTGCATGTTCTCTTGTTTTTCTTCTGTCCCTCTTTAATAAGTCCTCTCTATCAAGACATTATTTTTCTTTCATAATTCTGTAGATGGTTAATAGGTCCCCTCATTCTCTTCTTTGTTCCAGGGTTGGCAATTCCAGTTTGGCCAGTCTTTGTTCATATGTCAGATTTGAAAGTGTTGGGGCCATCTTTGTTGTTGCTCTTTGTATTCTTTCTAATTTTCTTATATTCTTTTTTGTACTAGGTGGCCATATCAGCGCTGCATATTCCAGTTTTGGCCTTATTAGTGTTTACAATATTTTCTTATCATTTCCTTATCCAGGTATTTAAAGGCCCCTTTATTGATCTCAACAAATTGTGTGTGTGCGGTGAATTGTCTTTGTACTTTCAGCATAAAGTTTTTTCTTAAAATCTTGAATAGTATTTGCACACACTGTTTCTTTAAGTTATTCCAGATATCCAGCACTCTGTGTGGGAAGCTATTTTTTTCAGATATCTTCTATAGTTATCCTTTTTGAGTCTCTTTACATGACCTCTTGTTTTTCCATTGTAATTCTTTAATAAATCATTCCTATCAAGGATTTCCATTCCTTTCATGATTCCATAGTTAGAAGATCACCTCTTTCTCTTCTCTGCTCCAGTGCTGGTAGTTCCAATTTGGATAATCTTTGTTTATATTTTTATTTGGAAAGAGCTGGTGCTTGGTCATTGCTCTCTGTATTTTTTCTAATTTCCTTATATTCTTTTTAGTACTCTGTGTCCAGTGTCGCTGCATATTCCAGTTTTGGTCTAATCAATGTAACTAATATTTTTTAATAATTTCTTCATCCAAATAGTCAAATGTCACTTTCATTGACCTTAATAGGTTGAACATTTCTCTGACTATTTTGTTTATATGTTTATCTGGTGTCATGTCTTTGCTGATTATTACTCCAAGGTCCCTTTCCGAGTGCACTTTTTTTATTTCTTCTTCAATAATTTTATAATTTTTTAAAATTCTGTTTTTACTTTCTCCAAACTCCATTATGCTACATTTCTTTATATTGAAGTTCACTTTTGAGTCCATTTCTAGATTTTTTCCAGGTCTGATTGTAATGAATCATAATCCTCTTCTGTTCTTACTTTAATATTTTTGCGTCATCTGCGAAGAAATTCATATAACATTCAACTCCTTCATCCATGTCATTTACATATATATGGCAAACATGATTGGAACCAGCACCAACCCCTGTGGAACACCACTTATCATTTCTTCCCACTTCAAGAATTTGTCTCTAATTACTACACTCATTTTTCTCCTAGTCTGATAATTTACCTCTGATGCCACCTATTGATTCTAATTTTATTTATTTTTTGTGTGGTACTTTGGCAAATGCTTATTTGTAGGTCTAGATAGGCACAGTCTGCCCATCCATCCCTCTCTTGTATAATATCTATTAGTCTCAAATAGAAGCAGATCAGGTTTGTTGTACATGATCTTCCTTTTCTAAATCCAAATTGATTTGGGTTCTGTATAGATTTTTCTTCCAGGTGTTTAATCCATCCACTTTTGATCACTTTTTCACATATTTTTGCTTATGTGCTTGTGAGGGAGACTGGTCTGTAGTTAGCTGAATTTTCCTTGTTTCCTCCTTTATATATTGGTACAACATTTGCATTTTTCCAGTCTTGTGGTGTCTCTCTTTCTTTGAGCGCGCATTTGATTATAGTGTATATTTTATCTGTTAACTCTTCTACGCATTCTTTCAGTATCCAATTTGCAATTCCATACAGACCATGCAATTTTCTGACAAGGTTTTTTTATTTGGTCGCTGATTTCCTTCTTTGTTACAGTCATTTCCTTCATTGGGGAGGATTTCTGTCTCTCTATTCCCTCACAGTTAGATGTGAATACCGATTTGAAATGGTTGCCCATAATTTCTGCCATTTCTTGTTCTTCTGTATATTCATGACTTTCTTGGCACAGCTTTTCTATTTCTTGTTTATTTTAGTTTACCATTCACACATCAGTAAAATAGTTTAGGTTGTTCCTTGCATTTTCTATTATTTCTTTTTCATAATTTCTCTTTTCTTCTCTGTGCATTTTTACATAATCGTGTGTGTGTATGTATTTACCCAGTTGTATTTTGCTGGAAGGGGAGCTACGCTCGTGGTGTCCCGTCTTCATATCTTGTGTGTGTGTGAGTGTGTGTGTGTGAATGTGTGTGTGTGTGTGTATTTACCTAGCTATATTTTGCAGGAAGGGGAGCTACGCTCGTGGCGTCCCGCCTTTGTATCTCGCAGTGTCTAGTTTGCTTTTAACCCCTTCCATACGGTGCCGCACACGTAGGCGTCATGGACTTAGATCTCGGTGGCAGCAGCCAATGCCAGCCGTACGACGTGTCGTAATAATACTCGCATCATAAAATATAGTCACCGCTTATATCGATCGTTCTCTCTTCACCCGTGAATTTTGATAACCATAGAAAATGCGATTACAAAAGAATTAGAAAGAATGTCATTATGGAGGGGCGACTACAATAAATATAATCAAGACGCCGATATGGCAGCCTCGCGAATACACTCGCTCCCCATGACGCCTACGTGTGCGGCACCGTATGGAAGGGGTTAAACTCATGAATGGATTTTGCGCACACTACTTCGTTGTCCAGTTTGTTCCAAGTGTCCACCACTCTATGTGGAAAACTGTTTTTCTTAAGGTCTCTTCTGTAGCTATGTTTTTTTTTTTTCTTTCATGCCCTCTTGTGCTTCTCTAGTGTGTGTGTGTGTGTGTGTTTGGGATTGTAATGATTTGAGGCATAATCTTCTCTCTAAATAAACTGTACTTGATTAGCATATACCATTACCTAGGTCAAGTAAATTTTTAGAAATGCACACCAACATGATATAGCATTAGAAAATTATCAATTTTGTAAATCATAATACATCAACATAAAATATGTCTTTCTTGGCAGAAATTAATAACAAAAAGCTACTAAAACTAATTTACTAACAAACAAAGTTGCATTGGGTGAATGATCCATATTTGTTTTGAAAAATTCCAAGGTTGAAGAAATGAAAGGATGATAAATTCATCTATTCTAACCTAACCTATGCTATCCATGTCACCTAAGCTGTATTTAGTAATGCAGTACCTATAATTCTAAAAATCATCCGGGTCATCATGGGAGGAATTACATAGTTAACCCATTCAACTCCGATGACAAGATGTCTTGTCATTTGGTCAAATAAAACAAAAAATCATAAAACACCAAAATGTTTGACCAAACACCAGAAAAATATGACGTCAGTCCTCGCTTCGCTGCGAGCGAAGCGAGGATTGACGTCATATTTTTCTGGTGTTTGATCAAACATTTTGGTGTTTTATTTGACCAAATGACAAGACATCGTGTCATCGGAGTTGAATGGATTAAAACAACTACTTGAAACAAACATAAAAAACATCGCGTATTATTGGGACAGAAGCGAAAAACAATCTCTACCAAACAACGAATACGTGTAGTGGGATACAGTGTGTAAAATTACGAGAAAGGCACAACAAACATTTGACCACAATGGAAAATGTGTCAAATGCTTTTTGAATTATTTTTGCAATTTAGCACACATTTTTTTTTTTTTTTTTTTTTATCTATGTAGACTACAATTACAAATTGAAAAACAAATTTGATGTTTCTATTTTTTTACTAACATAGCTGATGCTCCTTAATGATATTATTTCACTAGTGAGGTAAACTGTCAAACAATAAAGAAATAGGCTAGTTAACTAGTCTTCTCTCCGGAGACAACTCAAGGAGCCTTGAAAATCTCATTACTCAAAACGACAAAGACAAAAATCGCCACAATATGATCATGACAACCCATCTCGTCTCCATCTCCTGGTTGGAATTTATATCAAACACCACTGACCACATTAGACTGCGCCAACTTGATTTATTTCCATCGACATCATCGCCATTCCAGACGAAGAAGTGACCGTAGTCCAACATTATTCAGTGATATAGTAAATACCATTATTGGATGAACCCCTGGTAGAGCCCCCTCTCACCCTAATGTAGATTAGAAAAATATTCAGGAGCAGGATCCTTGGAGCGAGCAAAATGCAAGATTATACACTCTCTCACCTCTCACCCTGTCAGACCGGATAGGTCTGTCAGTTGCCACGTCTCGTTAGCTGTCTCCATTGTTGACATTCCTGGTCCTAGTCGTTTCCGTTTGGTCTACCTGATTCCGAGGCGTAGCGTGTTTCTCTGCAAGATTATACAAAATAATAATATTAATTAATAATAATAATAATAATAAATGATAATAATAATGATAATAATAATAATAATAATAATAATAATAATAATAATAATAATAATAATAATAATAATAATAATAATAATAATAATAATAATAATGATAATAATAATAATAATAATAATAATGATAATAATAATAATAATAATGATAATAATAATAATGATAATAATAATAATAATAATAATAATAATAATAATAATAATGATAATGATAATAATAATAATAATAATAATAATAATAATAATAATTAATAATAATAATAATAATAATAATAATAATAATAATAATAATAATAATAATAATGATAATAATAATAATAATAATAATAATAATAATAACACATACATACATACATCCTGTGGTGTGAGCGTGAGTGTGTATGGCGCGGATGGGGACGGACGGTTGGCACCCCCTCCCCCTCTCTGGGAGGGGGGGAGAAGGGGTCAAAGGGCATGAGCGCTGGTATCCCCTTCCCACCCGAATGCGGGGGGGGGGGCCTCGCGTTGGCTTGGGTGGCACAGTGCCGAACAAGGACCGCGCGTGGGTGGTGGTGAATGCGAGTGTGAGTGGAGTGTACAGTACCCGGAAAGGGGGATACGATAAGCTAGCATTAATGGTTAGGAGGTAGGGAATTAGGCTAGAGAAGTGGAGAGTTAAGTGCCGCAAAGGAATGTAAGGGCCCACCCAGGAGCGACTGAAACCGAAGACGTCATCGACGCACAAGTAAGTACTTTGAATCACAAGCTATCTAGGCACCGCAAAAATGACTACGGCCGCAAGTGGAAACGGGCCGTCAATGTCCGGGCCTGAGAGTGAAAAAGAACCGTTCAAGGTGAATAGTGTCACCTTAAGGCCGTTTGACGGGACAGGAGATGTCTCCGTGTGGCTAACAAAGGCAGCCTTGGTCGCGCGGCTAACGGGAGTGAGGGATGTGGCGAGTTACATCGCGCTAAATTTAGAGGGCGCGGCTTTATCCGTCTACATGGAGATGACAACCGAAGATCAAAAGGAAGTGGAAAAGGTGAAGGAGAGGTTACAGGGAGTTTTTGGCGAGAGTCCCTTCGAAGCATACTGCAAACTACGGCGAATGCGGTGGACGGGAGAACAGGTTGACGTGTTCGCAAATGACATTAGGCGATTGGCAGGCCTAATTAATCTCGAAGGCAACTCCCTGGAGATGGTAGTGAGGATGGCTTTCGTGAATGGGTTTCCGGATTACATATCGACTGGGCTGCAGGCGATGGAAAATGCAGCAAAGGCAAACATGAGCGAACTTATAGCCCGCGCCAGGCTCCTGACTAAGGCTAAGGATGAAGGGCCGATGGTGGCCGTGGCCAACGAACAGACACAAAGAGAAGGCGCGCGGGTGAGAGAGGCCACGAACCGAGAAGGGAGAACGGGTGAGCTCGGGGGTGACTACAACAGATGGCGCGGGCTGTCGAGGGTCCGTTGTTACGAGTGCCGGAGACTGGGTCACCTGGCAAGGGACTGTAAGGAGGTAGAGCTTATCTGTTACTCGTGCAATCAGCCAGGGCACATGGCCCGAAATTGCAGTCAGGGAAACGGGACATCGGCGGCCACTATGCGAGGGGCCGCCGAGGAAGTGTAAGGACACCGTTCAGTCGTATGCCGATCGTGGATATTTGGGTGCGAGGGAGACGCGCGAGGGCACTGATAGACTCCGGCTGTTCAACCACGATTGTGAGGACCGATATAGTTCAAGAGTTCAGACGGGGAGATGTGGCCCTGACAACAGTCGACGGGAGAGAGACGATATGCGATGGCGACCAGGAAATTGAAATGATAGTGGAGGGTATCCCGATACGACTAAGAGTGCTCGTCATTAGAACGATTCTGGAGGGAATTGATGTGGTGCTGGGAATGGACGGAATTACCCAGCTTGGAGAAGTCACGTTCATCGGTGGGCTCGTACGGATTGGAATGAGGCAGGACTCGGAAGAGAGGAAGAAGAACCGACCGAGGCCGGGTGAGGACGTAGGAATGGCAATGGGAGCCGCGGAGGGCGGTGCTGGCCCGAAGCTCGACCCTGAGGAGAGGGCGACGCCGTGCACGATTGAGGACGAGGACTTCCGGGCGGAATTTGACGGCCGGAAGTGGGAAGTAGAGTGGTATCCGAAGGAAAGCTCGCCCGTCTTGAAGAATAAAGTCGACTGCTACACACGGACCCTCAGAGAGGGGGTGAGGGAGGACTTTGACCTCGAAGTGGAGCGATGGATCGAGGAAGGAATCTTGAGTCCCTGGGAGGAACCGGTGGAGGGCGGAATCCTGCCCTTGATGGCGGTAGTGCAGCCAACCAAGAGAAAGGTACGACCGGTGCTGGACTTCCGAGAGCTGAACCAGTTCGTGAAGTGTCATACTGGCGACGATTTTGTAGATGTATGTAGTGAGACCCTACGCAGGTGGCGCCGAAGGAGGGGGGCGTCCGCCGTTGTAGACTTGCGGGCGGCTTACTTGCAAATTCACGTGACTAAGAAGTTATGGAAGTACCAGCTAGTAAAATACAAAGGGAGAATTTACTGCTTGACCAGACTTGGTTTTGGGCTCAGCTCGGCCCCGAGGATCATGACGAGAATCCTGAAGACGGTACTGGGGAAGACTGAAGCGATGAAGAAGGGCACTGACTCGTACCTAGACGACATACTCGTGGACGATGGCATAGTATCGACGTCGAACGTGGTGGAACATCTGGCTCGATACGGATTGACAGCTAAGGAACCGGAGCCGTTGGAGGGAGGAGCGGTGTTGGGACTGCGACTGGAAAGGAACGCGGCAGGAACGCTGATGTTCAAGCGAGGGAACGAGATCCCAAAGGTGACGGACGAAATGTGTAAACGAGAACTTTTCTCCCTGTGTGGCAAATTAGTGGGCCACTACCCGATCGCCGGATGGCTTCGTAAGGCATGTAGCTACATTAAGAGGAGGGCGGGATCGAAAGATTGGGGAGAGAAGGTTGATGAGGACACGCTAACCATGATGCACGACGTTGTCCAGAGGACGATGCACGATGATCCTGTGAGAGGACAATGGAACGCGCCCCAGCAGAACCATGGCGTAGTATGGTGCGACGCGAGTAGTATCGCAACCGGCGCCGTCTTGGAGATAGGGAACGTAATAGTCGAAGATGGAGCGTGGCAGCGGAAGAAGGACGACTACCACCATATTAACGTGTCAGAGTTGGACGCGGTCATAAAAGGAACAAATTTGGCGCTGAAATGGGGGCTGCGTGAGATCGAGATCAGGACGGACTCAGCCACGGTAGCGGGGTGGATGAACTCGGTGCTGACGGCTGAAAAGAGAGTACGCACGAAAGGAGCTGCAGAGATCCTGGTGAAGCGCCGCCTCGGGATCCTGAGAGAGTTAATCGACGAGTTCGGCATGAAGATAAGGGTGAGGAAGGTATCCTCGGAGGCGAACAAAGCGGACGCGCTTACCAGAGTAAAGAGGAGCTGGCTGAAAGCGAAGGAAGAACAGGAAGAGAAGCTCGAGATGTGCGCCGCTGGGTCCTTTCGTGCGAAAGAGTTGCACGAAACGCATCATCTAGGGGTCGATAGGTCATTGTTCCTGGCAAGGAAGGTTAACCCGAACATATCAAGGGAAGAGGTGCGGCATGCGGTGAGGGCGTGTGCCCGCTGTCAGTCCATAAACCCCGCCCCCAAACCGCATACACCGGGCCAGAGCTGCGGGGAAGAGAATTGGAGGCGGCTGGCAATTGACGTAACCCACTATCAAGGCACCAGATACTTATCGATGGTCGACTGCGGCCCAGGGCGGTTCGGCATTTGGCGAGAACTGAAGGCGGAGACTGGAGAAGAGATTGCGCGGGTGATGGACGAGGCATTTTTGGAGCGGGGCCCAGTGGATGAAGTCCTGATGGACAACGGCACGGCGTTTCGGTCGGAGGCACTGAAAGGTACATTGGACAAGTGGAACACAAGACGCTTCTTCCGGGCAGCGTACCGGCCGAGCGGAAATGGGATAGTAGAACGACACCATCGTACAATTAAGGCCATAGCTGAGAGGGCGCGAATACCGCCGACGGAGGCAGTTTTCTGGAATAATATCTCCCCCAGGTCAGGCCAAGACGACCGCTCGGTTCCGCAAAAGGCTGTGTTCAAATATGATTGGCGCCATCCGCTGCAGGGACCGAAACTGCCGGCCAACGCTGAAGAAGGCCCCGCCTCAGTGCAGGTGGGGGACGAGGTATGGGTGAGACCAAAGGACAGGAAGTGCACGTCACAGTGGACGAGAGGGACAGTGACGGAGGTGAACTCCCGGAACAATGTTTCTGTTGAGGGAGTGCCGCGACATATCTTGGATATACGGCGGGTAGTGAGTGAAGGAGAAGATGAGGAGGAAGGCCACGGGGCGACAACAGAAGAGGATGGGGTGTCTCAGAGACCCCAGCGCGAAAGACGCCCGCCAAGGTGGCTACAGGACTACGATGTAGAGGAAGGAGAAGACGAGGAGTAGGGTGATCTCTAGATCAAGGGGGGGTGTGGTGTGAGCGTGAGTGTGTATGGCGCGGATGGGGACGGACGGTTGGCACCCCCTCCCCCTCTCTGGGAGGGGGGGGAGAAGGGGTCAAAGGGCATGAGCGCTGGTATCCCCCTTCCCACCCGAATGCGGGGGGGGGGGGGGGGGGCTCGCGTTGGCTTGGGTGGGGTAGTGCCGAACAAGGACCGCGCGTGGGTGGTGGTGAATGCGAGTGTGAGTGGAGTGTACAGTACCCGGAAAGGGGGATACGATAAGCTAGCATTAATGGTTAGGAGGTAGGGAATTAGGCTAGAGAAGTGGAGAGTTAAGTGCCGCAAAGGAATGTAAGGGCCCACCCAGGAGCGACTGAAACCGAAGACGTCATCGACGCACAAGTAAGTACTTTGAATCACACATACATACATACATACATACATACATACATACATACATACATACAGAGCCCTTATATGCCTAAGTGCCGCCCCTGGGCAGACCTCTCAGTTACCCTCTCCCCTCACTCTCCCCTCACACCTTCCCACCTCCATCATCCCCAACTGCCTATTTTAGCTATTGGCTTGCGAAACAAACAGATAAAATAATGTACTTATTGCAGATAGGATAAGGGAAATATATACCATATTTTGTTGATTCTAACGCAAAATTCGTCGATTACGGTAAAATATTCAGGGCTTCTTCTGACCTCTTTCTTATTACAATTATTTTGTAACCCCTGTGGAGGGCAATTCCATATTAAAAAGGCTTTTCACTCCATTCCCACATAATCTACTCCCATTCACCCCCTCCCTCCCTCCCTCCCTCCCTCTCATCTTGGCTCCTCCTGGATTACGGGCCATCCCTGTATCTCACCCACTGCCCTAAATCAGAAGCAGTTTCGCAAGACACAGCATATTCACAGCATAGCCGCTTCATTAAATCGGTGACCCTTTCTCTGTCCCATCACGCAGAAAAAGAGAAGACGGGGAGAATTCCCTTCGGGTTTCGTCAATTTGTTTTTCACATAGGCTCCCCCACCCCCATCCCCCCACCCACTCTCTTCTATGCATCACAGTATCATCTATATACAAGCAATCTCAATTCACCCCAATCTTTTGCCCTCTCCCATCCTTTCTAAACAGACATTCCCCTCTTTCCAAATGCCCCTTTTAGCCCATCCATCTCATCCCTCATGTTCACTCCTGCCACCTATGCCTCCCACACCTCTTTTACTACTATGTTTTCACCCATTCTTCCCATGTGTCCAAACCATCCCAATACTGTTTCATCAACCCTATCTCCCAGCTCCCTTTCCACCCCCGCTCTCATCACTTCGTTTCTCACTCTATACAGCCTAGTAATCCCTATCATACTTCTCAGACATTTCATCTCAAACACATTTATACTCTTCCTCTCTTATGTTTAATGTTTCAGCCCCATAAAGTGCTGTCGGCACAATCATCCTTTCATACAATCTTCTTTTAGCATCCATTCCCAAATGTCTATTTCTCATTACACTTTTTAATCCACCAAGGCATTTACTTGCTTCTCTTAATTTATATTCTACCTCCACCTCCACTCCTCCCTTTCCTGCCACATTCACATCCAAGTATCTAAGCCTATCCACTTTCTCCAGTCTTTCTCCCTTAATACTCATTCCCAGTCTGCTGCCACATTCTCTCCCTTGTACATCTCATCACCTTCTACCCACACTTATCTTCAATTTCCTTCTTTCACACGCCTTCCCAAACTCTGTCACTAACTTCCTCAATCCCTCCCCCACTACCCTTGAATTTACTTCTCACAGCACCCCATCCATGTATAAATTGAACAGCCAAGGCGACATAACACATCCCTGATGAAGTCCCACCTTTACCTGAAATCACTCACTCTCTCCATTTCTAATCCTAACACAGGCTCTACTACTCGCGTAAAAGATCTTGGCTGCTCTTAACAGCTTTCCTCCTATCCCATATATCTGCAATACCTCCCACAGTGTCTTACTGTCTACTCTGTCATAAGCCTTTTCTAAATCCATAAAAGCCCCCCCAAAGCATCCTTAGCTTTCCCTAAAGCTGTCTCACATATCTGCCTTACCACAAAAATCTGATCCACGCAACACCTACCTGTTCTAAACCTACACCGTTCTTCACCAATTACGCCCTTCTGTCCCTCTCATATTTCTCTCAATCAAAACCCTCCCATAAGCCTTCCCAACTACAATCAACAAACTGATCCCTCTGAAACTACTACACTTACACTTGTCCCCTTTTCTCTTGTAAAGAGGTACTATACAGGCACTCCTGGAGTCCTCCGGAACTCTACTCACTTTTAAACAAACATTAAACAACTTCACCAGCCGGTCCACCATTACTGTACTTCCCTTTTTATAGACACTCCGCATGACACCCATCTAACCCAGGTGCTTCACCTGTTCACATCATTTCAATAACTGTTTCACCTCATTTTTCCTTATTTCTCCTCCATTTTCATAATTCATTACTTACATTTCTTCTGCGCTTCCCACTGCAACTACCTTTCCCTCCATATCCTCCTTCACATTTAGCAACTCCCTAAAATACTCTGTCCATCTTCCTCTTACTCCTGTCTCTTCCATTCTCATCTCTCCATCTGCACCTTTTACTTTATCTTCTTTACTTCATTCGATCGCCCCCTCTTCCTATCTTAATTTCCTTCCAAAGCATCTTTTTACTACTTTATTGTTTTTTTTTCTCACATTCTTACCCCATTTCACATCTGCTCTCTTCTTTGCCTCCTTTATCTTCTGCTTTACTTCTCTTTGTACCCCTCTTATGATTCTCTCTTCCTATTTTGTAATAAAGCTGAGAATGCTTGTTTATTCTCTTCTACAAGATTTTTTGCTTCATCATCTCACCATTTGCTACCCTTCCTTCTATTTCCTCCCATTGTCCTTGTTCCACACACCATCTTTACACACCTTGTGACTTCCTCCTTAAACCATCCCCTATCTCCTCTCTCAGTCACTTCTTGTACTCCTTCTCCTTTTCTTTTTCATTTAAAGCAGTTTACTCTAAGCAACTCCCTACCCTCTATCATTTTCATTCTTCTCCGTCTACCCTCCATTCTCAATTGACCTTCCATCAGAAAATCATCTGATATTCTCCCTCTGTCAGCCTTTAGAACATGCACATCCAAAACTTCCTACTCTTCTCCTAGTTACCACTATATAGACCATTAAAGCCCTATCTACCACCCTTCCAGCCACCACCTTCTCCCATGTGTGCTTATGTTTGATTTTTCCCAAACACTGTATTTGCTATCATCAACTCTCTTTCGAGACACACCTCCACCATCATCTCTCCACTACGTTTTTTTTTTTTTTTTTTTTTTTCTGGAACTCCACACTTCCAAACCACTCCGTCTATTGGTTCATCTCCAAAAGGTAAAATGGAAATATTATGCATTTGTATCAGCACTATGGTGAATACATATGCTTCTGAAGTTAATAAAGGATAAACAAGTGTGAAGACATTCTTCTTGGCGGGCTGCCACTTCATCTCTCTCGGCATGAAAATCAAATTAAAGAAATTCATTGCCTAATTTCTCAATGGGACCCTTCGCAGTGAGCGATTTAATACCAGACACCGCCAGATTTTTGTAATTCTTGCCGGAAAATAAATATTTTTTGGGCAAGTTTTATAAGCTTACAGAGGTGTCGTTCTACATTATTGTGTCTGAAATTTAAGTCAATTAATTTCATGATTGCAAACGGCATATAGCATTGTTTGAGCCTCTATTTATAATTACAGATGATATTCGTAAAACAGCCTATAATTGTATTAAGCCAAGCAATTTGTCATTTTCTATCGACTTCAATGGACGTATACTGATATATACTTTCATTTGAATGCACCAAGCAATAGGCAAATCCATGTAATGTATAGAAAATATAGTTTTTCATCGAAGACTCAATTTTTCCGGTACGATTAATATTTGTCTTTCTCTTACTTTTTCTTGAATCTGACGTGCAGTCTGCCACGGCACACGTAAAATTAGTCATAATTGTTTGAAAATAGCTCCCAGCAGATCTAAGAGGCTATTCTTTACGCAAACGTCGCTCACTTCGTACGTCCGCCACCACTGTTGTTATCTTTTATCTCACTGATTATCTTCATATACAGGACGTGACTGTGATATCCATTATTTTTCAACACTCTCAGATAAAATGCACAAACCGAAATCAATATCCTCTTATTTTTACTGCTCATACTTACTTCAGTAAAAATAATTACCTATTTATAGTTTTACCTTATAATTAAATTAACAAAGCCTTATCACACACCAGTAAGTTAAAATTATAACATTAAGAGTCATGTTTTTAATTTTAAATACATTTATGCAGCAATTTATGTCGTATATTTTTTTAAGTATTGGTTTCCAAATTAGCTAAGTCACCCCTTTGCCTAGTGAAATCCGAGACAATTGAAAATTCTAGCGCTAATAGGAATCTACGAGCCTGACTACGAAAGGTCCCTTTCACTGTGTGCTGATTATAATATTGTTACAAATAAAATGTTCTTTATATTCACGAAACAAGTCAACCTTGCATTGTGCGAATACTAATAAGTGCTTTATTTATAGTACGAGTAGTTACAATGTACATGTTTGAAATGATATTGGAGATGCCTGTTCCTGGGACATTTGTAAGATCTAGAAGTGGCACAGAATTTAGAAACAAAATAGTAATGCAGGTAATAAGCAAGTGTTAATATGGGCACTAGTCAATCGTGTATATATATATATATTTGTGTGTGTGTTGTGTATATATATATATATATATATATATATATATATATATATATATATATATATATAATGTGTGGTAAAGGTTATTTTCCTTGTTTGTTCATAACTTATGTTGACTGGTTTGATGTTAGTTCCGATAGCATATGAGCATTGCCAATTTAGTTGTGTCAGAGAGAAAAGCTATCCTAAAATTTTGGATGTACTTAGAAATTGATTCATCATCCAGCTCTAATAACTTTAAATTACTATTGTAATCATTAACATTAACTATAATGAAATCCATAAAAAAGGACTGTATTCGTCAACAAACACATGAAAAAAACGTTACTATGTCAAATTATATTCCTACTCACTATCGGAAAAAAGGGATCAAAAACGTTTTCGATGTTTTGCTCACGCTCGCGTGGTCAGGTATATAGATGCCACATAGACTGCCAGACGGCCTAACAAAGCTATTAAGGTCATCTTCAAATTATCCCTTTTAAAAGGTAAGAGTCAGAACCAGTTTTAACATTTAACTAAAGATCCCACGTCCGATATAGAGAAAGGAAATGAGACGTAAAAGGGGAATGCAAGTTACACGGATGCTGGCAATAACCCCATGCCTTGTATTGTTGCTACGTGTTTGGATAACCCTTTACGTTCTCATAACTATGTTACTCTGTTTTATGAAAAGTAAAATGTGCAAAATTTCTCATTATAGATATATTTTTTCTTGTTAGGCATTAGGGTGTCACGAAATAGCTGCCGTATAGGGGGCTAGCCTACTCCTCATCTAACCTATTATAGCCTAACCTAAAATCATTTGTAAACCTTAAGTAGGGTAATTTAAAGATTTCTGAAGAGGCCTATCCTATGTTATATTACAGGAAGAGGCATATTAACCTCATGTTACCTCGCTTTAATCTTATAAGGATTTCTTCTGCCTCACGAATCGTTCAGATATCCTACTCCTATTTCACATTGATGCGATATATTTTTTTCTGAGGAAATTGTACACTTACAGGGAACCGGTCTGGAAGACCGAATGGGACGCAAGTTCTTAATTCCCTCCCTCCCCCGGTTTGGGAAGCAGTTGGATTGATGTTGGAAGAATAAAAGCACCAATGACGGTTGAGTTTCCTTTCAACCACGAATGGAAAGTAATACGAGTACTCACCTACCCACAGGTCCCAGGTCCTACCATACGACTAACCTGCAGCACAGTGCAACCCCTCATCCTTCGGTTTGTGTCATTCGAAGTCAAGGAGTAGCGGAATAAGGCTCGCTTACTCCAGAATATTGGTGGCAATCTGTAGCATCTGAATTGTTGATATATATACGACAATTTTTTTTTTTTCTCTTTTTTTTTCTGTCACGGTTCGCCGTGACAGTTGTGAGAATGAAGTCTGTCAAAACGCTTATTCATTATTTACATTCTCGTAAGCAATGGCCATAGATACAAAGCCACATATTAGGGAATACGTTTCTTAGGTTACTATATTCTCGGGAAGTTTTTGATTTGAAGGATGTGGGTTACAGGAGTATCATACATTATTTGAGACTGAAATACTCAAATTCACGTGAAAACCCTGTCTCACAAGAGGAGCCATTGCCTCACAAACCATAAGTAATTTACTTTATATCGGAAGGTTCTATAAGCAGTGTCATTCACAATTACCTAAAAAGGGGGGCTATATGTTGCCTTCATGATGTACGAGTAAGATTACCATGGGCATAAATCAATTATCACGAAAAATTAATAATAATTCATTAGAAGAGACTATCTGGACAATCATAACAGTTCGTAAGAATCACACATTTATTTCAGACATCCGTGATTATTGTGTGTATGTAGACCCATGTGAAAAGTTTACCATTATTTCATATAACAGATAAAGTGTGTTTTTGTATCCTTCATCATACTTTGTTTTTATGGTTTCTTTCTCTTTGCAATGTCATCAACTCCTGTGGCTTCTTATTTCCCTATTGATTTTCACATTACCAGTAGCATAAAAGATGAAATCTTACGTCGATTTACGAGTAAGATTGTCATAATTTATATTCACGCAGATTACTTGTAACGCATTTGAAGGGAATGTTTTCACTGAACAACTATAAATTAAGAAACTATTTCCACCGTGCGCCTTGTTTTAGTAATCGATAAAAGTGAAGGGGTGAATCTAGCCTAACCTAATTGTAGGTATTGGGTAAGGACAGTTTAGGATATATTAACTAGACGTAATTTATTTCAAACACAAGGATGTCAGAAATCAACATTTTATATTGTTTCTATATAGGCTTCAGGTATTTTTTTTGTGATTTTTTTTACTCGCCCCACCCTCAAAAAAAAAAAAAAAAAAAAAAAAAAAAAAAAATTGAAACAAATACTTGGAATCAATATCGGATTTTTATGAATCTCTCAAACGTTGATTTATGACATCCCTGATTTATTGTGTGTAGTATTCCTCTGAAAAAATGACACATTTTTTTTCAACCATGCTATTGTATCGTACATTAAACACCTATCTCTTTTTCTTGTGTCCTCTATTATTTCCAATACTTCTGTAGCCACTCTTTTGTCTTATTATTTCTTGATTGTTTCTTGTTCTTCGTTACTTTTTTCTTGCAATGCCATCATCATTTTAAGTATTTCTTAAATCTCTTCCTTTAAGCTTCTTTGATATGAGTTCTTTGTTGCCCTCCCCTTTTGCATTTTGGTTAATGCCCCATTGAATTTGTATATGCTCGTGTTACTCATATCACATGCCCTCGTAAAGTTATATGTCAATCTTACATATATTCTTTCAGGTCGAGGGTAAATATCAAAATTTCCTTGGAAAAGGCATCCGAAGATTCCGTATATTCGTTACATAATAACGATAATCTGCTGTGGCGTTAGTGGCACACCTATCTCACAAGTTATCTTGAATATTGTGCAGTGACCCACACTGGAGAGAAGCCTTTCAAGTGTGACCTGTGTGATGCAGCTTTCTTAGGAAAGTAATCTCAAACGACACCTGGTGACCCACACTGGAGAGAAGCCTTTCCAATGTGACCTGTGTGATGCAACTTTCTCACTAAAGAGTCATCTCAAATATTACATGATGACACACACTGGAAAGACGCCTGTCCAATGTGACTTGTGCGATGCAGCCTTCTCATCAAAGAATGGTCTCAAGTATCACATGATGAGCCACACTGGAGAGAAGCCTTTCAAGTGTGACTTGTGTGATGCCGCTTTTTCAAGAAAGAGTGCCCTCAAATATCACATCATGAACCACACTGGAGAGAAGCCTTTCAAGTGTGACCTGTGTGACGCAGCTTACTCAAGAAATACTGCTCTCGAATATCACGTGATGACCCACACTGGAGAGAAGCCTTTCAAGTGCGGCCTGTGTGATGCAAGTTTTTCACAAACACATGCTCTCAACTATCACGTGATGACCCACACTGGAGAGAAGCCTTTCAAGTGTGACCTGTGTGGTGTAGCTTTCTCACAAAAGAGTAATCTCAAACGACACATGATGACCCACACTGGCGAGAAGCCTTTTAAGTGCGACCTGTGTGATGCAGCTTTCTCACAAAAGAGTTCTCTCAAGCGACACCTGGTGAGCCACACTGGAGAGAAGCCTTTCCAATGTGACATGTGTGATGCAACTTTCTCACGAAAAAGTCATCTCAAACGGCACGTCATGACCCACACTTGAAAGACACCCTTCAAGTGTGACCAGTGCGATGGAGCTTTCTTAGCAAAGGGTGGTATCAAAACCCACATAGTTAGCAACACTATAGAGAAGTCCTTCCATTATGGCCTGTGTGATCCGACTTTCTCACGAATAAATGATCTTGACACACGATGACCCACACTGGAGAAAAGCCCTTCATATGATCTCTGCTGTGCAGCTTTCTTAGCAAAGGGTGATCTCAAACGACACTCAATGGTTCATACTAGAGAGAAGCCTTTCAAATATGACCTGTGCGATGTAGA
This sequence comes from Oratosquilla oratoria, assembly GCF_046742065.1. Taxonomy (NCBI): domain Eukaryota; kingdom Metazoa; phylum Arthropoda; class Malacostraca; order Stomatopoda; family Squillidae; genus Oratosquilla; species Oratosquilla oratoria. Next base: position 61,518,324 of record NC_134788.1, read on the forward strand.
TTTCTAAAGATAAATAAATAAAAATAAAATAAAAATAGACGTCACATGGTGACCCATACAGGAAAAAAAACTTTTCAGCTTTCTCACAAAGAACTTATTACAAATGCCACGTAGTGACTCACACTTCCTCACGAAAGGTTGATCTTATGTATTGCGTGATGACCCACACTGGTGTGAGGCCCTCCAACCTGTTTGGCTGATGAGTCGTCACATGCGCATATTGTCAGTTGTTAAAGTTGGTTCTCAGGTGTGCAGTTGAGTGACTGGCCTATTGCGTAATTGTATTTTTTTTTTCTTGTGCGTAATTAAAAATTCTTAAGTGGTTCATTTATTGCACGAATGTTGTTTGTAAATACGAAAAACTGTCGAGAATATTAGAGAATGGTATAACTGGTGGATATAGATATCTGGATGTTATTACTGATATATTTCTGTTTAGCGTTGTGTAAAGTTGTCTGGAGTATACACCACTGTTATTTGTAATCTATGTTACTGTAAATATATCTACGGTAGTATATTCAGCACTTAATTTCATCCTTTGAGACACTGCTCTCATATTTCAACGAAGTCTGTCCAAGAGTGATGTCAGATGTCATGTGATGAATTTTTCATTGATGATAAAGAATAGATGAAATTTGTTTACTGAAAGATTTGATTTTGATATCAATCGTGCCAAGAAGAACTTGTCCGTGGCGTCGAGCAGTAGTTTTGCATATGCTTGTTCTTCTCTCGTAACTCGTGAAACAGAACCTCTTTGGTTAGTAGATTTGTGATGTCTTCTCTTGTTCTGTTGAATTTGTTTTCATGAAGTTTACAGAATCATTTTGTGACGGATGATAGCAGTTTACAATCGATTTATATTGAGGCATTTGGTGGAGGGCAATCATTTCCACCTGATTATCTGAGTCAGGAGAACTTGTGTGTCAGATCATTTCTGACATGTATCACGACATCTCCGTGACTTCCTGTCTCTGTCTGTCCTGTACTAAACTAATTGTTGACCGATACTTCTGCATCTTAAGCAAGGTTTACACGCTACGATAAATTGTAGCGATTTATTGTAATGAAAAGGTTGTTACAATTTGTCATCACGTGTAAACAGGAGATCGTAGCGATTTACCAAGCGCTTTCGTCTATTCAGACATCCTCGGAGAGGATGTCTGAATAGACGAAAGCGCTTGGTAAATCGCTACGATCTCCTGTTTACACGTAATGACAAATTGTAACAACCTTTTCATTACAATAAATCGCTACAATTTATCGTAGCGTGTAAACCTTGCTTAACTTATCTTTCTTCAAGAAAGTCTCGGGGCTTCCTCGACAGTTAGCTCTGGGTGTGAAGTAACTTGGGTGGGTGGGTGCTTACAGGCCTGTTTTAGGAGCTTACGTGTCTGGAGGTATTGGTTGTTGTTCATCCTTTTGTCAGAAATTGCCGAGAGGAAAATATATAGTAATAGTAATAGTACCAATAGAACTACTAATAATAATAGTAGTAGTAATACTAACAATCACAAACGTAGATATTTTAAAATTAGCTTGTGTCTGACACTTTGAATTTATAATTGTGTGAGTACCCAGTAAAAGGTCATTGTTGCGAAAAATGATATATGGATTCAAGTATTCCAGATGCTCAGCCAGTTCACTCGACATAAAAAAGTGAACAATAATGAAACAGCTCTTTGTGTGACGTTTCCCCATCCAGTGGCTAACTGAAAAGCTACTAACAATGCCACTTGTTCATGGTAGTACACAAAGAAGAAGTGCAGGCTATCTGAGTTGTGGCAACAATTGACCCTTCTTAAGTAAACGTACGAAAGAAGAATCTTCAGCAGATCGCTCAATCGTTACGATCCATTTTAATTCTATCCTCTTCTCTGGACATCTTCTGGAAATAATCCACAAAGAGAAAAATAAACGAAAAAGCAAAAACGAACAACTCTTCCTGTGGTTAGTAAATTAAAGGTCATCCCTTAATAAACAGTGAATCTAAGTTTTCTGTATCAAGTTCTACATTAAAATTTGTCTGGCCAGGAGGAAACACCGTGAACCCGTGTTTGAAAGACTAAGGATTTGCATGAATCTTTGTGGTTCTTGGAACATAAATGGGATATAAAAGTAGCATCGAATTTGGAAGCACAACAAAGTTATACAGATTATAAGCAATCTGGCCAGGAGGAAACACCGTGAACCCGTGTTTGAAAGACTGTAAGGATTTGCATGAATCTTTGTGGTTCTTGGAACATAAATGGGATATAAAAGTAGCATCGAATTTGGAAGCACAACAAAGTTATACAGATTATAAGCAATCGTTATTATAACAATTGGTCAACAATTTTCCAAAATCAATTATAACCGTTGTGTTGAAATACTATTACATATTTATACCATTTTTATACATTTTGTTTTGTATACACGTTTAGCCCGGGGCTCTAACTATTGATCAATGTTTAGTTGTACTTCATATTGCTTGCGCCTAACAAGGAACTGGAAATATTAAAATATCTCCTTCGATAATTGTATTACCCCGTCTGGGTTATTGGCTGCATGTTATCCCCGTCTGGCTGCATGCTATTGTGGCAAAGTAGCATGCAGCTGATACTTTAGGGTCAATATGGGGCGCCCCTACGGACCAGAGCCACACATCATTTTGTTTGTAATAGAGGAACTCTGTCCATAAAAATTTATAACACTTTTATCATACTGCAACTGTCCCTCTGTTATACTGCTCCCCCGCCCTTTGTTACTGTCCTGTACCATTTCTCTGAATATTCATTTCCTTTTTTCGCCTAACCTTGTGGTGGGGGGAAAGAATTCTGCCACCAAATCTTCCCACTTGAGTCGTGCGAGGCGAAAAAGAAAGAAAGAAAGAAAAAACACGGGACAGGAGTAGAACTACGAATCCTTCTCCCTGTAGCCCCAAAGGGGACATTCCTAAAAAAAAAAGAAGTAAAGGCATAAGAGGGTCTAGGAGTTTTCCAACCAGTACTCTAAGGTTAGGGTCTTTTAATGTATGTGGATGTGGTACAGATGAGAGAAAAAGGGAAGAGATAGGCAGTATGCTTGTAAGAGGAAAGATGGGTGTGTTGGCATTGAGTGAAACTAAGTTGAAAGGGAGGGGCGAGTGTAAGTTTGGAAGTGTAGTTGGGAGGTTCTCAAGAGTGAAGAGAAGACAAGGGAGAGAAGGGGTGGTTCAACTATTAAGTATTTTAGGGAGTTGCTGAATGTGAAGGAGGATAGGGAAGGAAAGGTAGTTGCAGTGGGAAGCGCTAAGAAAATGACCGTGATGAGTGAGGAAAATGGAGGAGAAATAAGGAAAGATGAAGTGAAGGCAGCTGTTAAGATGATGAGAGCAGGTAAGGCACATGAATTGGATAAATGCCATGCAGAATGTCTGAAAAAGAAAGGACGTAGAGTGATGGTGGGCTGGCTGGTGAGACTATTCAATGTTTTTTAAAGAGAGGATAGAGTGCCGGAGGACTGGAGGAGTGCCTGTATAGTTCCACTTTACAAAGGAAAAGGGGACAGGTGTGAGTGTAGTAGTTCAGAGGGATCAGCTTGTTGAGTGTAGTTGGGAAGGCTTATGGGAAGGTCTTGATTGAGAGGATTAGGAGAGGAACAGAGGGAGTAACTGGAGAGGAACAGTGTGTGTTTAGGACAGGTAGGGGTTGTGTAAATCAGATTTTTATGGTAAGACAGATATGTGAGAAAGCTATAGGAAAATGAAATGATGTATTTTGGGCTTTTATGGATCTGGAAAAGGCTTATGACAGGGTAGACAAGAGGGCACTGTGGGAGGTACTGCAGATATATGGAATAGGAGGAAAGCTGTTAAGAGCAGTCAAGAATTTTTACGAGAGTAGTAGAGCTTCTTTTAGGATTAGTAATTGAGAGAGTGAGTGGTTTGAGGTAAAGGTTTCGTCAGGGATGTGTTATGTCGCCCTAGCTGTTCAATCTATACATGGATGGGGTGGTGCGAGAGATTAATGCTAGGGTAGTGGGTCAGGGGTTGGAGATGGTTAAAGAAAATGGGGAAAAGTGGAAGATAAACCAGTTGTTGTTTGCTGACGACACTGCGCTTTTAGCAAGATCATAGGAGGGATTGAGAAAGTTAGTGACAGAGTTTGGAAAGGTGTGTGAAAGAAGAAAGTTGAAGATAAATGTGGGTAAAAGTAAGGTGACAAGATGTACAAGGGGAGGAAGTGACAGGAAATTGGAAGCGAGTATTAAGGGAGAGAGACTGTGTGAGTTTGATAACTGGTCTGTACGTGATAATTTTCTAATTTTATATGCATGTTGCTCAGTAGCGGTCGAACCATACATGTTCCATTCGCTCTCAGTAATCATCTCACTATGTCTATTGACAAATTTTCTTACTTTTTGTATGGCGATACAATTGCAGCTTCAGCTATGATTCTTCCCGCTATTACCCTATTGCACCAGGGCCCCTCCGTTGTAAAATTCCTGGATAAGTATCCTAAATATTCAGCAACTGCATTTAATCAGCAATGTGAGGATAGTATTATCAACACTAACGTCATTACAGGGTCTGATTTTTTTTTTTTTTTTTTATCCAGTCTCAACTTGTTCCCAATTCACTAGCCTCTGAGATGATGTCAGCTTCACGCGTCGACCCTAGAACTTTAAACTATGATTACACCACCTTCGGGGCAAAATTTCTTAAAATGTTTGATGCAAACCTGGTAGGTGATAATTTTCTCTGGTGCTTCAGGTTGGCTGACGTACTCTATATGCACTGCAAATTTTATGCGTGCCCAGGCTTGGGCCAGTGTGGCGGCCTCTGAAGCATTAGATTTATTTATACATTCACAGTGGGTAGACACCGAGTTGTTTTGGAGTACCTATTCTACATTTTGTTCCTCGCTCCATATGAATGAAGGTTTAGTTATCAGGCAGACGAGTCTTTACTCACATTTGCAACGAAGCTTTCTAGGAAGTTAAAAGAATGATCTCATCTTGCTCCTGTACTACCTAGTCATTCACAGCAGACTACGGAGGTTCATACTCCTACACCACCTCCTCTGTCTTCAGCATCTACACAGAGCACTCCTCCACCACCTCTGTCTTCGACACCTACACAGAGCACTCCTTCATCTTAACTGTATCTAATGTACTAACCTGCACGTATTGTAACAAAGTAGGTAATTCTAGTGTTTTCTGTTTCCTTTATAAGTGTCATGAACGAAAGTCTAAGCAGACTTCTGTACGTAGACGTTTCACTAATTCCTCTCCTAGCATCAAACATGACTTTTCAAGAATGTTATTTCAGCCTCAATCTAACCACTGTCGTGTCCATGGACATTGTAGCCATTCTTCTTATCAGTTTTCCAATATTTTGAAACTTAGAGCAGAAAATAGTTCAATCCCTAGGCATAATCAGTCCCATTTTCACAAGCGCCCGTATCAAAATCCCAAAGACTGACTCAGTCCAAGATCGTCCTTTCAGTTGCTGCTCTTTCCAACTCCTTACCTTTCAGTGTTATGTGGACCAGTTACCTATCTCTGTAGCGGTAGACACTAGGGGCAGAATGTAGTCTTATGGGCAACCAGGCATATTCTGCTCTCAAGGAATTAACGTTCCATTATCACCTTGTAGTGCTTTGCAAGCTGTACAAGGCTCTCCCTTGTCTATTCTTGGATCTATTTATATTCCCTTAAGGTTTTCTTCCCATGCTAAAGTGTTTCATCTTAACTTTATGGTAATTTCTGATTTCATACTTCAGTGTGGTTGTCTCCTAGACTTTGATACTTTAGCAATTCATGCCATAGATATATCTCTTCGGCACCGTGTGGTTACAATGTAATTTCTGCAATGGACAGGCCAGTTTCTATACATAGCTCACCTTTTGTGCATGGTCTGATCAGGTAGTCGTCCTCCAAGGGCTCAAAACTTTTAGGCCCTCCTGTACTTTCTTGTGCTGCTGTTGTCGTTGTAGGCGAGCACTATATTAGTCCTTCTAGTGCAGCTCGAGTCCCGGTGCGCATTTCAGATGCTCCAATTGGTTCTGACGTCGTATCTCAACCTGACTCTGTTCGTGTTAGACATCTTGCATTGGAGGGTACTCTTTCCACTGTTCGCGAGAACCATGTTACCACAGCCCTGATAACCTATATCACTGGTGTTCCCATCACACTCTTTTCTGGTATTAATTTGGGTTCTTTTGATGTCGACACTATCCAGGATTCACATTCTATCATAGCAGTTTCTATTCATCAGTCTACACGTGCAAATGACACAGCTCATTTAGCCTCTCAGTATGCAACATATGTAGGTGCCATTGATTTTCCTGAAGAGACCATCTCATTGAATTATTAGTGAAACATTAAGCTCTGGCTTTACCTGGGGATTGTCTGTGAATTATGGTTCGTGTAGTCCATAGTATTGATCTCAAACCAGGGGTACATCTAGTCTACGTACCTTCTTACAGGCTGCCTCATTCTCGTAGACTTGTAGCTCAGTCTCTAGTTCATGAGCTATTGAGTGAGGGTGTTAATGAAGAGTCTCATTCCAAGGGGAACTCCCCAATCCTTCTTGTGCCCAAGAAAGAAGAATGGATCATTCCGCCTTGGTGTGGATTATAGGCATGTCAACGATGTCACAGTTCCAGATCATTACCCTTTGCCTGTGTTGAGTGATCTTCTTCAGTCCATAGGATCAGGTAACACAGTGTTCACCACCTTAGACCTAAAAGCTGACTTTTGGCGGATTCCTTTGGAAGAAAAATATCGTAAGACAGTTGATCAAGTATGCTCTTTCCTGGGATTGGCAGGATACTATCGTACTTTTGTAAAAGACTTTGCTACCATTGCATCGCCCCTTACTCTTCTCCCCAGAAAAGATGCTCCTTCCTGTGGCATGATGCTCATCAGAAGAGAGAAATTTATATCTCTGAATAGTGTTAAGTGATTGTGTTGTGTTTTTTGTAATTGTATACATATAGCGCTATACAGTTACAGATATAAGATAAAGTGTAGTGTTCTATTTAGATTCAAAACAGTTCTCTGTTACTGTACTCCAAAGGTAGGAGAAATAGTATAAGGTAAGCAGAGTAAGGTTCGTGTATTTAGTTTATTAGAAACCGCTATGTTTTTTTGTTGTTGATTTGTATTTTCTCTTTGCCGTTTTTATTGCTAAGGGAGGAGCGAAATGGCTTGTGAAGGTTCCGTTTCGACTCCTTGAAGCATGCACTTACTCAGGTGCCTGTGTTGACATTCCCAGATTATAATCTTCCTTTTACCATCTGCACTGATGCTTCTGGTTTAGGTGTTGATGTCCTAATGCAGGAAGTAGATGGTTATCATCCACGTCATTGTATATGCTAGTTGCATACACAGTCATGCTGAGTCTCACTACTTTGTTACACATCTGGAACCTTTAGCAGTGATGTGGGCTTTAAAACATTTTCGTGACATCATCTTTGGTTATCCTATCACAGTTTACACAGACCACATTGCCATCACACAACTTTTCAAGGGCAAAAATCTTTCAGGCCACCAAGCCAGATAGTTTCTTACTATTGAGGAGTTTAATCCAGTCCTTACGCATATCTCAGACATGCAAACATTGTTCTTGATGCAATTTCATGAAATGTACCTATAGCTGCTGGTGCAGTAATTCACAAATTCTCCCTGCAAGATTTAGCCAAAGCTCAACGAGAGGACCCTGTTTGGTCTACTGTCATTTACGCCTTAGCGTCTGGCGATGATGCTGCCTTGCCAAACTTGCCTGTACCTGTCTCAATTCTCCTTGCAAGACAGTGTTTTCACTCATAATGTGAAAGTGTTTGAGCATGATGTAGCACAGTCAGTGATCCCTGAGTCCCTGTTGTTCAATCTCTTGCTCATGATTCCCCTCAAGATGGTCGCCCAGGTCGTGAAAACTCTTCCTATGGCTCACAAGAAATATTATTGGCCTAGAATGTGTTTAGATATTGCCACTCATGGAGCCCAGTGTAAGTCTTGTGCTCAGAACATAGGTTCTAATTACACTGCTCCTATGCAAGAATATCCTACTCCTTCTTGCCCCTTCCACACTGTCACCACTGATCTCTTGCAATTGCCCCATAGCATTCAAAGTTCAGTGTATGTTCTTGTATGCTTTGATCACTTTAGCCATTTTGTAATAGTGGCTTCCTTGTGCAATAAACCTGCTCCAGTTGTTGCTCACACTCTACTTTCCCATGTTTCTTTCCTTGCACAACTCCTTCAGTGTTGCTTGGCAACAATGGGACCAAGTTTAAGAATGAGGTTATGGCCAACATTTGGAAACAATACATCACCCAGACTTTTGTAACTGCTCGTCATCCCTCCTCTGACGGTCTGGTGGAGTGGACAAATAGTTAAATACTTGACATCCTAAGGCACATTGCTATTGATATGCAGGAAACTTGGGAAGACCTGCTACTCTATGGCTGTTTCTGCATTAATAGCACTATCAATGTAGCAATGGGAAAGACAACTCATTAAGTCATTTATGGTTCTGAGGTTTCCATATGATCTTTTGGACAGTCCTATTCCTCTCTACAATTCTGAAAATGACAATCAACTTTAGTGTCATATATTGCATACAATTTATGATTCCGTCAAGTGGGTGATCATGTATTTAAGCAAATGCCTGAAAGCCAGTGTAAGCTAAAAAACAAACTTACTGCTTCTTTTCTGGTAATGCATAGACTTCATCCCAATAAGTTCATGATTTTTTTTACTCATCTCAGGGACTTGGTGTGATTTTGCATTCTGATAGACTTAAGAAGACACAGGTGCCCATACCTGCATTTACCCCCAGGGTCCAATGTTCCCACTGTGTCACCCCTGTTCATCACTCATATCATTTACATTTAATGCCTTGAAGGTCAAGTGAGACTATTGTGTACATGTGTTGCTGTGCACCCTTTTTGTCATTGTAACTGCTATCTGTTAAGATTGTAGATTATGTAAATAACTATGTGCAGCCTCAGTTATGCTTGGCATAAACAATGGGAATGTGATCTTGTTTTTCAATAGATATTTTGTACTCCACCAAATGTATAATCAATGAGGGCACCAAGAGATAATGGCCGAGCTATGTAGTATTGTGATTATATTATATAATGTATTGTATTTGTAACCCTATGTAAATCATCTAGAGCAGGGGTTCTCAAACTTTTCAGCTCATCGACACTCTAGTAAAGTTTAAAATTTTCTATAGAACCCCAAACTATTAATTGACGAATTATGTCAGTCTATTATTATTATTGGTGTTGTTATTGTTAGTAAAATTATTATTGTTATTATCATCATAGTTGTTATATCACTATCCTCATTATTATTATTATCATTTTTATAATTATTATTATTATAATTTTAGCTATCAATAGTGTTATCATCATTTTGATCCATTAAAAAAGGGCTAAATGGCAACATTCATCATGGCAACGGCATTCCAATAAGGATACAGACACTTTCACATATAAACATAAGTGTTTTAGAATAAATATCTATAATTTACCAATAGCTTTAAGTGATATTATATATTCTTTATTATATTACTACAAGCAATATTCAAGCCAATAATATTACACAAACTCGTCATATTGATGTTCATTCATGATGTGGTTGTATGCGAGATTCTCCCTACATACACAGAATGGGGAGGATTTTTTACTCTAAATTTAGATATTGGTTGGTTTATTCTCACTCTTTAAGGACGGGAAGAGAACAGGATCATTTCATGCTAACCATTTAATTTTAAAGACTGCATTTTGACCCCATAGTAATTTACTGACTCCTTTCGACCCCTTAGCAATCTACTGACCTCCTTTCGGCCCCTTGGATGGTTTTATTGAACCCTGGGGTTCAATATCGATTCCCTAGCAATCTACTGACCCCATTTCGACCCATTGGCTATTTGTTGACCCCTTGGATGGTCTCATCAACCCCTGTGGGTCAATATCGACCACTCTGGGAACCCCTAATCTAGATGTTTTATGCTAATGGAATTGTATTCCTGTCAATTATACATGCCAAGGCCAATGTAAGCATCAGTATCTTATCAACACTGGTTGAGAGCACACATTGCTCTGTATCGTGCCATACGTTTTTGCATTAATAATAGTGTCAAGGATTTCTTTATTAGTTTTATTTATTCCACCATAAAATGGTCAAGGAGGCATCACGATACATGTCAGAAATTATCTGACATACAAGTTCTCATGACTCAGATAATCACATGGAAATGATTGCCCTCTACCAAATGCCTGTGTAAATCAATTGTAAATTGCAATCATCCATCACAAAATTATCTCATAAACTTCAATAAAACTTCAAATTCAACAGAACAAGAGAAGACATCACAACTCATCTTAGCAAAAAGATTCTGTCTCAGGAATTATGAGACAACAATTAAATGCAAAACTACTGCTTGATACAATGAACAAGTTATTCTTGGCATAATTAATATCAAAATAAAACAGTTTAACAAACTATTTTGATTTATTCTTTATCAACAATGAAAAATTCATCATGACAGAGATATTACCCTTGAACAAACTTCATTGAAATATGAGATTCGGGTCTCCATGAATAAAATACTGCTGAATACATTATTGCAGACATACAGTAGCAAAAATTACAAATAACAGTGGCGTATACTAGAAAACTTTACGCAACTCTATAATAATTAGAACTGTATCCGTCATGAGGAATATCTATATCAACCAATTACACTATTCTTTAATATTCTCAATGGTTTTTCATAAATACAAAAACCATTCATGCATTTAATGGAACACTTAAGAATCTTTAATTTCAAACAAAAATATAACTATGCAATTGGCCAATCAAATAACTGCACAACTGTGAGTAAACAAATATTTACAACTGACAGTATGTGTATGTGACGATTCTTCAGTCAAAAGGTCTACAACAATGGATCAATACACTGGAGAGGCCCCTCATAAGTGTGGGTAATCATGCAATACATGAGATCAACTTTTCGTGAGGAAGTGCGAGTCACTACGTGACATTTGAAACATGTCCTTCGTGAAAAAGCTGAAAAGGCTTCTTTCCTGTGTGGGCCACCATGTGATGTCTATTTGTTTTTTATTTTGTTATTTATTTAATCATTTATATTATTATTTTTCTAATAAGCTGCATTGCACAGGACACACTTCAAAGGCTTCTCTCCAGTGTGGCTCATCACATGTCATTTGAGGTCACTCTTTGCTAAGAAAGCTGCATTGCAGAGGTCACACTTGAGGAGCTTCTCTCCAGTGTGTGCCATCATGTGTCATTTGAGATTTGTGAGAAAGTCGGACCACACAGGCCACAATGGAAAGACTTCTCTCCAGTGTGGGTATCTATGTGTAATTTGAGACCACCCTTTGCTAAGAAAGCTGCATTGCACGGGTCGTACTTGAAGAACTTCTATCAAGTGTGGGTCATGATGTGTTGTCTGAGATGACTCTTTCCTGAAAATGCTGCATCACACAGGTCACATTGGAAAGGTGTGGCTCCAGTGTGGCTCACCATATGCCGTTTGAGGGAATCCTTCAGTGAAAAAGCTGCATCACACAGGTCACACTTGAACGGCTTCTCTCCAGTGTGGGTCACTATGTGTCGATTGAGATTACTCTTTAGTTTGAAAGCTGCATCACACAGGTTACACTTGAAAGGCTTCTCTGCAGTGTGAGTCATTACATGATTCTTGAGAGTACTATTCCCTGAGAAAGCTGCATCACACAGGTCACACTTGAAAGGCTTCTCTCCAGTGTGAGTACTCAGATGATACTTGAGAGCACTATTCCCTGAGAAAGATGCATCACACAGGTCACAATTGAAAGGTTTCTCTCCCGTGTGGGACACCAAGTGTCGTTTGAGAGTACTCTTCTTTGGAAAAGTTGCATCACACAGGTCACATTTGAAAGGCTTCTCTCCAGAGTGGGTCATCATGTGATATTTGAGACTACTCTTTCGTGAGAAAGCTGCATCACACAGGTCACATTTGAAAGGCTTCTCTCCAGTGTGGGTCATTACGTGATATCTAAGAACACTCTTTCCTGAGAAAGTTGCATCACACAGGTCACACTTGAAAGGCTTCTCTCCAGAGTGGGTCATCATGTGATTTTTGAGATGACTCTTTTGTGAGAAAGTTGCATCACACAGGTTACATTGGAAAGGCTTCTCTCCAGTGTGTTTCATCATGTGATATTTGAGATGACTCTTTTGTGAGAAAGCTGCATCACACAGGTCACACTGGAAAGACTTCTCTCCAGTGTGGGTCATCATGTGTCGTTTGAGACTGCCCTTTGTTATGAAAGCTGTATTGCACAGGTCACACTTGAAGAGCTTCTCTCCAGTATGGGTCAACATGTGATATTTGAGAGTCGTCGTGACTGAGAAAGCTGCATCACATAGGTCACACTGGAAAGGCTTCTCTCCAGTGTGGGTCCTCATGTGATATTTGAGGACTGACGTTCCTGAGAAAGCTGCATCACACAGCTCACATTTGAAAGGTCTCTCTGTAGTGTGGTTCACCATGTGTCGCTTGAGACTTCCCTTTCGTGAGAAAGTTGTATCACACAGGTCACATTGGAAAGGCTTCTCTTGAGTGTGGGTCATCATGTGATTTTTGAGAATAGCCTTTCTGGAGAAAGCTGCATCACACAGGTCACACTGGAAAGGTTTCTCTCTAGTGTGGGCCATCATGTGATATTTATGATGACTCATAATATAGGGGTGCCGCATATGCCACACAACATTCTCTTTATTACATGACGAATATACAGAATCTTCGGATACCTCTTCCAAGGAAGTGTTGATGTTTACACTTGACCTGTAAGAGAATATATGTTTGAAACCTATCTTTTTGAGAGCTTGTAGCAGGTGTAACATGAGCATATACAAATACAGTGGGACATTAACTAAATTGCAGTTTGGAAAGGGAATAAATGACTTGTATTAATGAAGAAGCTTAACCTCTTTGATATGATGATGCCTATCCTGGTGTCTTGAGTTGCAATTGGATATGCAAGGATGCTGGCCTCAGCATCTTGATTATATTTATTTTGTAGTTGTACCTGAGTGGCTTCTGAATTCTGTAAACTAATATGATCATGTTTTCTGTGTTCATTATTACTTAAAGTAAAAGAAAACGATACATCATACATTAGGAATTTGATACTGTGCAAAAGAATTTGACTCGTATTGAAGAGGTGAAAGGGGGGGAAGAAAGATATGGAAGGTTGAACAAATACTAAAAATGATGGAGTTGTGCAGAACAAACACAGATTGGGACAGTATATAATTAGGAAATAATAAAGCAAAAGAGTGGCTCAATAAATATTATGAAGAGATAAAGGACGCAAGAAAAATATTATATAATAGCATCATTGGGCTTAAGATATCTTCGTCAATTTTTCAAAGAGGACCACTACAGACACCAATCAAGGATGTCATAAATCAACATTGGAGAGATTCATGAGAATCTGATATTGATTTCTACGGCAAATCACTTGTTTTCCATTTTTGGGGAAAACGAGTGAAATTCCACAAAAAATACCACCACAAGCCTATAACAAATTAAGATATTGATTTTTGACATCCTTTTTGTGAGAAGTCAATTACTTCTAGTCAATCTATCCTAATTTGTCCCTATCTACAACTAGGTTAGGTTAGATTCACCTCTCTCTTCCGTCAATCACTAAAATAAGGTGCACAGTGGGAAAAGATTGTTGAGCTATAGTTATTCAGTGGAAACAACCACTTTAAAGAGTGTTGCATTGCTTTATAGAGTAGGTGAAATCAAATTTTCAAATATGTATTTAATCAACTTAGGTATAATTACCCCTATACATTAGTGTATAATTCCTCAGGGTATTGTGTTCCTCCCATGTATATACAAGGTATAGTGAATATTCAATGAAGATAAAGTGAGCTCTAGTGAAGCTCTAATTACTTAGTGGAAAATCCTTCTACATCATTCAGCTTGGTATGAAATGAAAGCTTAGAGTCTGGGAAACAAAATCTATCAAATATATTTTATCAAACTAATACCTCTGATTCTTTATTAATCTGTTTCTCTGAATAATTCAGAAATGCTGCAAAATTCAAAAAATAAAGAGCATGATGTTTTCTTTCAAATTAAAGACAAATGACAAAAATTCGTCAAGAACAAGCAAAGGTATTACAACAGAAAGAACAAAAACATAAACTTTACAGGACGGGAGATTTAAATTTTTGCGACCTTTTGTTTGGTGGTTGCTATGTACAGCAATCTCCAATTTCCTTTTCTTTGCTGATGAGGTGTGAGGTGAGGGTGAGTGGTGTGGTTTAAGGTGGAAGAGGTGTAAGGTGGGCGTGGCTAGAAGATGCTTGTGGAGTGCTGGGTACAGCTGTGCTTTTTTTTTTTTTTTTTTTTCCTTCTTGTTTCTATTTCAGGCACTCACGAGCCCTCTCTACATTCTACCACTTCACTCTCTTGTTTCTTGTTAATTTTTCTATGATCACAGCAACTGTCACAACTTTGGGGTTATGACACACCAACTATATATTCCCAATTTTCCAACTGTTTTCAAACCGTAGTTACCAAACACTTTCATTCAAGGGCCTAGCTGATATAGTAGGCTTCACATTTTCGTCTCTTCCTCTCCTATCAGTTGTCGTTTCCTCTACTCTGTGGAATTACCAGAATTCTTAAAGCCTTTAGCAGCTGCTTCTTGTTATTTTTCTCACCATTATCCTTATTGATTGCACCAATTTGGCCATCAGTTGTGGAGCCTTAACGAATTTAAAGAATTTCCTATTCATAGGAAGTTTCCTGCCCCTTTCGTTCACAGTGCCATTCTTTGTTGAGACCCAGAGATATCACGATTGTTTCAATGATTGAGCTTGGAATATAACAACCTTGCAATTTTACTATTTCGCCATGTAGTTGTAATTTGTTACCTTATGTTTAAGATTAGTATTTCAACCAAGCGTTACCTTGCAAATTTGTATGAATGGTTCAAACTCCCCCATCCCTGTGCTCTTGCCATTTCTCATATAGGTTAAGTAATTAGGCTAGTTGATTAGGCTAGTTCGGATTTATAATCCTCTTTCATCTCTAGTGATTATCTCAAAGGGACTATTAGAGACGATTCAACTCCTGCATACACATTACACTCCATACCCTTCAGAAGCAATGATTCAAAATTAAGAAACTTAACAACATTGTACAACATCAAGCCCGTGCCTCACGCTGGGCATCAGCAGTTAATCACGAGTCCTCAAAGGGTGAAGTGCACATTTCGCACATTAGGAAGAGAAACGTGTTCCAACCGCATGGGCAGTTATCAAGACTTTCCACCTTGTGTGATCATTGACTTTACATTACTTGAAGCCATTTTCGTAATCAAAGTGACTTTCCAGACCCACATGGAACGACTCATTTGGTGTTAAAACCTCCCCTCAGCTCAAAGGTTTCACAAAGGAAGGCAGCCATGATGCCGTCCTTCCACAAACTATAAATGCATCTATCTTCAGCAGGCGCATCCTCCTAGATTAGAAGCCCATCGTTTGTTGGAACCAAAATTAAGGAGTGCAGTATGTATGGAGAGAGACTCTCGGAAACCCAGAGGTATTTGTGTGAATTTTAGTTAGGATTCAAAGTGCGCAGGGCTAGCTAGGTAGAAGTGATTATTCATGACTTTGGCCATTTCTAGATCTGTGTATTCTATATTTCCTTGGCATAGTTTATTTTTAAGTTTACCATTCACATATCGATAGTTTGGGTTGCTCCTCGCATTTTTCTATAATGTCTTTTTCATAGTTCCTTTTTTCCTCTCTTTGCACTTTTACATACTCATGTCTGTAGTTTATATATATTTGCTATTTTCCAGGTTTTTATCTTTTCTCCATCTTTTCCAAGCTCTGTCTCTTCTATCTTTTGCCTCATTGCATCTTCTGTTGAACCAGCATTTAATGTACACTATCTCTTGCTTCTGTCTTGGTATGTGCCTATTCACTCATTCATCATAATTTCCACTTCTGTCTCTTCCTTGTAAAATTTTTCCCAATTTGCTTTCTGAAAGAAGCGAGTAAATTCCTTGGTGGATTGAAAAATGTAATGAGAAATAGACATATGGGAATGGATGCTAAGAGGAGGTTATATGAAGGAGTGATTGTGCCAACAGCATTGTATGGGGCAGAATTATGGAACATGAGAGAGGAAGAGAGAAGGAGTTTGAATGTGTTTGAGATGAAATATCTGAGAAGTATGATAGCGGTTACTAAGCTGGATAGAGTGAGAAATGAGAAGATGAGGAGGAGAACAGGGGTCGAAAGGGAACTGGGAGATGGGGTTGATGAAAGAGTATTGGGATGGTTTGGACACATGGAAAGAATGAATGAAGAAAGATTAGTAAAAGAAGTGTGGAAGGCAGAGGTGGAAGGAGTGAATATGAGGGGGCATCCTAGGATGAGATGGATAGATGGGGTGAAAGGGGCTTTACAAAAGAGAGAAATGTCTGTGGAGGAAGGACGGGAAAGGACAGAAGATAGGGGTGAATGGAGAGGGGTTGTGTATAGATGATGCTGTGATGCATGAGGGGGGAGTGGGTGAGGGATGGGGGGTGAGGAAGTATGTATGAGAAAAAATATGATGCAGCCCAAAGGGATTTCTCCCCATCTTCTCCTTTTCTGCATGGGGGGACAGAGAGGGGAGTTGCCAAATTTATGAAGCGGCCTTGCTGTGGATGTGCTGACACTGCTTCTGACCCAGGGCAGTGGACAGGATGCAGGGAGGTGCAAAGATAAGAGGGGGGAGGAGGGTGGAGGGGAGTGGAATATATAAGAAATGGAATGGGTGGGAGTGGTTTCTAAGCCTTTTTCTTTTTGGCTATCCCCCATGTAGGGGGAAAAAGCCTTTGGTATATGTATGTATGCATTCTGAAAGAATTTCTTTAATTTTCCAAAGTCTGTTTTGTTGTACATCAATATTCCTTTCCTATGCTTTTCATTTCTCTCCATATTTCTTCCTTTAGTTCAGTCTCAATAAGTATACTGTCACTCTTTCCAAGTGGTGTCTTGTATTCAATTTTATCCACAATTTCAGGTTCCGTTGTAAATATTAAATCCAGACTTGACGGCTCCTCATCATTTTTGTGTCTGGTGCTTTCACTGACCCACTGTGTCATTGTTTATTCCATGGTCATGTCCACAAGTCTTCTCCACCTTTCACTGTCATGTCGTCCTAACAAATTTCTCTGCAGTGTGTGTGTGTGTGTGTGTATTCACCTCGGATCTGCTGCAGCCTCTTTTCGAGACAGCCAGACACCACCCTACGGCAGTGAGCTCAGAGCTCATTATTAGCAGATCTCTGGGTAGGTCTGAGACCACTCACACTCCACACACCGGGAATGCAAGGTCACAACTCCTTGACTAACGTCCCGTACCTACTCGCTGCTAGGTGAACAGGGGCTACACGTGAAAGGAGACAAACCCAACTTTTCTCCGCCCGGCCGGGGAATCGAACCCCGGTTCTCCGGCTTGTGAGGCCAGTGCCTTACCAATCCGCCACCGGGCCGTGTGTGTGTGTGTGTGTGTGTGTGTGTGTGTGTGTGTGTGTGTGTGTATTTACCTAGTTGTATTTACCTAGTTGTATTTTACGGGAAGGGGAGCTATGCTCGTGGGGTCCCGTCTTCATATCTCATTTTATCTAAACTATTTTTAAATTCGTGTATTGTTTTTGCACACACCACTTTCTCATCTAACTTGTTCCAACTGTCTATTGCTCTGTGAGGAAAGCTGTTCTTTTTCAAATCTCTTCTATAGCTGTCTTTTTTTATTTTCTTTCCGTGTCCTCTTGTATTTCTGTCATCCCATTTTATCAGATTCTCTCTATCAGTAATTTCTATGCCTTTCATGATTCTGTAAATAGTTATCAAATCTCCTCTCTCTCTTCTTTGCTCTAGTGTCTGTAGTTTAAGTTTTTGTAGTCTCTCTTCATATGATAGTTTTGAGAGTGTTGGTGCCAATTTTGTAATTGCTCTTTGTATTCTTTCAAGTTTTTTTATACATTTTTTTGTACTTGGTGACCATATCGTTGCTGCATATTCCAATCTTGGTCTTATCAGGGTGATTAGGATTTTCCTCACCATTTCTTCATCCAGGTATGTAAATGCCACTTTGATTGTTCTTATTAAATTATAGGTTTCTCCAAAAATCTTATTTATATGTTTCTCAGGTGACATATTATTCATAACAATGACTCCCAGGTCCTTCTCATTTTCTACTCTTTTTATTCCTTCTTCTCCCAAATTATATGATCCTGTTATTCTGTTTTTGCTTTTTCCAAATTCCATTATACTACACTTTTTTGTATTGAACTCCATCTCCCACTTCCTACTCCATTCCTGTACTTTATTTAGATCTCTCTGTAGTGATTCACAATCTTCTTCAGTTTTCATTCTTTTCAGTAGTTTTGCATCATCTGCAAAGAAGCTCATATAGCTTTCAATTCCTTCATCCATATCATTAATATATATAGCAAACATTATTGGGGCCAGAACTGTTCCCTGCGGGACACCGCTTATTACTTCATTCCATTTTGAGTGCTGATCTCTTATCACTACTCTCATTTTTCTGTCTTGCAAAAAGTCTTCCATCCAATTTAGCAATTTACCTTGTATTCCTCCTTCATATTCTAATTTCTTAAGCAGCTTCTTATGTGGTACTTTGTCAAAAGCTTTTTTTAGGTCTAGAAATGCACAATCAGCCCATCCATCTCTTTCTTGTATTATATCTATTAGCCTTGAATAGAAACATATTAAATTGGTGACGCATGATCGCCCTTGTCTGAATCCAAATTGCCTTGGATTTAGTACGTTGTTTTTTTCCAAGTATTTTACCCATCTACTTTTGATAATTCTTTCACATATTTTTGCTATTGTACTTGTTAGAGAGACTGGTCTATAGTTGGTAGGTTCTTCTTTATTTCCTCCTTTATATATAGGTACTATATTTGCTTTTTTCCAATCTTCTGGAACTTTTCCTTCTTTTAAGGAACTGCTTATTATGCTATGTATTTTGTCTGCCAGTTCATTCCTGCATTCTTTCAGAATCCAGTTTGCTATTTCATCTGGCCCATGCGATTTTCTGACATCAAAATTACCCAAGTGTGTCAATATTTCATTCTTTGTTACTTCTATTTCTTCCATAGGGGGACTTTTTCCTTCCACTCAATCTCTTCAGGTTGTATATTTTCCCTTGTAAACACTGATTTAAAATGTTTGTTCATAATTTCTGCCATTTCCATTTCCTCAGTGTATTCAACTCCTCCTTGTCTTAATTTCTCCAAGTCTTGTTTGTTTTTCAGTTTATTGTTTACAAATCTGTAGAATAGTTTTGGTTGATCTTTACACTTTTCTATAATATCTTTTTCATATTTTCTTTTTTCCTCTCTGCACTTTTGTACATATTCATTTCTATAACCAGTATATATTTTCCATTTTTCAGGTCTTCTGTCTTTTTTCCATCTGGTCCAGGCTTTGTCTCTTTTGTCTTTTAACTCCCTACAACTTTTGTTGTACCAGCATTTTACATATTCTTTTTCTTGTTTTTGTCTTGGGACATACTTTTCCACTCCTTTTTTGTAAATTTTTGTCAAGATATTCCATTTCTCTTCCACTGATGTTTCTTCTTTGTATATTTCTTCCCAGTTTTCTTGTTGGAAGAATTCTCTTATTTTATCAAAGTTTGTTTTTTCATACATCATTCTTCCTTTTCTATATTGTTCATTTCTTTTGATATATTTTTCTTCATTAACCCCTTCCATACGTTGCCGCACACGTAGGCGTCATGGGGAGCGAGTGTATTCGCGAGGCTGCCATATCGGCGTCTTGATTATATATATTGTAGTCGCCCCTCCATAATGACATTCTTTCTAATTCTTTTGTAATCGCATTTTCTATGGTTATCGATATAAGCGGTGACTATATTTTATGATGCGAGTATTATTACAACACGTCGTATGGCTGGCATTGGCTGCTGCCACCGAGATCTAAGTCCATGACGCCTACGTGTGCGGCACCGTATGGAAGGGGTTAAGTTCCAGTTCAATCAATATGTGGTCACTTTTACTTATTGGTGTTTTATATTCAATTTTGTCCACTATTCTAGGTTCAGATGTAATTATTAAGTCTAGCCTCGATGGTTCTTCTTCATTTCTATACCTAGTGTTCTCTTGTATCCATTGTGTCATTGAATGGTCAGTAATCATCTCAAGTAGAGCATTTCCCCATGAATCATCACCACTCTTTACTGTCATTTCTTCCCAGCAGATTTCTTTGCAATTAAAGTCGCCCATCATAACTATTCTTCCTCCGTCTTCCATTATTTTAGTTAATGCTATCTTTGTGTCCTCTAACATACTTTTATGTTCACTCTCTTCCCATGAGGCTGTTTTCGGAGGCACATAATTGATCACAAATTTTCTGCTCTTCTTATCTCGGTCTTCCACTTCTATCATAATCATCTCTACTGTATTCTTTCCATATATGACACCTTTCACGTTTATATCCTTCTTAGTCAGGAACATAACTCCACCCCCTTGTTTTTTCTCTCTGTTTCTAATCCAATAATTGTATGTATCATGTCCTACACTGTTGGGTGGTAGTGAGCCTTTTAATTTTGTTTCTACAATTCCCATTATGTCCGGTTCTTTTTCTTTCAAATAATCATTCAGTTCATTCAATCCTGTTATCAATCCATCTATATTTGTGTAAGACACTCTTAGTTTTCTGCCACTTCCATTGTGTTCTCTGTTTCCCTTATGTTTTTCTTTAGTATGTCGAACTGCTTTATTTTCATGTTCACTACTCTCCAATAGAATCTCTCTTTCTCTGACTCCGTTCTTTCCTCGTTTTTTGCCTTAGCTTCAATTCTTTTCTTCTTTTCTGCCTCTCTTTCCTCCTTATTCATTTCTCTTTTTATCCATACCTTTTTATATTGATCATTTGTTGCTAGTTTCCCCGTCTTGGATAGAATTTTCTCTGCCGTTGTTTGTGACCTGAATTTAATCTTAATTGGTCTGGTCTTATCTGTACTATATTTTCCTAGTCTGAATTTTTCCTCAATTTCCTTTATAATTTCTGGTTCATCTTCCTGGACTAATTTTAATAAACTGCTTACTCTTTCATTTTCCTCCTTGATTCTTGCGGTTCTATCTGGGTTATGTTTCTCTTCCATTCCTAATATAATTATACATTTCTTTTTGTCAGCTAATTCTCTTACTATATTCTCCTTCTGTCTCATCACTTTAATAACTGAGTCTTCATTATGTTCTTTCAATTGCTGTTTGACTATGTCAGTGAATGAAACCTTATTCCCTTCTTGAGTTATTCTCCAATTTTTAACTTCTGTAGCTATTTTCTCTCTATTTTCATTACTATTCTTCTTCAATTTCTCATTCTCCTCCTTTACATTTCCTAACTGTCTTTTTAGGTCCTCTATTTCTTCAGTTAAGTTTCTGTTAGCCTTCTCTAGTTGTTCCAACCTTTCAATTCTCTGGAAAATTGAGTCTACATTACTTAACTTACGTTCCAAGTCCTCGATCACCTTATCAACTCTCTCCTCTAGTCTTATCAGTCGGGGGGGGGGGTTGTGTCCCCCCCACCCTCTTTAAATCCCTGGAACATATTCTCGTCACTTTCTTCTGTATTGCTCCTCTCTATACTTCTAATCTTTACATTTTTATTAGACATTTGATCCTCGCTAAGTCTTTTGTTTACCTTCCGCTTGTCTGGCTGGGCAAAGTCTACTCCCTCCTCATTTCCTTCCATTTCCCTCAGTAATCCCTCCCCTTTTCCTCTTTCCCTACGTTCCCACTACTCCACGAGCAATTTCCCCCCCACCCTGCAAAAACACTAGGCACTTCTCTTTGCGTTGGGATCCACAGACTTCAATTTTCTTCAGAACGTCTTCTAAGCCGTCCATTCGTTGAAGTGTGTGTGTGTGTGTGTGTGTGTGTGTGTGTGTGTGTGTGTGTGTGTGTGTGTGCATGCGTGTGTGTGTGTGTGTATGTGTGTTTACCTAAGTGTAGTATACAGGAAAGAGCACCACTTTTTGGATCCCGTCACCTCTACTTTTTCATCATACCTATTGTCAAATTCATGTACAGTTCAATTTGATCTATATCCAGAAATTGTGTTTCCATACAATATAACTTACGACCTCCAGAAATATTTTTTCCTGTTCATTTTGAGGTGTTTTCAATTATTCTAGCATTAGTTATAAGCAGTAATGACATATTTCTGATGTATATATTATCTTTTTAGAGATAGTAAAAAATAAACACAAAAACAAATAATTTCCAACAATTACATGTCAGAAATACTGAAAACACATAAAATCAACATGAAAAATATTCCTGGAGGCCATTTACCAACAACCACACATATCTGAATTGTTGAAAACACACAAAATCATCAAGAATATTTATTTTTTTAGGCCATTTACACTCGCATTTACCAACCCATTGATCATTTAACCCATTCAACTCCGATGACAAGATGTCTTGTCATTTGGTCAAATAAAACAAAAAATCATAAAACACCAAAATGTTTGATGAAACACCAGAAAAATATGACGTCAATCCTCGCTTCGCTCGCAGCGAAGCGAGGACTGACGTCATATTTTTCTGGTGTTTCATCAAACATTTTGGTGTTTTATGATTTTTTGTTTTATTTGACCAAATGACAAGACATCTTGTCATCGGAGTTGAATGGGTTAAGATGCTACCTAGTGAAAAACTAGCCTAACCTAACCTAACCTAACCAACCTGACCAACTTAACCAAGCCTGACCAACCTAACCAAGCCTGACCAACCTAACCAAGCCTCATCAACCTAACCTAACCAAACTTAACCTAAATTAACCATACCTAACCCTAGCCTAATCTAACCTGGACTCACCTTGCATGGGTGTTCCTTACCCAGGACCTCTAAACCTAATGAATTCTCAGCTGTCTTCTACCAGTACCTGTTTATTGCTAGCTGGTGGATGGTCAGGTGGTATCAGTTGATGAGCTATCCCCTCTTGATGGTGAGTCTGGATTGTCATCCAAGGTATTGATATGGTACTCTGGATGACCTTTCTGTTGTTTCATGCGAGGCTTGTAGAGATTACCAGCAGCAACCATAAATGAACAGTTTGGTCAATCCACAGCAGATGGAAGAACTCCATGTGATTTCAGATATTCCAGTGCGTCTTCAATATTGGAACGGAAATTGTACATAAATCTCCAATAATTGTATGAATAACCAGGACACAAAATTGAAACAACTGCCATAGCCACTCTGAGATTCAAATTGAGCATGAATACTCACTGTAAAAACCATCTCATGGGATGTCTAAAATAATTATCACTAACTGGCTACAGCAAAAAATTGCAGGTAAACTTAGAAGCAGCAGAAATGTGGATATGGAGACGAGTATTAAGAGTACCATGTACAGCGAAGAAAACAAATGAAGAAGTATTGAGAGAAATGGAGACAGATAGGGAATGGGAGCTTTCGCAGTCAGGCTCATAGATTCCTATTAGCGCTAGAATTTTTAATTGTCTCAGAACTCATGAGGCAGAGGGGTGACTTAGCTAATTTGGAAACCGATATTTAAAAAAAGATACGGCATAAATTGTTGCATAAATGTATTTAAAATTAAAAAACATGACTCATAATGTTACAATTTTTACTTATTGGTGTGTGATAAGGCTTTGTTAATTTAATTATAAGGTAAAACTAAAAATAGGTAATTATTTTTTAATTATTTTTACTGAAGTAACTATGAGCACTAAAAATAAGAGGATATCGATTTGGGTTTGTCCATTCTATCTGAGAGTGTTGAAAAATAATGGATATCACTGTCACATCCTGTATATGAAGGTAATCAATGAGATAAAAAATAACAACAGTGGTGGCGGACGTACGAAGTTAATAAAAGTTTTGTAAAGAATAGCCTCTTAGATCTGCTGGGAGCTATTTTCAAACAAATATGACTAATTATACATGTGCCGTGGCAATCTGCACTTCAGATTCAAGAAAAAATAAGAGGGAGACAAAGTTTATTGTATCGAAAAAATTAAGTTTTCGATGTAAAATTATATTTTCGATACATTGCATGGATTTGCCTATTGCTTGGTGCATTCAAATGAAAGTATATATCAGTATACGTCCATTGAAGTCGATAGAAAATGACAAATTGCTTGGCTTGATACAATTATAGGCTGTTTTACGAATATCATCTGTTATTATAAATAGAGACTAAAACAATGCTATATGCCGTTTACAATCATGAAATTAATTGACTTAAATTTCAGACACAATAATGTACAACGATACACCTCTGTAAGCTTATAAAACTTGCCCAAAAAAGTATTTATTTTCCGGCAAGAATTACAAGATCTAGCAGTGTCTGGTATCAACTTGCTCACTGCGAAAGCTCTAATTAATGACAACAATAAGGAAAAGACAGTTGCGATTCTTGGGACATATAATGCGGAGGGAAGGGTTGGAAGAGGTGGTGATGACAGGAATGGTGGAGGGAAGGAGAGCAAGAGGAAAACAGAGGGAGAAGTATATGGACGGGCTGATGAGGGTGACGGGAAAACAACTCAAACCAGCACAGATGTTACAAGTAACTAGAGACCGTGAACGGTGGCGCTCCATTGTTGCCGAAGTCCAAGAGGATATGGCACGACGGTAAGGTAAGGTAAGGCTACAGCTAATGCACGTCTCAACACTGATTGATCATGATGTCATAACCGAGTGGTGTATGCATCTCATAAACAAACACACAGGAGTGATTTGAAGACAGAGATAGGCATTCCAAGGTGGTGGGATCCCCAAATTTTCTTAGTTGAAATAGATTCAGTGACTCATTTATTATTGGTTTGCATTATAAGATGTAATGGTTCAAACTGATTGTTGTAATAGGGACTGATATAGAAAAAAAAATGCTGATGTGTATTTTACAGAAATGCAATTATACTTGATTTCCAATATCATATTTAGATTTGAACTCAGGTGTATTTACTCAGTTGTATCTTTACTTGATTACCATACACCACTGCCTAGGTTTTGAATACCTGGCTATGCATGGATAATTCTTTACCCGATTTTTTTTTTTAAATACTCCTGCATCATCCAAGGAGTTGCTACCTCATCATCCCATCCCTTGAAATATTTCTTTTGTATTTGTTCTTAGTCAAAAGGCACATTAAAGTTGAAGATGATGGCAGCCCTACATAAAATTTTGTGAATCCATCGAACTTTTCACCCCCTTTCCCTACACGGAGAAAAGAAAAGTGGTAAGAAGATATATATATTGCGATCCCTGTATTCCTCTTCATCTTACAAGTGTGTTGGAGCATTTGAAGTCGCCACAAACTAACATGCAAATGAGAAATGCGAATGTAATATTTAGACAAAAGTAACAAAATATTGAAGATCGAACTGAAACATGCGCAGTTTCACATCGATGAACGTACACGAATTTGAGCCTAAGTACGATAAATTGGTGAGTAGGAGATGGTACCTAATGAGCATTACTCCTTCTCTGTATAATGCGATTAGCTAAATACATATGAATGCACACATTACCTTCTTTCTTTGGAAGAGAGAGGACGGTATGACACTGGACTGGAGTATGTAATTTGTAAACAAATATGGCGGAGTAAAAACGAGACCCATATATTATCTTATTTAAAGAACATAGCTATTATCTACCTGCAGCGATATTGTACTGAGGAGAAAATACATAGTTAAAATAATTACTTTAAATGCCCACAAAAAAGATCGCGTGTGACGTAAGAAGTAAAAATAAATCCTAAGAAATTTTGAAAGTGTGTCAAGGCTAAATTAAAGACTATAACTATCATCCCTGATCTCGAAGATGAACACAAGGGAGCAAGAACCTGCACACAAATGATACAGGAAAAGCACAAATATTATCCAAACTTTTTGCATCAGTATGTAGTTTGGAATGTGACACTGGTGATTTGACCTTTGAGCAGCGAGTTCCAGAAATTAACCAGCTCGACCGAATTGAGGTATCACAGGAAGTAGTACAGCAACACCTAGCAAACCTGAAAATTGACAAGTCACCAGGACCTGACTCAATCCATCCAAGAGTGCTTTGGGAGGTAAAACATGAAATAAGTAAGGCTTTATTATCTACAACAACAATAGTCTACTGACTTGCGAAATGCCATTGGACTGGAAGACAGCCAATATTAGTGTAATTTATAAAAAGGAAAATTAAAAGAAGAGCCGAAAACTATAGACCAAAAGGTCTCACATGCATTACTTGTAAAATATTAGAAAAGACAACCAGATCAAATATATTAACAATACGGATTTATTGGAGGGCGATCCACAATTCTACAACTACTCAAGGTATATCTGGACGTCAGCTCTAAAAAGCGGTAACGGTG
The DNA here is from genome assembly GCF_046742065.1 of Oratosquilla oratoria. NCBI lineage: Eukaryota > Metazoa > Arthropoda > Malacostraca > Stomatopoda > Squillidae > Oratosquilla > Oratosquilla oratoria. The sequence goes on from NC_134788.1 coordinate 61,544,784, forward strand.
TGGATGTGATGTATCTGGACTTTATGCAAGCATTTGACACAGTCCCTCATAACAGACTATTGACCAAATTACAAATGTATGGGGTAACTGGACAAATATATAGATGGCTGGAGACATTCTTAATTGGGAGAAAGTACAACGGCGAGCCACAAAACTGATTCCATATATCAAAAATAAACCATGCGAAAATTGACTAAAACATATGAATTTGTTTTCCCTGAAAAGCGTAGACTCAGAGGTGACTTGATTCTAAAGGGAATTGACAACATCAAAAGTTACCAAATATTCACACTGAATGAGAATCAGACAAGAAATAAAGGTCTCAAACTGTCAGGAAATAGATTTAATTTGGAAATGGGTAGAAACAACTTCGCCAACCGTGTAGTTAATGAATAGAATAAACTTCTTGCAGGGGCAGTGCAATGTAGTTCAGTTCGAAGCTTTAAGAATCATTTAGATAAACACCTAAGCAAGATGCTGCAATGATGATAACTTATTTCATATTATTTGTCTTTGTTTTATTATCATTTATCTGATTCTCATTTATCATTAGTTATATGTCATTTTATCATTATTCACTTTTTACCTGTTTGTTTTTATTTAACTATACCTATGCATTTATTCATGTATTTTTTTTTTTTACATTATTATAGTTTTTGTTTATCCATTTACTATTATGATTGTTGTCGCATCCGACCTAGATATGGACCAAAAGGTCTGCTGTCGGCCTGTCCGCCTTTGTAAATGGAAAATAATCTGAACGGCAAGAAGTATTAAGTGGGATACCATAAGGAAGTGTCTTGGGACCAATGCTCTTCATCATCTACATATGACTTGCCTGATGTTATAAAATCTGATGTTTACCTATTGCCACAACTTTGGGTTGTGACACACGGGCTACTATTTCTTCTCATTTTCTTACGTTTGCTCTCAAACCACAGTTATCAAATACTTTCGCTCAAGGGCCTAGCCGACGCAAGCTCCCAAGTTTTTTCGTCTCCTTTCAGCCCTTTTCGACTATCAATTCCCTCTACTGCTTGGAATCACCGGAACTCTTAAGGCTTCTAGCAACTACTTCTTGATATTTTCCCTTCTCCTTATCCTCATTATCTATTGTGCCAATTTGGCAATCAATTACCGTGCCATATCGAATTTGAGAGAGACTTCTAATTGCTCAGGGAAACCCTCCCCCTCCCTTTAGTTCCAGGTGTCTACACATGCCTGCGAGTGTTTAATATTAAGTTTAATATTAAGTGTGGGATTTCACAACCTCTCAAGTTTACTATTCCTTCTTGCAGTTGTAAGTTGCTACTTTATGAATAGAACTAGTGTACTTCATCCAAGGGTTACCGTTCGAATTAGTTCTAACGGTTTCACCCCCCCTCCTGCGCGCTTGCCATTTATTGTTTAGGCTAGCTTTAATTAGATTAGTTAGGACCATATCTTCCACTCTCGTGAGTAGTGACTACCCTCAAGGCACAATTATTAGAACTGTTTCAACTTCCACATAAACATTGCACGGCGCCCCCTACGGAACTATTGAGTTGACATTGCGAAAAACGGCAACGGTGTGTGCCATGCAGTATGGGAGGCAGTTGAGAGGTCAGTGCTTGACCGGTAGTGCGGCTTGGATTCACAGAGTGAGGTGGGACACACGTGTCCTCAGAAGGTCCAAATGTGCATCATTCTCTCGTAGAGTGGTCACTGCGAATTCCACTCACTAATACGAACTGTTTAATAACCGTCAATCATACACGGCCGATTAATTATAAGTGACTAGTGCCCTGAGAACTCGTGAATATCAGTGCCACGACATTCAGCTCCACCGTGACCAGGAACATGTCGGCGAGGAATGTCGCCTTCAATGAATGCCCAACCTAATCGTTCTGCCGTATCGCCACGAGAGGGTACAGAAACGCCCCCTTTCGGGACATCCTGCCCGGAAAGGAACTGGCATAATTACGGAGAGACGCCTGCGTGAAACGATCCCAACTCCCGCCGGGAAGTGCTACCTCACGAGGTCAGTCAGTTCCCGCCGAGCTCAACCACAAAGGTATCCGCACCCCAGACGCATCCTGCCGGAACGAGGGACCCACGCCTATTGGAAGACATCCTCGCAAACAGCAGAAGACGCTAAGAGAAGTAAAGAAAATGTCGACCTAGTGGTAAAATAGTAGTCACATGTCATAGGCTAGCGCAGGGGATTAGTTAGGATACATAAGTGAAATTAGGTTATCTGTTAAAATATCCTACTAAGTATTGGTGTATGGTTACTGTGTTTTGATTGTAGAAATAATCTTAATAATAAAATTTCACAATGGGATGATCTGTTTGATTAGCCTAGGACGGTCTACTGATGAGTTGTTGCCCCCCCCCCCCTCCTTGGCTTGTTATCACGCGCGCCGGGGAGGGGGCGCGCGTGGTCGCGGGCGGGGACTAAAATCTCCTGGACTTCGGCTTCCCACTGCAGCTATCCATTCCCCGTCATCCCACCCCTCAGCTAGGTATTTCCCCCGCCCCCACACCCCCCACCTGCTCCTTCCATTGTCCAGGGATTTTGTGACACCTATTTGCTGATGATGCCAAGCTGTTCAGAACTATATCAAGTCCAAATGACAATAACATACTCCAAGAAGACATAAAACACCTTTGTAAAAGGTCTGACAAGTGGATGCTAAAGCTACATCCAAATAGATGTAAAGTAATGCATTGAAGTGGGCGACAGGGTGATAATAACTATGATTACAGATATAACACATAACTCAGAATTAGAATACATACAAGAAGAACAATACTTAGGAGTACTATAGACAATAAGTTGAATTTTGAAGGCCACATACAAAGCAAAATTAACAAAGCCAATAAAACTATGGGAGTCATCCGTAGGACGTTTGTGGTGTGAATGTAGTGAATGCGGCGCGGAGCCGCGGACGGGGACGGGGACGGGCGGTTGACATCTCCGGTGGGGGGGGGGGGAGTCATAGGACGTGCGGGTTGGTAACCCCAGAGGGGGGAATGCCTACGCGTCGGCGTGGGTCAGCAGTACCAAGCAAGGACTGCGAGTGTGTGGTGTGAATGTGGGTGTAAGGGAGGGAAACCCACCAAGAAAGGAATGGGGTGGGGGGTAGTATTAGAAGTTAGGAGACAGGGAAATTAGCTTAGGGACTGTGCTGTGTATATTCCAAAGAGGATTAACCCATTCAACTCCGATGACAAGATGTCTTGTCATTTGGTCAAATAAAACAAAAAATCATAAAACACCAAAATGTTTGATCAAACACCAGAAAAATATGACGTCAATCCTCGCTTCGCTCGCAGCGAAGTGAGGATTGACGTCATATTTTTCTGGTGTTTGATCAAACATTTTGGTGTTTTATGATTTTTTGTTTTATTTGACCAAATGACAAGACATCTTGTCATCGGAGTTGAATGGGTTAAGGAATGACCCAGAAGCAACTACAGGAACAGAATTCTCGACGGAAATAGAAGCAAATACCACAACATTTAAATACATGGACTAAAAATATTTCGTTCACTATTCATAGCCATGGTAAGACCCATTCTGGAATATGCTCAAGCAGTCTGGAACCCTTGAAAAAAAGACATTAGAGCTATTGAAAATATCCAAAGAATGACTACAAGGATGATTCATGGTCTGAAGGACCTGACATACGAGGAAAGACTGAAAAAAAATTAGATTTACCATCATTAGATTACATAAGAGTTAGGGGAGATATGGTTGAGACAGACAGATAAGATGATGCAAGGCGAATATAAAAAAAGGAGCAACACCACTTCTGATAACTGGGGAACAAACAACCAGGGGGCATGGCTACAAACTGTACAAAAGGAGAGCCAGCAAAGTGCCTATAGAAACTATTTTACATATAGGGTATTGGACGTCTGGAACAGCCTGCCTACCCAGGTTGTACAGGCTCCTACTGTGGCTTCCTTCAAACGTCGTCTGGATAAGCATTAGGATAGACAAGATGTTAAATTTGATTTTGAAGCAACTCTCAATGTCACCAGAAAAATGATCAACGAGGATCTGGATATAGAGGCCTAATGGCCTGCGTCCAATAACAACATAAGTAAACATAAGT